>NC_141877.1:92290690-92593721 GCF_056163025.1 Triticum urartu
GCATCCAAGAGTCATTGTGGAACGCTGGTGAACGAAGTCTGTGAAGGTTTGGAAGTCTACCTTGAAGACTTACCAGAGTAATTGGGCGAGGACTGGGTGTCCTTAGCTCAAGGGGAATAAGGTGAAGACGCGGTCTTCTGAGTTGAATCTCAGCCTCCCTAACCAGACGTACAGTTGTCATAGCAACTGGAACTGGTCCAACAAATTATTGTCTTCAACGAGCCACTGGTTCTATCCTTTCCATCTCTTTATTTGCAGATTGGTCCTTGTGAAGTCATTGCCTGTTTGCATTATCTATTTGTCTTCACTGTGTGACTGCTTGTTCTGATTGGCTTCATACTATCTTCCATCCTGATCTATACCGCCTAGCTACTATTAGTCTTTGTGCTTTCATTTCATTGAATACTTGACTATGGCTTGCTTAGTGTAGTCTACCTTCCGCTGCATGGTAATAGGTTTATTTCTATCGTTTGTCTTCGAAACTTCCATGTTTTGAAGACTTTCATAAAAATCACCTATTCACCCCCCTCTAGTCAATCACTAGCACTTTCAACGGTGTAATGCTTTAAGCAAGATGACATGATGTAGAGGGATAAACTCATGCAATATGATATGAACCCCATCTTTTTATCCTCGATGGCAACTATACAATACGTGTCGTTTCCCCTACTGTCACTGGGATCGAGCATCGCAAGACTGAACTCAAAGCTAAGCACTTCTCCCATTGCGAGAAAGATCAATCTAGTAGGCTGAACCAAACTGATAATTCGAAGAGACTTGCAAAGATAACCAATGATACATAAAAGAATTCAGAGAAGATTCAAATATTATTCATAGATAATCTTGATCATAAACCCACAATTCATCGGATCTCGACAAACACACCGCAAAATAAGATTACATCGAATAGACTCCAAGAGAATCAAGGAGAACTTTCTATTGAGATCCAAAGAGAGAGAGAAGAAGCCATCTAGCTAATAACTATGGACCTGAAGGTCTGAGGTAAACTACTCACACATCATTCGAGAGGCTATGGTGTTGATGTAGAGGCCCTCCGTGATCAATGCCCCCTCCGGCGGAGCGCCGGAAAAGGCCCCAAGATGGGATCTCATGGGTACAGAAGGTTGCAGCGGTGGAATTAGGTTTTCGTGGTGCTCCTCGATGGTTTGGGGGTACGTAGGTATATATAGGACGAAGAAGTAGGTCCGTGGAGCCATGAGGGGACCACGAGGGTGGAGGGCATGCCCTGGGGGGGGGGGTAGGCATGCCCCCTGCCTCGTGGCCTCCTTGTTGATTGCTTGACGTCCACTCCAAGTCCGTTGGATCATGTTTGTTCCAAAAATCACGCTCCCGAAGGTTTCATTCTGTTTGGACTCCGTTTGATATTCTTTTTCCGCGAAAGATTGAAATAGGCAAAAAGACAGCAATTTGGGCTAGCCCTCCGGTTAATAGGTTAGTCCCAAAAATAATATAGAAGTGTATAAATAAGCCCATTAAACATCCAAACAGAATATATAATAGCATGGAACAATAAAAAAATATAGATACGTTGGAGACGTATCACATATCATGACACCAATCTTGCTATCCTTACATAGGAGAGTCCTACCCGAACACGGGGAAAATCCTTCTGCTTTGTATCTTCACGACCCATCAGTCCGGCCCACATCCAGTAGTCCGGACACTCGAGGACCCCCTAATTTAGGGCTCCCTCAGTAGCCCCCGAACTGGTCTTCACATGACGATGCAGTATCTGGCTTACGTCTTCGGCTTTTGCAAGGCCGGTTCTTCACTGTATACTAGGCGGACAATAGTTCGAATCTGGCTTCCTTGTTCCGTCTTTATGACTCCTCCCCCGTCGCCTCGATTTCCATGCGCTGGGCGAATGCAAACGGTCCACCATTTTTTATTAAAAAGAAAACACTTGGTCATGTAGGGATGGTGCCTATATAAAGAGATCGAATCCTCAAAGTGCCATCCACATCGCACAGAGGAAACGCCAACATCAGCCACAAAAGCCTCCAAACATGACCAGCACCCCAGGCTCTTTTTCGCGGCCCCATGTCCCTCAAGAGGGCGATTGGCAGAGCTGCTCAGTGCCTCATCTTCAGCTGAGTCGGCTCCAGATGCAGGGATATCTTCCCCTCACAGATCTAGTCTCAGTCCGAGCGGGATTGGCCTCAATAGGCAGCGACGTGCTGGCTGGAAATTTCCCTAACCCCAATAGGGAGGAGAGAGTGTACTTCGTCCCATTCCTTTTGTGGGGCTTAGGCTTTCCAATCCATCCCTTTCTCAGGGGTCTATTGGAATTTTATGGCATCCAGCTGCACAACCTCACCCCAGGTTCGATTCTGCACATCTCAGGTTTTGTTTCCCTCTGCAAACTGTTCTTGGGCATTGAGGCCCATTTCGAACTATGGAAAAAGTTCTTTTGCCTTGTCCCCCTCCATCGAGGAGGTTCCATATTTGAAGTGGGCGGTGCCGAAGTATGGCGTATAGCCGGATCCGGATATCCCATTGGAACTCCCAAAGAGGCATATCCACAATGGTCTTTGGAGTGGTTTTACATGGATGACATCCCACTGCCAGAACAAGTTCGGCGCGGCCTTCTCGAATTTTCTAGCACTCCCTTAAAGAAGCGCCTCAACTGGCATCCTCGAAGTCCCAAGGAGGAGGACAACGCGGAAATAAAAAGGCTGGTCAGTAAGGTTAGATTATTAGCCCATACCGAGCTCTTGATGATTGAGGTTATGGCCATTGCAATAAAAAGATGCATCCAGCCCCTCCAGTCCAGAGTAACCCCCTTATGGTGCTACAATGGAGAAGACGATGCGTCTTGTTAGAAACGCAAGGATCCGGATACCCCAACCGAACTAGCCATGATCCTGATTGACCTGTACAAGGCCGACAAGGAAGATTTCCTCTGCTTAAACTGACGGGAAGGTTACTCCATGTACAACCTCATTGAATAGGTAATATTTCGATTACCTATGTCACCTTATTGCTATCACGGCATGCTAATCCAGTTGTTTTTTGTTTTCACTAAACAATCATGGAGGAAGATGATCGAGGACGTTTACTGTCCTGCCCCACAACCAGAGGATCACAATCGCGATGAAGACCCTGGTTTCTGCGAGGATCCAGATATATACATAGAGTTCGATGATGGGGTATTTTATGAAGCAAGCCTTGACGGCTCGGAAGTGGCTATCACCGCCGACTACCCCCCGCACATATCCCTTCTTCATCGTAAGTATCTGAAAGCTTTCAAAAAGAAGTCCATGCTTGCACTTTTGTCCATTGTACTAATCCCTACTTAATAGGATCGACGCTCAGCAGACCGCACCTCCTCAAGGGCGGCCCCTTGTAGGGTAGTCATTCAAAACGAAAGGAGGCTGGGGGCACCATAGAACCCTCACCGTCTTCAAAAAGGTATGTTCGTTTAATACGTGCCTAGGCACGAGTTAGAATTGTTAAAGCTTCCTTCCATCTTTGACTCAGGAGGAGCACGCGGCAGACAGTGGGGAAACACCCTGCTAGCTGAATGTCAGCCAATCGGCGCTGGACTCGTCAGCTAGGACGAGGGCTGATGCAATGCCAATTCCATCGCCTCATGAGGATTCAGATGATGTATCCGTCACGAATTCTAAGGTGGAGAGCGTAATGAATCACCGTCGACTAAAAGAGGCCATGCATGCTCCAGCTTTTTCCGAACAGGAATTTACCACACTAAGTTCGATGGACGCATATATCTGAGCTGCTCGAGACGGACTTGCCGGAGTTACACAACTATTCTCAAAGGATATATAGGTAAGAGTTTGCGCAATTTTGATAGACATATGCCAGTAGCCCCCGAGACATGAAGAGGCGATACTAACTGATTTAAGGATCGATTTATCATGCAGGTTCTTAAGGAAAAGAATGCTGCGCTATCCCAGCAGCTGAAAACAAACCAGACGCAGTTGAATGTTGTCACCATCGAACTGGCGGAAATGAAAAAGGCCGCAATGAGTATGTCCGAGAAGAAAAAACACAAGGATGAAAAAGACAAACAATTTGAAGAGATAGATATCTTGAAGGCTCAGCTATCGGCCGCCCAAAAAGAAAATGAAAAGTTGAAGGGCGGCATGTTCGGTATGATTTGTAAAAACCACCATACTTACTCATGCCTAGTCCATAGTTCGGAATGTCATGATGTTATTACTGCAGGTCTATTAACTGATCGGCCGAAAGAAGAAGTATCTGGATTTCCAGGCGATGTGCTGAAGGAGTTGTCCGTGGTGTATGCGTGGGCCAGGAAAGCCATGAAGAGCATGGTCAAGGCTTTATGCCCGTCTGATACCCCTCCAGAAAGTATGGAGGGTTTGGCAAACCTATTCAAAGGTGCCCGGCACCGATTTGAGCTATGGAAGATGCCTGCCTGCTGTGAAGGTTCACGAGAAGCCTGGACGATGGTGAAAACATGCTTCACCAAGCTAGATCCGAATCATATGGCCCGAGTAGGACCACAGGGACCGGACAGCAAAGAAATTCCGTCGAACTTGGTGTATGACCAAGTAATGATAGCTGCGAAATATTCGTCGGAAGACTGTAGATTAGATAGTCTAGTAGATGGGATAGATAAGGAATGAGTATTTGATGCAATGTATTAATGTACTTTGTGACCAACCTGTATCTTTGGCCGAACATGTGGAAAATTTGTCATCACAGGCTTTGGCTTTCACCTCCAAACCAAAATGGTGGAGTGTTTCCAGATACTATTGTGGAATGAAAAAGAAACATTCACTATGTCCAGAAACTAGGCAACCCAATTATTGTGCTCAAACAGACAAAAATTTTAGTTCAGGAAATATGTTATGTACATGTGTAAGAAACATATTTCAAGGAGAATAGTTCTATTAAGGGTTCCTTTCCTTGGGTTGGCATGCTTTAATTATGCGCGTCTGGGCTTTGGTACATAGTACGGAAAAAATGGTCCTATATATTTGAAGAGTTATCAAAATGTAACAATCTGTCGTTTGATTGCCGACCAATTATTATCTTAAGAACGCTAGCTTTCGGCTTCACCCGTCTGAGGTACAGGTCCGGATTACCCGGTTGTAACAATCGCAGAGGTGCTCCCTTTACGCCCTAGCCGAACAATCGGGAACGTAGGGCATAAACACAGGAGCGAGGCAACCCAACTTGGCCAAAACTTAAGTCATAGAGGTGCATATAATGGCAAAAAGGGTGTATATGAGCAAACGACATATATATTGTGAGCTCCAGGCTCGGAATAATATTAAGCTTTGGTTAAAGAAGCCCCCGGTCATGGTGGGGTGTATACATTTTAGGATGTGTACCCCTCAAGTGTTCGGCCTATCCGAACATATCCTAAGAATAGTATAAAAACGAGAAAAAAACAAATGAAGAGGAGAAAAAGAATGAAAAAGAAACATGACCGAACTTATGCGTAGAATCTTTGGAGCCGAGCAGCGTTCCATGGATTCGACTCTAGGCGATTATCCGATGCTTTACGAAGGCGATAGGCTCCTCCTGTGAGAACTTCATCTATAATGAAGGGCCCCTCCCATTTTGGTTTCGTAACATCCCAAATTTTCAATTTGGAATGTTATACATAGTCATCCATGCATATCATATTTTGTTGCATTTCCGTTCCGCAAATCCTCGAAAATCCTAAGCAACTCAAGGACCCACGGAGAGAGTTGGGGATTTTCCCGGTTTTTCATATTTGATTTTTATCAAATAATGAAACAAGGATTTTGATTTTAATTATTTTTCTCTCCGAAAAATATTTCTTATCAAAATAAATGAGAGGAGATAATATGACTTCTCCAAAATAATTGAAATATCGGAGGAAAATGTTAAAATCATTTATTTGATTTTACTTGATTTTATTCAGATTTTATTTGCATTAGAAAAATTGCACGTTTTCAAAGTTGCATTTTAGGGCCAAGAAAATGTTCATCTCGTTCTAAATATTTTATTTAGACGGTGAAAATTTGTTTTGGCATTTTTAGATTTTTATTTATTTTTCTAGGATTTTATTTCTGTCGGCGAAATTATTTTTAAAAAAAAAAGAAAAAAAAGTTCCCGCGCCCGACTGGGCCTAAGGCCCAGCCGAGCCAGGCTGGCCTGCAGCCGCCGCCACCTCGCCCCGCGCGCGCCGCCCCCCGCCGCTCGGACTCGGAGTCCGAGCCGGACTCCGCCTCGCCGCCGCTTGCCCCCTCCTCCAAGCAAGCCGCCCCCCTCTCTTATAAGCCGCCACCCTCGCCGCCCAAACCACCACCACCACCGCTGCCCGAGCCGCAGCCGCCGCAGCCGCAGCTGCCTCGCCGCCACCGCCAAGCCCCCCCCCCACCCCCGCTAGCCGCCGCCGCCGCCAAGCCCCGCCCCGCAGCCGCCTCGCCGGACCCCCTCGCCGGAGGTATCCGCCGGATCCGAGCCGCCGGTATTTCTAAACCGTTTGGTTTTTTTCGAAATCCTAGTTTCGTTTTTTTTGGTTCGCCGGTTTTTCTCGGTTCTTCTAGTTAGCGGATGTTCGTCCGTATGTTCGTTTTAACGAACGGTTTTCGCCCGTTAGTTTCAGCTAACGAACACTCGTTCGTTAGTCTGTTCGTCAGTTTTCTTTTTATCGGATTTATTCCGTGATTTTTCTGATCACGATTTCTGATCCGATCTTAGTTTCTGTTTATCTTTTCGCTCGTTTATCGGAATCAGGCGATTCAAGCGCCTAGAGTTTCGTCTCGGAACCCTCTTTCCGTTTAACCAACTCAAACAAGTTTTTGCTACTGTAAAATTTGACCTAGGTTCAGATTAGTAAACGAAGCTTCTTTCTTTCGCCGTTTGAGTTTCGTTGCTCCGTTGATTTGATTCTTTTGCGAACCGGAGTTCTTAAGTTGAACTTTCTGGTCAACCTCTCTCTTATTTGAGTTTTGCTTGTGCATCATTGCTTGTTACTTATGTATTCTATTGTTTGTTTGCGATAGAATTCCCGAAGTGCGAAGCGTGTTGCTACGAGTCTCTAGGATTCGCGGATCGTCAGCAAGGCAAGTAACATATTGATCATACTCTTTCCATACCCAGTTTTTATGCATTAGTTCCAATCCTCAAACATTGCATGATTAGGATGTCATTAACATGTGGGATGGGAAGTAGTTATTAAGGTAGAACCTATTGCCCTGTTATATTCAAACCCTTGGGAGTTACTTCTATGTTTGCTTATATTATATTGCTATGCTCGTAGACGTGGGTCGGGTTTGAGTGAAATCCATGACAGATATGAGTTGTTAATTAATGGTTCAACTTAAGGTGGCAACTTAAACTATCATCTGGGTGGATTGGGGCACCTGTGGTACCCAGTGTTGCCTGTATTTTTTGGAAATCCCGGGGTTCCGTGTGATTTTCCTATGGACCGCCACCCAGGCTCAAAGCGAACTGAGATGATTCATGCTAGGAACTTCCGTGTGCAGCCACAAGCTATTATGGGCTCTAGCATAGTTGAGTAAGTTACGTGAAGCTCTTGAAGAGGCAGATCAGCAGGTAGTGGGATCTAGGTTTGGTATGGTATGTCCAGAGTAAAGAGTTAATGTTTCTGAAAGACTGTGTCTCGGTCATCCGTTTCTCAAACGCCATGTAGTGCGAGAAATCCAACGGAGGCGATCGGGTCTTGTGGGGAAAAGTGCGCAAACTTCTGCAGAGTGTACAATCTAATCATGGTTAGCTGTGTCCCCGATTATGGACAGTCTTGAGTATCTAGTACTTGGGTTATCACATGTATCTCATCATGTTTAATTAACACTGTTGGGTTGTTAATCACTTTAATTGGGATTGAGTTGGAGGAACCTTCTCAATGTTGTTCAAACACCATGATAGTTAAATCAAAATCTATTCCTTTGTTGTAGGAAAAAAATGGCTTTTCGCAAAAACTATAACCAGAGAGCTTTCCACCAGCCAAATATGCATATAGTGATAGCATTATTCTATTCTTGCTCTACTGTGTTATATTGCCAGCATATTCCATGTGCTGACCCGTTTTTGGGCTGCAACGTATTATGTTGCAGACTTTTCAGAGGAGGAGTAAGGTTCGTTAGGTCGTTGCCGTGCAGCTCAGCTATGCCGTTGGAGTTGATGGACTCACTTTATCTTCCAAGCCTTCCGTTGTTATCATTTTAGATGGCCTTAAGCCATATTATTGTAATAAGTTCTCTTTTGAGACATTCGATGTAATAAGTGTGTGATTGCTACTCTGTTATAAATCCTTCGAGTACTGTGTGTGTCAGCATTACCGATCTAGGGATGACACTGAAGCACAGAGACTTGACCATCTGAGGTCGGGTCGCTACAAGATGGTATCAGAGCACACGCTGAGTGTAGGACACGACCACTAAGATGAACCCTAGGTCACACTTCTCTACTCATTTCTGACTCCTCTTCATTTTCTACTCTTTAGGATGACAGAGATGAAGAAAAAGTTTGCACAACCAGATGAAGACACACCTTTTGGACGCCACTTGAAGGAAGTCACTAGATACTTGAACATTGGAATACCAAGCTTCACTGGGATGTACAATGCCACTTTACCTAAAGAGGAGCGCTAGATGGTTCAAGTACAAGTTCCAGGAAGGACGTTCTCGCCAACTTCTAAACCCATAGAATTTTCTTTTGAAGCACCCACCTGGAGTCTAGGCAAGAGCATGGCAGCCCACATTACCATGGGACACATTGGAGAAGTCTACAACAGGGAGCTTAAGGACACTATCTACCAAATATGTGGGCGCCGAGACGAGCAATGGGAAGTAATCAGCACTAGGAAGGATAGATCCATTGCATCTTTCATCCAGGAGTTAAACCAGCACATTCGACGCCAGGAGAACCAGATGTGCGCGGACATGATGGACTTGAAGAAGGCGAAGACTAGAATCATCGAGCTGGAGGAAGAACTCAAGTTTACACGCGATGGATATGAGGAGGAAATCAAGACACTACTGGAGAAGAATGACGACCTGGTTAAGAAGATCAGAGTATTCATGGGAGGACCAGCATCGGGAGAAGAAGACGATGATTCCACTTGCCCGGACAACTACATTATCATCTACGACACCGATTCCGATCCTAGTGATGATGACTTTGAAGACGAAGCTGGAGCAGACATCATGGAGTCTTCCACCGATCAAAATTTCTAGATGACCACCATATATTAGTAGTATTACCCCATGTATTTAGTAGTAGTTGAGCACATTTGCGATAGTTCTAGACCGTTTGTATGCCCTTGCTTGATTGATTGAGTGAAATGTTTGTGTTTGTCTCATGTGCATATGGGTAGTGCTTTCTCATTAGACCCCATTTTTTTCTATTCTGATCTCTTCCATCTAAACCCATCAGATGCCTCCGAGACGTGACACCGGTTCTGCTTTCCCACCGGAGCTCACCCAGTTGATCCAGCAGCAGAATGCCTTGATGCAATTGCTAGTTCAGAACCAGGGCAACAATAAAAACAACAACAACAACAACAACAACCCGCCGCCAGTGGACAACCTAGCCCGTTTTCTAAGGTTATAGCCGCCGGTGTTTTCCAGTAGCACCGAGCCAATAGTTGCTGATGATTGGCTACGCCGTATTGGAAGGGAGTTGACCACCGCAGGTTGCATAGATGATGAGAAGGTGCGCTTTGCCACACATCAATTGGATGGACCAGCAACCTCATGGTGGGAGAATTACACAGCCACTTTCCCCATAGCCAACGTCACTTGGGACCAGTTTCAGCAAGCTTTCCGCACGGCCCATGTCTCAACTGGAGCTATGCAGATGAAGAAGCGGGAGTTCCGCAACCTACGCTAGGGAAACCGTACTGTGGCTCAGTACGTGGATGATTTTAGCAAGTTATCACGCTATGCCCCTGATGATGTGGCCACAGATGCCGCGAAGTAGGAGAAGTTTATGGAAGGGCTGAATGATGAGATGAGCATGAAGTTGATGGTAGCAACCTTCAACAACTACCAGGAGTTGGTAGATAAGGCTCTTATGATTAAAGGGAAGCAGCAGCAGATTGAGAGCCACATGGGAAAGTACGGACAAGGGAAGTATAACTCAGGAGCTCAGCAGAAGCCTCGCCTAACCCCGAACTCGGGAGGACTTGTTCATAACCATGGAGGCCACAACCACGCTGGAGGAGGATCGCATAACCACAATGGTTCTAAGAATGGGAATGGGAACGGAACCAACAATAATCAGAACCGCCCCAATCCAGCCACACCCGCCAAAAGGGACTTAAGTCATGTTACTTGTTTCAAGTGCGGGAAGACTGGACAGTACGCCATGGAGTGCCCTGAAGGAAAGAATGAAAACGAAAATGGGAGCACCGAGAAGAAGCCCAATCCATTTAACAAAGGACAAGTGAACCACGTTAACGTGGAGGAGGTTGAAGAGCAGCCGGACGCGGTAATAGGTAAGTTTTTGGTTAAGTCATTTACCGCTCTTGTTCTTTTCGATACTGGTGCATCGCATTCATACATATCAAGGGGATTTGTGGATAAGTTTAAACTCCCAACCCAAACCCTTAGGACCCCTCTGTTAGTGAGCTCACCCGGAGCAGAGTACATGGCTAGCTGATGGTGCGACCAGATACCCTTAACCATTGGCACACATGTGTTTCCGTCCGACCTAATTATCTTGGAGTCACAAGGATTGGATGTGATATTAGGTATGGAATGGATGTCAAAGTTTGGAGGAAGTATTGACTATGCTAGTAAGTCGATTTATCTTACCACCCCGGAGGGAAAAAGGATTAAGTATGTGTCTAGGCATGTGCCTAGGAGGAGCCAAGTGAATGCCCTTATGGGAGTTGTTCAGGAGGAAGTGCCTGTAGTGAAGGATTATCCGAATGTTTTTTCTGAGGAGTTACCAGGCATGCCACCAGATAGAGACATTGAGTTTTTGATAGAGCTGTTGCCAGGAACAGGACCAATATCCAAGAGACCCTATCGGATGCCCGCGAATGATCTGGAGGAAATTAAGAAATAGATCAAGGAGTTATTGGAGAAAGGATACATCCGAAGAAGTTCATCACCTTGGGGAGCCCCTGTGCTTTTGGTTGAGAAGAAGGATAAATCCCTAAGGATGGTTGTTGATTATCAAGCCTTGAATGAAGTGACGATTAAGAACAAGTACCCATTGCCGATGATCAACGATCTGTTTGATCAGTTGCAAGGAGCTAAGGTGTTTTCAAAGATTGATTTGAGATCGGGATACCATCAGTTAAAGATATGAGAGAAGGATATACCAAAGATAGTGTTCACGACGCGGTATGGATTATACGAGTACACGGTCATGTCATTTGGACTGACTAACGCCCCTGCCTATTTCATGAGCATGATGAACAAGGTGTTCATGTAGTATTTGGACAAGTTTGTTGTGGTGTTTATTTATGATATTATGGTATACTCGAAGAATGAGGAGGAGCACAAGGAGCATTTGCGCTTAGTTCTCGAGAAACTCAGGGAATACCAGTTGTATGCTAAGTTTAGCAAATGCGAGTTTTGGTTGAAGGAAGTCGGGTTCCTTGGACATGTTATATCAGGAGAAGGTATAGTAGTAGACCCCAGCAAAGTTCAGTCAGTCACTGAATGGTTGGCACCCACCTCAGTTAGCGAGATCCACCGTTTTCTTGGACTCGCAGGATACTACTAGAGATTCATTGAGAACTTTTCCAAGATTGCGAAGCCAATGACTGAACTGTTAAAGAAGGATACTAAGTTTAAATGGACAGAAGATTGCGAGGCAAGTTTCCAGGAGTTGAAGAAATGGTTGACTATAGTGCTAGTGCTAACACTGCCGGATATACATAAGGAGTTCCAAGTGTATTGCGACGCCTCTCGCTTAGGACTTGGATGTGTGCTTATGCAGGATGGAAGAGTTGTTTCGTATGCCTCACGACAACTAAAACCTCATGAGTTGAACTATGCCACGCATGATTTGGAGTTAGCAGCTGTAGTGCATGCATCGAAGACCTGGAGACATTACCTTATTGGAGACCGATGTGATGTACACACGGACCATAAGAGTTTGAAGTACATCTTCACCCAGAAGGAACTGAACCTTAGACAGAGAAGATGGTTGGAGCTTATAAAGGATTATGACATGAAGCTACAGTATCATCCAGGAAAGGCCAATGTCGTAGCAGACGCCTTAAGCAGGAAAAGTTATGCTAATATCCTTAAAAGTAAGGCACTGCCGAAGGAGTTAGCAGAGGATATCATGGAACTTCGATTAGAGATTGTTCCTAGAGGATTCATTGCAACAATGGAGGTCCAGTCAACATTGTTGGACAAGATTCGGGAAGCTCAGAAGGATGACAAAGAGATTGCAGAGATAAAGGAGAAGATGGGCAAAGGAAAGGCCAAAGGTTTTTGTGAGGATGAGCACGATACCCTATGGTTTGAGGAGCGAGTTTATGTGCCCAATAACCAGGAGATCAAGAAGTTAATACTTCAAGAGGCTCATGACTCACCATACTCGATACACCCCGGAAACACCAAGATGTATCTAGATTTGAAGGAACATTTCTGGTGGACCGGTATGAAGATGGATATTGCCGAGTATGTAGCCGTATGTGATGTATGTCAGAGAGTGAAGGCAGAACATCAAAAGCCAGGAGGACTGTTACAGCCTATGCCGATACCCGAATGGAAGTGGGATAAACTTGGCATGGACTTTATCACCGGATTGCCTAGGACTAAATCAGGATATGATTCCATATGGCTAGTAGTCGATCGCTTAACCAAAGTGGCTCACTTCATCCCAGTGAAAACCACTTATACAAGTGCGAAGTTGGCCAAGATTTATATGTCCAGGATCGTATGTCTGCATGGAGTTCCGAGGACCATCGTATTAGATAGAGGAAACAGTTTACTTCAAAGTTCTGGCATCAATTACACCAGAGTTCTCATACAACAACAGCTACCAAGCCAGTTTGAAGATGGCACCGTTTGAAGCCCTGTATGGACGCAGGTGCAGAACACCCTTGATGTGGGATGAGGTAGGAGACCGACAGTTGTTTGGACCAGACTTGATCAAGGAGTCTGAGGAGAAGGTTAAATTGATTCGTGATAGACTGAAGATTGCTCAGTCCAGGCAGAAGAGTTATGCGGACTCAAAACACAAGGAGGTAACCTATTAAATTGGAGACAGAGTATATCTGTGAGTATCTCCCTTGCGAGGAGTGAAACATTTTGGAGTTAAGGGTAAGTTAGCTCCGAGATTTGTAGGACTGTATCGTGTTTTGGAACGGATGGGAGAAGTTGCCTACAAATTGGAATTACCCGAGGGATTGTCAGGAGTTCATGATGTGTTTCATGTTTCACAGCTGAAGAAGTGTCATGCTGAGATGGCCGATATACCGTTAAGAGATACAGTACCCTTGGAGGCAATTCAGTTGGACAGTGATTTGACTTACGAGGAGAAGTCGGTTAAGATTCTTGAGTTTGCCAGCAGAGTCACCCGCAGTAAGGTTATCAAGTTTTGCAAAGTTCAATGGAGCCACCATACCGAGGATGAAGCCACCTGGGAACGAGAGGATGATCTCCGCAAAGACCACCCACACCTATTTTCTAGCCAACCCGAATCTCGAGGGCGAGATTCATCTTAAGGGGGGTAGGTTTGTAACATCCCAAATTTTCGATTTGAATGTTATACATAGTCATCCATGCATATCATATTTTATTGCATTTCCGTTCCGCAAATCCTCGAAAATCCTAAGCAACTCAAGGACCCACGGAGAGAGTTGGGGATTTTCTCGGTTTTTCATATTTGATTTTTATCAAATAATGAAACCAGGATTTTGATTTTAATTATTTTTCTCTCCGAAAAATATTTCTTATCAAAATGAATGAAAGGAGATAATATGACTTCTCCAAAATAATTGAAATATCGGAGGAAAAATGTTAAAATCATTTATTTGATTTTACTTGATTTTATTCGAATTTTATTTGCATTAGAAAAATTGCATGTTTTCAAAGTTGCATTTTAGGGCCAACAAAATGTTCATCTCGTTCTAAATATTTTATTTAGAATGTGAAAATTTGTTTTGGCATTTTTATTTATTTTTCTAGGATTTTATTTCTATCAGCGAAATTATTTAAAAAAAAGAAAAAAAAAGTTCCCGCGCCCGACTGGGCCTAAGGCCCATCCGAGCCAGGCCGGCCCGCAGCCGCCGCAGCCTCCCCGCGCGCGCGCCGCCCCGCCGCCGCTCGGACCCGGAGTCCGAGCCAGACTCCGCCTCGCCGCCGCTTGCTCCCTCCTCCAAGCAAGCCGCCCCCTCTCTTATAAGCCGCCACCCCCGCCGCCCAAACCACCACCACCACCGCCGCCCGAGCCGCAGCCGCCTCGCCGCCGCCACTAGCCGCCGCCGCCAAGCCCCGCCGCCGCCGCCAAGCCCCGCCTCCCCGCGAGCCGCCGCCCCGCAGCCGCCTCGCTGGAGGTATCCGCCGGATCCGAGCCGCCGGTTTTTTTAAACCATTCGGTTTTTTTTCGAAACCCTAGTTTCATTTTTTTCGGTTCGCCGGTTTTTCTCGGTTCTTCTAGTTAGCGGACGTTCGTCCGTGCGTTCATTTTAACGAACGGTTTTCGCCCATTAGTTACAGCTAACGAACGCTCGTTCGTTAGTCTGTTCATCAGTTTTCTTTTTATCGGATTTATTCCGCGATTTTTCTGATCGCGATTTCTGATCCGATCTTAGTTTCTGTTTATCTTTTCGCTCGTTTATCGGAATCAGGCGATTCAAGCGCCTAGAGTTTCGTCTCGAAACCCTCTTTCCGTTTAACCAACTCAAACAAGTTTTTGCTACTGTAATATTTAACCTAGGTTCAGATTAGTAAACGAAGCTTCTTTCTTTTGCCCTTTGAGTTTCGTTGCTCCGTTGATTTGATTCTTTTGCGAACCGGAGTTCTTAAGTTGAACTTTCTGGTCAACCTCTCTCTTATTTGTGTTTTGCTTGTGCATCATTGCTTGTTACTTATGTATTCTATTGTTTGTTTGCAATAGAATTCCCTGAGTGCGAAGCGTGTTGCTACGAGTCTCTAGGATTCGCGGATCGTCAGCAAGGCAAGTAACACATTGATCATACTCTTTCCATACCTAGTTTTTATGCATTAGTTCCAATCCTCAAACATTGCATGATTAGGATGTCATTAACATGTGGGATGGGAAGTAGTTATTAAGGTAGAACCTATTGCCCTGTTATATTCAAACTCTTGGGAGTTACTTCTACGTTTGCTTATATTATATTGCTATGCTCGTAGACGTGGGTCGGGTTTGAGTGAAATCCATGACAGATGTGAGTTGTTAATTAATGGTTCAACTTAAGGTGGCAACTTAAATTAACATCTGGGTGGATTGAGGCACCTGGGGTACCCAGTGTTGCCTGTATTTTTTGGAAATCCTGGGGTTTCGTGTTATTTTCCTATGGACCACCACCCAGGCTCAAAGGGAACTGAGATGATTCATGCTAGAAACTTCCGTGTGCAGCCACAAGCTATTATGGGCTCTAGCATAGTTGAGTAAGTTACGTGAAGCTCTTGAAGAGGCGGATCAGTAGGTAGTGGGATGTAGGTTTGGTATGGTCTGTCCGGAGTAAAGAGTTAATGTTTCTGAAAGACTATGTCTCGGTCATCCGTTTCTCAAAAACCATGTAGTGCGAGAAATCCAACGGAGGCGATCGAGTCTTGTGGGGAAAAGTGCGCAAACCTCTGCAGAGTGTACAATCTAATCATGGTTAGCCGTGTCCCTGGTTATGGACAATCTTGAGTATCTAGTACTTGGGTTATCACATGTATCTCATCATGTTTAATTAACACCGTTGGGTTGTTAATCACTTTAATTGGAATTGAGTTGGTGGAACCTTCTCAATGTTGTTCAACCACCATGATAGTTAAATCAAAATCTATTCCTTTGTTGTAGGGAAAAATTGGCTTTTCGCAAAAACTATAACCATAGAGCTTTCCACCAGCCAAATATGCATATAGTGATAGCATTATTCTGTTCTTGCTCTACTGTGTTATATTGCCAGCATATTCCATGTGCTGGCCCGTTTTCGGGCTGCAACGTATTTTGTTGCAGACTTTTCAGACAGGAGTAAGGTTCGTTAGGTCATTGCCGTGCAGCTCAGCTATGTCGTTGGAGTTGATGGACTCACTTTATCTTCCAAGCCTTCTGCTGTTATCGTTTTAGATGGCCTTAAGCCATATTATTGTAATAAGTTTCTCTTTTGAGTCATTCGTTGTAATAAGTGTGTGATTGCTACTCTATTATAAATCCTTCGAGTACTGTGTGTGTCAGCATTACCGATCCAGGGATGACACTGAAGCACAGAGACTTGACCATCTGAGGTCGGGTCGCTACAGGTTTGAGCTTGTCCTTCTTTTTCTCTAGGAGGCGTAAAACGAGTTCGCCGACATTATAAGTCTTGGACCGCACTTCTCTGCTTTGGTATCTCCGAGCCTGTTGTTGGTAAAATACAGAACGAGCTCTTGCAATATCACGCTCCTCCTCCAGGCCATCTAGGTCATCCTACCGATCAAGCTCGGCCTCTTTCTCTTCATACATGCGCACTCGAGGTGAGTCATGGATAATGTCACAGGGCAAGACATCCTCTACGCCGTACACCATAAAAAGGGTGTGTATCCGGTCGTGCGATTGGGCGTAGTCCGCAATCCCCAGAGTACAAAATCAAGTTCCTCGACCCTGTGTTTATCTGACTCCCATAGGGATCGCACTAGTTTGGGTTTGATGCCGCTTGAGGGAGTCCTGGATAAGGGGGTGTTCGGATAGCCGGACTATACCTTCAGCCGGACTCCTGGACTATGAAGATACAAGATTGAAGACTCCGTCCCGTGTCCGGAAGGGACTTTCCTTGGCATGGAAGGCAAGCTTGGCGATACGGATATGTGGATCTCCTACCATTGTAACCGACTTTGTGTAACCCTAACCCTCTCCGGTGTCTATATAAATCAGAGGGTTTTAGTCCATAGGACAACATAAACAACAACAATCATACCATAGGCTAGCTTCTAGGGTTTAGCCTCTCCGATCTCGTGGTAGATCTACTCTTGTACTACCCATATCATCAATATTAATCAAGCAGGACGTAGGGTTTTACCTCCATCGAGAGGTCCCGAACCTGGGTAAAACTTCGTGTCCCTTGCCTCCTGTTACCATCCGGCCTAGATGCACAGTTCGGGACCCCCTACCCGAGATCCACCGGTTTTGAGACCGACATTGGTGCTTTCATTGAGAGTTCCTCTGTGTCGTCGCCATCAGGGAGGATGCCTCGCCCCGTCTTTAAAGACGACACCGTTGTTAAGGGAGCTTTGGCTGTTGGCCAAACCCTCCGGCTAGGTGGTTTTCTTATGACCGCCTGTTCGGCTTCTGCGCCGACGATGACCTCTCGAGCCATCGAAAACAATCTTCATGTCAGCTTGGAACTCGCCGAGCAGTTAGATCCAATGTAGCTCTCCTCCATAAACGAGCTCTTGGATCGCATCGCCGCCCTGGGAGTCGCTACGGATTACGACCAGATTGGGCCCATGCCTGATCTGAGAGAGATTAACTCTCCCCAAGTCACCCATCACGTTGCTGTGGTAGAGGGACAGTGCGGCGACCCCTCATCTATCTTAAGGACTAGCTACGTCTGGATTCCCGATCCCTCCAAGCCGGATACCCGCGGAGGGGAGGATATCACTCAAGACCTGAACTTAGAGTCAGGCGACGGACTGGATTCATTGGACAACATCCAGGAATCCAAATTTTTGAGTTCGGAAATTCCTCGGCCTCTGAGCCTCAGATGGGGTGAGGCTTCGGATTTAATTCCACCCACCCACCCGAACATTAGCGATCTGTCCCAAATTAGGTAAGAGCCCGAAGAAACAGTACATCATTACTGGGCCAGATTCCTCCTGGTTATGAACAGGATAAAGGACTGCCGCGAGGAAGACGTGATTTCATTCTTCTGCAATAATTGCACGGACAAGGGAATCCTCAACGCCATAAGTCGCCATGATATTACACGCTTCGCTGACTTGGCGTCCATAGTACGAAAGTACTGTACGATGGAAAGCGCCTGGAAAACCGAAATAAAATTTTGGGACAATCCGGCCCTGAATGCAAACCCAGTCCGAAATAAAAGGGTGCATCATCGCCAGACACCCGGGTCAAACACCAAAACGCAAAAACCCTCTACAGGGCATGGAACCTATTGGAAGGATGGCTTAATGGACCCTGTAAAATTCACAGTACAGAGGATGCCACACCAACTCACAGCCTTAGAGCATGTTGGATACTCCGGCAGGTGGCCAAAATTGGCGAAGATCTCCTAATTCCGAAGGCCACAGAAAGCCACCCCAGAGACACCAATACAGTATTAACAGTATTCGAGACTTTCACATCAAATAACATGCGAAAAAGGACACTCCGCAGCCTTGCCGAAATCTACCAAGTGGCAACAATAAACCCATGGAGTGACACGGCTATTACCTTTAACGCCAGTGATGAACCTAAATTCCGAACAGTCCAAGTACCAGCTGCATTGGTCCTTAGTCCAATAGTGGACGGCTTTCGTCTTACCAAGGTACTCATGGACGGCGGCAGCGGATTGAACCTCATTTACGAGGAAACCCTTCAAAAAATGGAAATAGACTGGAACCGCATTGAGCGAAGCAGCACAACCTTTAGAGGAATAATCCCCAGTCGAGAAGCGCGCTGTACAGGAAAAATCACACTAGATGTGGTGTTTGGCACGCCGGATAATTACAGGTCCGAAGAGGTCACGTTCCATGTGGCTCCGTTCAGCAGCAGTTATCACGCTCTGCTAGGGCGGGAAGCATTTACAATCTTCCAAGCAATACCCCATTACGGGTACATGAAGCTCAAGATGCCCGGGCCCAACGGGATCATCACTCTCGCTAGTGATCCGGACATAGCACTCCGCGCCGAAAACAAGACAGCCGCACTGGCCCTTGAGGCACTATCTGAAGCCCTAGCGGCTGAGGAACTGACTGCGCTGCGCTCCACGGTGAATAGAGATGACGTGGTACTCGGCAAAAGATCCAAGTCCACCTCCTTTAAACCGGCGGACGAAATAGTCAAATTCCAGGTCCATCCAACGGATCCCAATAAAACAGCTTCCATCGGGGCACATTTAAACCCTGATGTAGATGCCGCACTGCGAGAGTTCCTACGAGAGAACTGGGACATTTTTGCCTGGCACCCTTCATACATGCCAGGAATCCCACGTAGGCTGGCCGAGCACAGCTTAAATATCCTAAAAGAATTCAAACCTGTTAAGCAAGCTCTTCGGCGTTTTTCCGAACCTAAGAGACAGGCCATGGGAGAGGAGCTAGCAAAGCTATTGGAGGCCGGATTCATCAGAGATATAAAACATCCGGACTGGCTAGCAAACCTGGTGATGGTACCAAAGAAGGACAAATCCTGGCGCCTGTGCGTTGATTTTAAAGACCTTAACAAGGCTTGCCCAAAGGATCCCTTCCCCCTCCCCCGCATCGATCAAATTATCGATGCTACCGTAGGACATGACTCGTTGTGTTTCCTCGACGCATATTCCGGCTACCATCAAATCAAGATGGCAGAATCATACCAAGCCGCAACGGCATTTATCACACCATACGGCCCATTCTACTTCAACACAATGCCCTTCGGGCTCAAAAACGCCGGCGCAACATATCAGCGCATGATTCAGACATGTCTGGCAAACCAGATCGGCAAAACAGTGGAGGCATATGTAGATGATGTGGTCGTCAAAACAAGACATGTCGAATCTCTAGTAGACGTCTTGAGGCTCACATTCGATAACCTCCGAACATACGACATCAAGCTCAACCCGGAAAAATGCGTTTTCGGCGCCCCAGCCGGAAAGCTCTTGGGCTTCATTGTATCCAGTAGAGGAATTGAAGCAAATCCAGCCAAGATCCGAGCTCTGTCACAATTGGATATCCCAAAGGACCTCAAACAAATACAAAAATTAACCGGATGCGTGGCGGCTCTAAGCCGCTTTATCTCCCACTTGGGAGAAAAGGCCCTACCCCTTTACTGCCTCATTCGGCGCACCGAACACTTCGAATGGACGGATGCAGCCACGGTCGGACTCGACGAAATAAAAGCCATACTAGCAACAAACCCAGTCCTGGCCGCGCCAAACATTGGCGAACCAATGCTATTATACATTGCAGCAACACATCAGGTTGTAAGCACAGTGCTCGTCGTCGAATGACAAACGGACGGACACAAATTCCCCCTTCAAAAGCCGGTCTATTATGTGTCCACTGTCCTCACTCCCTGCAAATCACGGTACCCACATTATCAAAAGATTGCGTACGCGGTATTCATGGCATCCCGGAAGCTACGACACTACTTTCAAGAGAGTTCAATAACAGTAGCCTCAGAAGTACCACTTAACGATATTATAAACAACCGTGACGCAACGGGCCGGATTGCAAAATGGGCCATTGAGCTCCTCCCATTCGACATAACTTATAAGCCACGGTGAGCCATCAAGTCGCAAGTCTTGGCTGACTTCGTCGCAGAATGGACGGAGGCCGAACTCCCTAAAGAGTACGACACACATTCAAATTGGATCATGCATTTCGACGGCACCAAGATGTTGGCCGGACTGGGGGCTGGCGTTGTTTTGACGTCCCCCACAGGAGACACAGTTCAATACGTACTCCAGATTATGTACACGGACTCCAACAATGCAGCCGAATATGAGGCCCTTCTACATGGTCTCCGGATGGCAGTATCCATGGGCATTCAACGCTTAGAGGTGCGCGGGGACTCGAACCTCGCAATATCCCAAATAAATGGAGACTTCGATGCCAAGGATCCAAAAGTGGCAGCTTACCGCAACACCGTCCTAAAAATGTCAGCTCAGTTCGAAGGGCTTGAATTCCACCATGTAGCCTGGGAAAATAATCATGCGGCAGATGTCCTGGCACGCATCGGTGCAAAACGCGATGTAGTCCCCCCCCCCAACATCTTCTTGGAAAGGCTGTTCAAGCCATCCGTAGTATGGGAAGGGTAGCCGAACAATAACAGCCCAGACCCAACCGCACTGCCCGACACCGAACATTCCAACACAATCGGAGGCTCTGCCAATGAAATAACACCTTTAGCCCACGTAATAATGGCCGTTATCGCCCCGTGGACGGAACCATTCCTCGCCTACCTTACTAGGCAGGAACTCCCCAAGGACCAACATGAGGCACGCTGCATAGTGCGGCGATCCAAAGCCTACAAAGTCCACGAGGGAGAGCTTTATAAGAAAAGCACTACCGGAGTCCTTCAAAGGTGCATCTCCGAAGAGGAAGGGCGGAACCTCCTGGCTGAAATTCATGCCGGACTCGGCGGTCATCACGCGGCAGCTCGGTCCCTTGTAAGCAAGGCCTTCCGTACAGGCTTTTATTGGCCGACGGCCCGGGAAGACGCCCAGGACTTAGTCCAACGATGCACCGGTTGCCAGCTCTTTGCAAACCAAAGCCATATGCCACCCACCGCCCTCCAAACTATCCCCATCACTTGGCCCTTCGCGGTCTGGAGGCTTGACATGGTTGGACCCCTTAAAGGCGGAACCCACAAGCAAAAATACTTACTGGTCATGGTGGATAAGTTCACCAAATGGATAGAAGCCAAACTTGTTAAGACGGCCGAATCCGGACCGGTGATAGACTTTATATCCGGGGTTGTACACCGTTACGGCATCCCCCACAGCATCATCACGGATAACGGCACGAACTTTACGGCTGACGAGGTAAAACTCTGGTGCAAAAACATGGGCATCAAGCTTGATTATGCTTCCGTCTATCACCCACAAACTAACGGCCAGGTCGAACGTGCAAATGGTCTCATCATGAGCGGCATCAAACCCAGATTAGTGCGGTCCCTCAAGGAATCTAACACGCACTGGGTAGAGGAGCTCAACTCCGTACTCTGGGGGCTGCGGACCACGCCGAATCGCACCACCGGATACACACCATTCTTCATGGTGTACGGCGCAGAGGCGGTTTTACCTTGTGACATAATTCATGACTCACGTCGAGTGCGCATGTACGAAGAAAGAGAAGCCGAGCTCAATCGGCAGGACAGCTTGGACGCATTGGAGGAGGAGCGTGACGTGGCAAAAGCCCGTTCCGCATTCTATCAACAGCAGGCTCGAAGATACCAAAGTAGAGAAGTACAGGCCAAAAATTACAACGTTGGCGAATTAGTTCTACGACTACCGGACAAGAAAAAGGACAAACTCAAGCCCAAGTGGGAAGGTCCCTTCATAATTGACCAAGTCCTGACTGGTGGAGCGTACCGCCTGCGAGATGCATCGGATAACTGACTTGAGCCGAACCCATGGAACGCAGCCCGTCTCCGAAGATTCTATGCCTAGCGCCGGACTCTGTGTTCGTCTCCTTCCTCTGTCCATTTTTTATATATTTTCTGTCTTACATTCGTCTTCTTCTCTCCCTCTCTCTTATAGCCTTTAAAGGCTCATAAAGTGACGCGCTATCTGCGCTCATTAAACCTGGGGGCTTCTTTAAACAGAAGCTTATTTATACGGGCTTCATGCCCAACACATGTGTCACACTTCCGCATGTACCTTTTATTCACCATTATATGCATCGATATGACTTAAGTTTTGGCCAAGCTGGGTTGCCTGGCTCCTGTGCTTACCCCTACGTTCCCGATTGTTCGGCTAGGTGGTAAAGGGAGCACCTCTGCGATTGTTACTGCTGGGTCAGCCGGACGTGTACCTCAGACTGGGTGAAGCCGAAAGCTAGCGTTCTTAAGGGAATATTCGGTCGGTGAACTAAAGATGATATTTTTTTATTTTATTTATCTATACGCACCCAGATATTTTTCCTGCGTTTCTTTTCGCAGCATGGACATGCACTTTAGGGCATGCCTCCCAGGGAAAGGAACCCCTAACGGAACTATTCTCCCTGGAAGATGTTTCTTACTAACCATGTAATATAACATAACTAGTCGGGCACTTGTCTGTTCACGCACTAATGACCCCTACGCCTGGTCTCCATGCATTCCCCGGTTCCTATATAACCGCATGGGAATTCGGACACACTCCGGACCGTCAGGTCCCGAGGCTGAAGCGAAAAGGTCGGCCATGACAAATGATCTACAATCCGGCTAGAAGGCATTATGAATTTCAATTAATTTACATAGTCATTTTGACTGATTGTATTCCTCTTCAATACCATCTAACAAGCTGTCTAATTTATAGTCCTGCTGGGAATACTTTGCGGCCAACTCTACTTGGCCGTATACTAAGCTTACAGGGATCTCCTTCCCATCGGGCCCTACAGGACCGACCTCGGCCATGTGGTTGGGGTCAGCCTTTGTGTACCGTGTCTTCACCATGGCCCAGGCCTCCCTAGCGCCTTGACGGCAGGCCGATATCTTCCACAATCGGAAGCGCCGCCGTGCTCCCTTTAGCTTCTCCGCAAGCTCTCCAAGACCTTCGGGCATGGAGATGGATGGCCACAGGGCCTGGGCGACGCCTTGCATCGCCTGCCGAACTCGATCGAGCAGTTGCGAGAGCTCGGGAAGAAGGTCACCTGTAGAACCGGGCATCTCCTCTGCAGGACGACCTGTTAGCACACCTACAGACATTGCTCTGTTAGTCGACTTCCCCGCCGAACTATCTTTCAAAGGTTCGTTCAAGCACTTACTAAATATGCCGCGCCGAAGCCGCTGATTCTCCTTAACGGAGTCTGACAGCTGGGCACGAACATCTTTCAGCTCGACGCCCAGCTTGGTGTTGGCATCTTGGAGATCGTTCTTCTCCCGCCTCACCTTTGTCAGCACCTTCTCACCAGCCTTTAGTTGGCGTAGGAGGTGTTGCCTTTCCGGATTCAATCCGGCGCCATCTGCAATTTCATTTGTCAGATTCGCACCCATGCCGTGCTTCGCAAAATACTTATCTTTCGAAGTGTATATTACCAGAGGGGGTCTCCTTGGGCTCCCCTGCTGCGGCTAGTGCGGCCTCAAGTTGGGCTTTACACTCTTCCAGCTCCTTGGATAGTAGGGAATTCTTTTCTGTAAGAACCTGCATAACAAATGATCCTTAAATCAGTTATTCTAACTGTTTCAAGTCTCGGGGGCTACTGGTATATATATATATATAATTACCAAAATTTTCTTACCCGTATATCTTTTACATATTGCTCCGTGGCTCTGGCTAGACCATTTAGAGCGGCACGGAGGTAAGCATCTCCCGAATTAAAGGCATCTAATGCCTCTTGGGAGAAACAAGCGTCACAAAGAATTGTCCGGCGACGCCTATGGTTCATGGCACTCTCCACCTCAGAGTTGGTGGCAGACAACCTGTCCACATCCTCCATCGGAGGAGCGTCCGATGCGCGCCTTGTGTTCGCCTCCGCCTCCAGACCAGGCTTTGGAGCCTGGCTGGTGGAGGCGCGGTTGGCAGCCTCTCCGGGTATAGTCCGGCAAGGTCTTT
The DNA here is from genome assembly GCF_056163025.1 of Triticum urartu. Taxonomy (NCBI): domain Eukaryota; kingdom Viridiplantae; phylum Streptophyta; class Magnoliopsida; order Poales; family Poaceae; genus Triticum; species Triticum urartu. The sequence goes on from NC_141877.1 coordinate 92,315,217, forward strand.
TTGTACTGAAGAGAGCACGAGTGTTAATATGCCTCGTAGGTGTAACACCTGGGATAAGGGGGCGCGCCATACCTTTGCGCTGACACCTCGGTCCGGACTGCGCCTCTTTTCTACCCACGGGGCCCCGCGGCCCCTCGTTGACTTGCCGCTGCAGGTTCGGCCTCCCGTCTCAAAAACCTCCCCTGCAAGCTCGGTTGTAATCAGGAAACTGAAAGCACGAGAGGGCGGACACCTATTCGGGGTACTGGGACTTCGATCTTAGTTACCTGGGAGGCCGGGATTAGCCCTGGGTAATCGACCGTAATGGCCACCAAGGCGTTGTCCTTGCTCAATTGATGGAACACTCCATCGATCAGCTCCACAGATATGTCCGGATCCTCTTGAGAGGCCGGGTCGAGGGACCGTCCTGGGTCCTCGGGTTGTGGAGGAGGGCTGTTTATTTCCTTAACAGCCCGGTGCAGTTCCTGCGTTGAAGTCGTTAGACTAAATATTTAACAATGGGAATACAAAACGGATGGGCAAGTAAATGCGATCGCTTACCCAGCTTGGGGGATTGTGCATAGAGAATCCACCCTGTGGGTTGACGCGGAGAAATTCCTCCTCTTCTCCCTTGTACAAAGTGGACAAGATCTTCAGTAGAGCGGCAGCTGAATCCGGCCCCTTACGGCCGTAGCGGGTGGCGTCGTCCTCCCCGTTGAAGTCCCACATGGGGTGGCTTCTGTACTGAAGCGGCTGCACCCCCCGCATGATGCATTCGGCCATAACCCCGATCATGGTCAGTCCGGAATGGGCTAATAATCTTATCCGGCCCATTAGGTAAATGATGTCCCTGTCACTTTCCCTCTGAGGGCTCCATGGACGCCAGCTTAGGCGCTTCTTTAAGGGAGCACTGTCGAATTCAGGGAGGCTGATCCGGACAGGATCCGGCAGCGGGACGTCCTCTATATAAAACCATTCCGAGGGCCAGTCTTCAGACGCCTTCTTTGGGGTTCCGGACAGATATCCGGCCCCGGCGATGCGCCACACTTTGGCTCCGCCCACTTGATACATTGACCCCTCCTTAGAGCGGGGCACAAGGCAGAATAACCTTTTCCATAGCCCGAAATGAGCCTCGACACCCAAAAACAGCTCGCAGAGGGCTACGAAGCCCGCGATATGCAATACAGAGGCAGGCGTGAGATTGTGTAGCTGGAGGCCGTAGAACTCGAGCAGCCCCCGGAGAAATGGATGGATTGGAAACCTGAGCCCCCTTATTAAATAAGGGATGAGGCATACCCGCTCTCCTTTGGAGGGATTAGGGGCACTCTCCGCTTGCTTTCCGCCGTTATAGATGGCAAGACTGGCTCGAACCGGGATCATATAGGCCGGGGGGGGGGGGGAGAAATCCCTTGGTCTGGAGCGTCACTAGCTCGCTATGCGGGACGGAGCATCTCTCCCAATATCCAGGCTAAGGGCTAGAAGGGCGAAAGGAGGAGTTGCGATGGCTGGCCATGGTGGAATGGACCTTTGTCGGATGCGCTCTGATGAACACTCGCGAAGGGGGGAAGATGTGGTTTGGATCTAAATCCTCGTCCCCTTAAATAGGACAGCTCATTTACGCGGCTAGGGGTGTGAATGTAAAAACACTCAGACTTTTCTTATTCGTTTGACACGTGGGAAACGGCCATTATTGGGCGTAGAAGCCAAGGAGCGCAACATCTACAAGAAACCAGACTTTATTCAACAGGTACATGAAATTTGGAGGAGAACCCGCCTTGCAATGCCGAAGACAATCTGCACGCCGGACTCATCGTCATTGAAGCCTGGTTTGGGGGCTACCGAGGGAGTCCTGGATAAGGGGGTGTTCGGATAGCCGGACTGTACCTTCAGCCGGACTCCTGGACTATGAAGATACAAGATTGAAGACTCCGTCCCGTGTCCGGAAGGGACTTTCCTTGGCGTGGAAGGCAAGCTTGGCGATACGGATATGTGGATCTCCTACCATTGTAACCGACTTTGTGTAACCCTAACCCTCTCTGGTGTCTATATAAACCGGAGGGTTTTAGTCCGTAGGACAACATAAACAACAACAATCATACCATAGCCTAGCTTCTAGGGTTTAGCCTCTCTGATCTCGTGGTAGATCTACTCTTGTACTACCCATATCATCAATATTAATCAAGCAGGACATAGGGTTTTACCTCCATCGAGAGGGCCCGAACCTGGCTAAAACTTCGTGTCCCTTGCCTCCTGTTACCATCTGGCCTAGACGCACAGTTCGGGACCCCCTACCCGAGATCCGCCGGTTTTGACACCTACACCGCTCATTATCAGGCCATTAGCCTGTTCGACCTGACCATTATTTGAGGGTGATATACAAAGGTGTAATCGAGCTTAATGCCCAAGTTGGCACACCAATTTTTCACTTCATCGGTTGTGAAATTGGAACCATTATCAGTAATGATGCTGTGTGGGACACCATAACGGCGTACCATGTCGGATATAAAGTCGATCACCGGTCCGGCTTCAGCCGTTTTCACTGGTTTGGCCTCTATCCATTTAGTGAATTTATCCACCATGACCAACAAATATTTCTTCTTATGGCTTCCCCCTTTAAGGGGTCCGACCATATATAGCCCCCAGACCGCAAAAGGCCAAGTAATGGGGATTGTTCTTAGGGTGGTGGGAGACATATGACTTTGATTGGCGAAAAGCTGACATCCCACACAACGCTGTACAAGGGCCTGTGTGTCTGCTCGGGCCATTGGCCAAAAGAAACCTGTATGGAAGGCCTTACTTACGAGGGGCCGAGCTTCTGCATGATGACCACCAAGACCAGCCTGTATTTCGGCCAAGAGCTGCCGTCCCTCCTCTTTAGAGACGCATCTTTGAAGAAGTCCAGTAGTACTTTTCTTGTAGAGTTCACCTTCGTGAACTTTGTAGGCTTTAGAGCGTCAAACTATGCGACGGGCTTCATTCTGATCATCAGGGAGCTCCTGCTATTAAGGTAGGCCGGGAAGGGATCAGTCCATGGAGCAATGACGACCATGATTACATGGGTGGAAGGTGTCATTTCGTTATCCGATCCCCAGATGATATCGGAATCGTGTTCGGCATCTAGGGGTATGATCGGCTCCGGACTAGTGTTTCTGCTCTCATCCTGCCATTCCACGGATGGCTTGAAGAGCCTTTCCACGAAGGTGTTAGGTGGGACGGGATCGCTCTTAGTGCCCATTCGAGCAAGGATGCCCACTGTCTGATTACTGTATCGAGCAACGTGATGGAACTCGAGCCCCTCAAACCGAGCTGATATTTTGAGTACGGCGTTTTGGTATGCCACCATGTTTGGGTCTTTTGCATCGAATTATCCATTTATTTGGGATATTGCGAGGTTCGAATCCCCACGCACCTCTAGGCGTTGTATGCCCATGGAGATAGCCATTCAGAGACCATGTAGTAATGCCTCGTATTTGGCCACATTGTTCGAGTCCGTATACATGATTTGTAACACGTAGTGGATTATGTCCCCCATAGGGGATGTTAAGATGACACCAGCCCCTAGTCCGGCTAACATTTTAGAGCCATCGAAGTACATGATCCAGTTGGAGTATGTGCTGTATTCTTTAGGGTGTTCTGCTTCCATCCACTCGACGACAAAGTCAGTCAACACCTGAGATTTAATAGCTCGGCGTGGCTTGTATGTTATTTCAAACGGTAAGAGCTCGATGGCCCATTTGGCGATGCGAGCGGTGGCATCCTGATTATTTATGATGTCATTGAGTGGTACTTTGGATGCTACCGTGATTGAGCACTCTTGAAAGTAGTGTCTCGGCTTCCGGGATGCCATAAAGACCGTGTAAGCTATCTTCTGATAGTGCGGGTATCGAGATTTGCATGGAGTTAGGACCGCCGATACATAGTACACCGGTTTCTAGATGGGGAATTTGTGTCCCTCTTCCTCTCATTCAACGACGAGTACGGCGCTCACTACCTGGTGAATCGCAGATATGTAGAGCAACATAGGCTCACCGACACCTGGTGCGGCTAGGATTGGGTTGCCTGCTAACAAGGTTCTTATTTCTTCCAGTCCGTCTGTAGCCGCATCCGTCCATTCGAAGTGATCGGTGCGCCGGAGTAGTCGATAAAGTGGTAGCGCCTTTTTTCCCAATCTGGAGATGAAGCTGTTGGGGAATGTAGTAATTAAAAAAAAATCCTACGAACACGCAAGATCTATCTAGGAGATGCATAGCAACGAGAGGGGAGAGTGTGTCAACATACCCTTGTAGACCGAAAGCGGAAGCATTTAGTAACGCGGTTGATGTAGTCGAACGTCTTCACGATCCAAACAATCCAATTATTGAACGTACGGCACCTCCGTGTTCAGCACACGTTCAGCATGATGACGTCCCTCGAGCTCTTGATCCAGTAGAGGGTCGAGGGAGAGTTCCGTCAGCACGACGGCGTGGCGACGGTGTTGGTGATGTGATCCGCGCAGGGCTTCGCCTAAGCACTACGACCATATGACCGTGGTGGTAAACTGTGGAGGGGGGCACCGCACACGGCTAAGAAACAACTATCACTACTAGGAAAAGGCTTATACATAGAAGTTTACCAGTAGTACGTGTTAAGGACCCCATGCTACTGATAAGTACCACTAGCGTCTGTTATAAAGCGCGCTACTGGTATAGCTTAGCAGTAGCGTGGGTTTCCAGCGGGCACACTACTGGTAAGTTAGCCACACCACACCCCCGGCCAAAAAATAGTAGCAGCGTTGGTCCTCTAACTAGCGCTACAGTTAAGAAAATAGCAGTAGCGCCTGTCCAACAAGAAGCGCTACTTCTACTTCTTCTATGTGTAATCTTTTACGAGTAGCGTGGGTTTTGGACAAGTGCTATAGCTAGTTTTACTTAACAGTAGATATTTTGGCTGGCACACATAGCAGTAGCGCGCTTTGGTGCCCCACGCTACTGCTATTGTTGCCAGCCAAAATATCTGCCACCTTTTCCCCCACTTCTTCCTCCCCCTTTCTTTCTCCCCCCTCCCTCTTGCACTTGCTTGTTCTTCAATGCTTCCCCTCTTCTTTGCCCCTCCTACCCCCCTCCATTAATGCCATCCCTCCTTTCTCTTCCTTTGTTTTGCCCCTCCTCCCCTTCTCTTCTTTGCCCCTCCACCACCCCCTCCATTAATATCCTCCCTCCTTCCTCTTCCTTTCTTTTGCCCATTCCCCCCTTGTCTTCTTTGCCCCTCCACCACCCCTCCATTAATGCCCTCCCTCCTCTCTCTCATAGTTCTCTCTCTCTCCCTAGCTAGTTGGAGCTATATTTATGTAGGTACCTCACTATCTAGAGCTACTAGCTAATTATAAGAAGGTGCTCGATATCCCTCTCGACAAATAGGTGAGCAAAAAAAGAGTTATGCAAGAATGGAAATATGTGTGTTTGTGATTAGGACCGAAACTATGTGCGATATGAATATACCAAATTGTGTGTGGCATGTGGGTGATATGAGTTGCCTATGTTTTACCAAAATGTCGATTCAATTCCGTTTCGGCAAATTTCGGGAAAACTCAATATGTCCTATGTTTAGGGAAGGTCATGCCGAATTTTTGTATGAATTTGATCCATGCATGCATATATACGTGGTTATAATATTTGCTCCGTGCGCAGGTGATCATGAAGGTCAATGGAAGGATGATGGAAAGATACTGGCAATCCGCTGTGGACGACATGTATGAAAAAAGACTGAAGGATGTTTTATGTCCGTGTCGAAAATGCAAAGGAATAGTCAGGCTCGACCCCTTTGAGGGTGGCACATTCAAGGCACACCTGCTTATGCATGGTTTCATGCATGGCCATACTCGATGGACAAGTGAAGATGATGATGATGAGGATGTCGACGGGGCAGGAAATAACGACATGGGGCCACCAGACGAAGAGATGACCGATTATGTGCCCGAAGAGGAAGACGACCTCGGAAATGTCGATGGTGAAGAGGCAGTTCAAGGCGGAGAAGACACGGACACGTCGCCGTCTTCGTCATTACTAAGTTCAGCCATGCGGGCCCCGCATGTTCGAGACCTGCTTCACAAGAAGATGACTAGCGACAGAGCTGCTTCCAGAGAGGAGGCGAAACTGGCACAACTGGAGGTAGACTCGATGACTCCTTTGTATGATGGTTGCAATCCCAAGGTGGCCCGCTTGAGTTTCACACTAGAACTTCTAAAGACGAAGGCAAAAAACAAATGGACAGATACAAGCTTGGATGAGCTTTTGAAGTATCTAAAGAAGGTTCTTCCCGCGGGAAGCCTGTGTCCTACTAGTGTCGAGGAGGCAAAGAAAATCGTGTGCCCTCTTGATCTGCCACACATTAGATATCACACATGCATCAATGATTGCATCATATATCGGAATGAGCACGCGGAAAAAACCATCCATCCAAAGTGCAATGCTTCACGATATAAAAAGGCCGGAAAGAAAGCTCCACAGAAAGTTCTATGGTACTTTCCGATCACTCTGCGTCTACAACGGAATTTCGTAGATCCTAAGGAAGCAAAGCTTATGCGCTGGCACGCGGAGAGGGTGAAGCCAGATGACGGAGATGAGCCGAAGCTGAGACACCTCGCAGATGCTAGCCAGTGGAGAGCATTAAATGCTGAATTTGATTTTTTCGCAAATGATCCAAGGAACATCGTGCTTGGCGCTAGTAGTGATGGCATGAATCCATTTGGCAACTAGAACACCAATCATAGCACATGGCCCGTGTTTGTATGGATGTACAACCTCCCCCTGGTTGTGCATGAAGGAAAAATACATACACATGGCTATGCTTATTCAAGGGCCGAGACAACCAGGAAATGATATAAATTTGTATCTCGGGTTACTGAAAGAGGAGCTATATACCTTATGGACAATGCCGGCCAAGACATGGGATGCAAGCAAAGGAGAGTATTTCTACATGAGAGCCGCGCTGATCACGACGGTGCAGGACTATCTCAGTTACGGCTATCTCTCCGGCCAGGTGTGCCATGGATATTGTGGATGCACGAGGTGCATGGATGATACAACTTCTCTGTAGCTATCGAAAGATGGCGGGTCTTCGAAAATCGTTTACATGGGGCATCGAAGATGGCTCGAGAAGGATGACCCATGGAGAAAGTGTGGAGATCTATTCAATGGTAAGGCTGAGCATCGAGGTCCTCCACGTAAGCATAGCAGTGCTGAAATATATAAGTTATTGAAGAACTGGGAAGAGTGCCCCTCGCCGGGAAAGATGAAGGAAAAGGCGTCAGAGCCCCTGCTGAAGGTATGGAAGACGAGATCTGTTTTCTGGGACTTGGAATACTGGCCCATACTTGACACGCCTCATAGCCTTGATCAAATGCATATCACAAAAAATATCCTTGAGAGTTTGCTTGGAACATTGATGAACATGCCGGAGAGGACCAAGGATGGGCCGAAGGCAATAAAAGACTTGGAATTTTTGAATATTAGGAAAGATATCCAAATGCCCGGTAAAAGGTCGTCAGAGGAGACCGAGACGGAGATGGAGATGGAAGATAGGGGCAAAAAAGTAAACAAGAAGGAAGAACAATATTGCCTCCCCTCTTGGTTCACCTTAGATCCGAAGGAGGTCGATCAATTGTTCAAGTGCCTTGCCGGAATCAAAGTTAGTTCCAGATACTGTGGGAAGATAAGCAGATATCTAGACACTAAGAAAAAAAGGTTTAATGGGATGAAGTCTCACGACTGTCATGTGATGATGACGCAGTTACTCCCGGTTGCACTTAGAGGGATTATGGACACACATGTGCGTGAGACGCTTACTGATCTATGCCACTTTTTGATGCTATCTCTCGAAAGTCGATCAGTGTGAAGCAACTCCATAGGCTACAGGAAGAGATCGTTGTCATACTAAATGAGCTAGAGATGTACTTCCTGCCCGCGTTCTTTGATGTCATGGTGCATCTATGTGTCCACATTGTGGACGACATCATCGACCTAGGGCCGACATTCCTGCACAACATGATTCCATTCGAGAGGATGAATGGCGTCATCAAAGGATTCATTCGTAACATGTCCCGTCCAGATGGAAGCATAGCCCAGGGATATCTGACCAAAGAGTGCATCTCTTTCTATGAGAGTTATCTAGTAGGCACCGGAGACCCTGTTGTTGGTTTGCCCGTCAACAAGCATTGTGGAAGGCTCGAAGGCGAAGGTCACACCAACGGCCATAGGGATGTGAATGTGTTACACTCGGGCCGACAAAACGACCTTGACAGGGCAAACTTAGTAGTGCTACAACACCTAGATGTGCTAGAAGATTTTGTGACACTGCACAAAGAGACCATCGCAAAGAAGTACCGTGACCGTGGGGTGCACAGGACGGACGCTGAAGTTATTAGAGAGCACAACTCTACTTTCTTGCGTTGGTTCAAAGAGCGAGTTCTGGCTAATCCCCCAGAAGAGAGTTGTCCGAACGAAACACTCATATATGCCTTAGCACATGGCCCCTCGACCAACCTCGCGACTTATCAAGCATACGATATCAACGGATATACGTTCTACACGGAGGAGAAAGATATAAACAATGATGACCAAAACTCAGGGGTGATGATGGAAGCCATGACCGGGAATGTAATTGAAAGATATTACGGAAGGGTCGAAGAGATATGGGAGCTTAACTACTCTGGATTGCATAGCATGACAATGTTCCGTGTCAGATGGGCTAAGAATGTACAATGAGAAAACCGACATTTCACTACCATGTGTATACCTGACTCCGATAGCGGTACCATCAACGCCATCGCCAAAAATGAGCCATGGGTACACGCTAAACACGTGACACAATGTTTCTTCATAACTGATCCGATCAATCCCAGCCGTGTTGTCGTGAGGAGAAGCAAAAGGAGCATCGCCGGAATGGATGGAGTCGCCAACGAGGAAGACTACGACCAGTATGGTGATCCGATGAGGGAAGATGATGCTGATGACGATGAAACATATGTCAAAAGAAGAATGAAGACTACATTACCTAAGAAAGATCGTAATCCCTGCAGAAGGAAAAGTCACGACCATGGGCTGAATTATTCGACAACGAACAAAAGAGGGAAGAAGATCAGTCTGAAGCATTGTCGTCGCCCAAGCTGACAAACTAATCTCCAAAGTTTGTGTGTGTCTAGCTATTCTGTATACCGCCGATAGCAGTCAAATGATGTAAGATATATTATACTAATTATTATCTGGAGGGTAACAGTGGTATTGCTCAAATGACAGACCAGATTAAATGAAGGAAAGTGCAAAAGAAAGATAAGAAAAATAAAAGTGCAAATGAAAGAAAAAGAAAAAGAAAAAGAAAGGAAGTTTTGCAAAATGAAATGAAAAGAAAAAGAAAAAGGAACTAATAAGTTGTGGAAAATGAAATACAAGAAAAATAAAAAAAGAAAGGAAGGAAGTTAGTGGAATATGGAAAATAAAAAGAAAAGTGCAAATGAAAAAGAAAAAGAAAAAGAAAAAAAGAAAATTACGACAGAGGACTTTTAAAAGTTCAAGGAGACTTGCAATGAAGAAGCCGCCAAGGCCAGGACGGAGAGAGGCAAGCACCTGCAGGCAAAGAACATGGGGAACCAGCGCCTTGGAAGTCGTGGTTACACGTGAAAGAGGCCCGTGTGGGCTAAGGAGGATGTAGAACGTGAACGTCAGGGGATCCCAGACCCATTAGCTGAGTTCACCGACCAGCAGGAGCATGACTTCATCAGGGCCCGATTCTCTTGGGACCCCAAGAAAAAGATTTTTTTCACCGATGGGCTGACTAGGAAATTCATGAGAATACTGGTAATTATCCTTTTACACATATTAGCTTCTAATCAATGAAGTCTACTACATTCTAGTCGCATTCGTAAATGATTCACGGTCCATTTTACAGAGAGAGCAACACAAGCTTGTGACCGAAAGCGACTCGTCGACTCAGTCGTCGACAAAGTACAAGTGGGACACTCCTTTCAACCAGGCCATGAACATAATGATGGGACACCCGCCCGGCTAGCGGCCGCAATATGGATGTGTGCACGATGCCGGGGATGGCGCCACGTGGAAGTACTATTATAACGAGGACCCCGAGGCCAAAAGACAAAGAAAGAAGTTCAATCAAGTGACTATCGATGAGAAGGTGGCGCGGGCGATGGAGAAAGCAAAAGCTGAGACCAAAGCTGAGATAATCGCTGCCTGTAGAGATGACATGGTGGTTGCATTTACAAGCTTCATTCCAACAGTGGTCACATGGGTGCAACAAAATCCAAATGCGCCACCAAGTGATTTTCCCATGCCCAGCTTCACCGGGAGCAACTCAATGAACACCGCACCCATACCCGTACCTAGTATGGCAACCACACCCGCACCTCCTCCAGCACCTGCTCCTGCACCCAGCTCTCACAGCAGCCCTAGCTCCGTCTCCGGCTTGAATATTGGGCCGTTGACATTGGCTAAGCTCGATGCCCTCATGGTAAATACGCGTCGCACCTTCATCAACTCAACTAATTAATTAATCATTAGTTGTTGTTCTTTTTGGATCTCTGACGCGGCATGTATATGTCTTTGTAGGTTGACTCCACTCCGTGCACCCTCCTTTACCACATGAAGGGCGGGTTGGTGGATGTGGGGAAGGGTACTATAGTCAAGCCTAAGGATCGATTGTTTCACCGCCGGCAGATGCCTGATAACACCTTAAGGGTCTCTATGGCGAGTGTGAAAGCGGGCTACGAGGGTTTCCCTCGTCCGATACAAACCGATGGAGAGGATGGCGAGACCCCCATGCAGCTTGGCCAATGCAAAAATTGGCCGATCCTATGGCCGAAAAATCTTCTTCGTGTCGAGGTGGCCGGGAGCACACCAACGGGACCTCAGGAAGGTATGACCACAACACCACCTACACAAGTACAACCATCGTCTGTGTTGCTTGCTGAGATCGAGAGACATGAGGAAGGAGGGCCAACCGTTCCGGCAGATGATGCCATCTACCCCATGGAAGAGGATATGGATCATGACATGGAGGAGGCCGATGACCCTAACCAGTATTTCAATACTGCCTTTGACAACGAAGTAACAATGAGTCAACCATATGAATATGAGATGCATGTACCAGAGCCGGAACGTCCTCGGGAGTGCAAGAAGTCTTTGTTCATGCAATCCTCGTAGGACACGCCTCCAGATGCCAGCTCCACCCAAGCTCAACTAATTATCTAGAGTCATCCAATGTTGAGCCCGACAACACTAGGGGTGGTGCTCGGGGAGGGTCTGACAGACCCACCAGCACCTGAGCCCACCAAGAAGAAGCAGAGGAAGAGACCGGCGGCAAGAAAATCCAATAAAGCTGGCAATGTTGGTTCTACCAGCCAACTGCCTTTGACCAAGGTTGACCATGTACCGATGAAACACGCGCCATTAATCCATGTCGTGGGAGAGCCAATGGTACCGGTGAATGCACTAGCTGCTATAGCAGGGGATCTCAGGAGACTACATGACCATGTGCTTTCGACAAAGAGAAGCCTCCTCGCCTCGGATGATCTAGGATACCCACTTTATACGGTTCATGTGCCGAGCAGTTGCAAGATGTATGTCCACACATGCCCCGCAGACCGCTTCTTCCTGAGGTTTGATTACATCTTCCAGATGTTTCAAATGAGGACACTCGATTTTACGTTCGTCTGCTTGTATGCGCTGCACATGAACTACATCGTCAGGAGAGAGCAAGTCACCGGTGTTGCGGTCATGGACCCATACTACATGGATGAGGGTTTCTTGTCAATCAACGATGCCAACCGTCAATATGCGAGTCAGTACATCGAAGGATTCTTGGTCAGCAATAAGGACAAAGAAACGATTCTCCTACCTTATCATCCCAGGTAAGTCATCCGCTGATAGCACTATAACACATACGTGCATTTCAATAGTTACTTTGCACGCATGGAGGCTAACTTGATCATGTATTTTGCGCAGCAGGGGGTGTCGTGCCATTCTCATCGTTCTTTACCCACGTTACTCCCGCGCTCTATATTTGGACATGTCGAAGAATATACAAAAGAAAGATTACACACACATAAAGTATGTTCTGGACAGAGCTATGCTGGGCTTCAACATGCGGGGTGGCTACATCCAATGCAAAAAAACAAATAAGGTCGGGCTTTGTTTCGGCCACAAGACTGACTTCTGTTGCATCCAGTAACCGGCAAGAAGTGAGAATGATGGATTCTACATCATCCATCTAATGATGGAGTGCAGAAGGGATGTGCAATCACTTTGCATGAAATCTTAATCCGATACCCATATCCAGAGATGGGTCGAAGCCTTTCGAGCCGTGTCGAATAATCCACTTCGAAATGATTTCTACCGGATCCAGCAGGAAATTGCGTCCATCATCATGAAAGATCTCCTCGAAGAGAATGAGATGTTCTACGGTGGCCCAATATCGCGAGCTGACGTCCGAACCCGCATTGCCCTACAGCGTCAGGACATGACCCCTTTCACTAAGCTTGGTTCCACCCTTTTGGATATGGACAGATGGGAAGAGTGCACGGCTTAAAAACAATTTGTCTGTTTAGTTACTTGTTACTTTCTGTACGACGAAACTTCGAATCTCTTAGTACGACGAAACTATTAGATGTATGGTGCTGTGCTCTAGTTAATTACTTTCGGTACGATGAAATTTTTTAACTATGTTTACTATATATGTTGCTTCTATTTCATACATATATGTGCATCTCTGACAGGTATATAGATCAATGATGGCGAGGAAGTGGTATGCCGTGTATATAGGGCATGTTCCGGGTGTGTATGATGATTGGCCAGAGTGTCAGGCCCAAGTCTCTGGCTTCTCCAGCGGAAGCCAGAAAGGGTTTCATAGCAGAGCAGAAGCCGGAGCTAGTTACTTGAGATTCATAGCACAACAGGGGATTCAGAACCAGCGCTGCTGCAAAAACTACTACATAATACCGCTTTTAATCATCGCGATCGCTCTTATCTTCTATGCGGTCATATCATAGTCTACATAGATGATGAGACATGAGTATGTGACCATGTAGTTGCATGTATTGAGAACTTGTAATGACTTGTAACGCTATTTCGAGACATGTGTTCGACCATGATTGATGATGATGAGATACTTGAGACATGTCGAGACTTCTAATAACTTTGGCTCACCGATGACTCACTTGCTTTTCAATGAATATGCATGTTATTGTATAAACGGTGGATCTGTTTAATTGTGTACAAAGCCAAAACGCAAAAAATATATACAAAAGTTAGCAGTGGTGTGGGGGTAAAGATTATGAGTAGCACTCAAGTAATAGTAGCGCTGGCTACTTCCCCGTGCTATAGATAACTATCAGTAGCGTTGGGGGGAAGCACGCTACAGCTAGCTTTAGATACCAGTAGCGCTGGGCCAAACAGGCGCTACTGCTGAAAAATAGCTGTAGCGCCGTAGCAGTAGCGCGCCTGCCCACACTACTAATAGCAAAAAAATAGCGCTACTCGTAAGGGTTTTCCTAGTAGTGTATTGTGCTTTGGGGTGCCCCCTGCCCACGTATATAAAGGAGGGAGGGAGGAGGAGGCCGGCCCAAGGGGGGCGCGCCATGGGGGGAGTCCTACTAGGACTCTGTTCCTAGTAGGATTCGCCCCCTTTCCTTCCAATGGAGAGGGGGAAAGGGGAAGTGAAAGAGAAGGAGAAGGAAAGAGGGGGGGCGCCCCTCCCCTTGTCTAATTCATATTGGGGTAAGGGGGGCGCGCACCTCCTCCCGTGGCCTGGCTACTCTCCTCCACTATGGCCCATTGGGACCATTAACTTTCCCAGGGGGTTCCGGTAGCCTCCCGGTACTCCGAAAAATCCCCAAACCTTATTGGAACCATTCCGGTGTCCGTATATAACCTTCCAATATATCAATCTTTACCTCTCGACCATTTTGAGACTCCTCGTCATGTCCGTGATCTCACCCAGGGCTCCGAACAAACTTCGGTCACCAAAACACATAACTCATAATACAAATCGTCATCGAATGTTAAGCGTGCGGACCCAACGGGTTCGAGAACTATGTAGACATGACCGAGACACATCTCCGATAAATAACCAATAGCAGAACCTGGATGCTCATATTGGCTCCTACATATTCTACGAAGATCTTTATCGGTCAAACCGCATAACAACAAACATTATTCCCTTTGTCATCGATATGTTACTTGCCCGAGATGCGTTCGTCGGTATCATCATACCTAGTTCAATCTCGTTACCGGCAAGTCTCTTTACTCGTTCCGTAATGCATCATCCTGTAACTAAATCATTAGTTACATTGCTTGCAAGGCTTATAGTGATGTGCATTACCGAGAGGACCCAGAGATACCTCTCCGATACTCGGAGTGACAAATCCTAATCTTGATCTATGCCAACTCAACAAACACCATCGGAGACACCTGTAGAGCATCTTTATAATCACCCAGTTACGTTGCGACGTTTGATAGCACACAAAGTGTTCCTCCAGCATTCGGAAGTTGCATAATCTCATAGTCAGAGGAACATGTATAAGTCATGAAGAAAGCAATAGCAATAAAACTAAACAATCATTATGCTAAGCTAACAGATGGGTCTTGTCCATCACATCATTATCTAATGATGTGATCCTGTTCATTAAATGACAACACATGTCTATGGTCAGGAAACACAACCATCTTTGATTAACGAGCTAGTCAAGTAGAGGCATACTAGGGGCACTCTTTTTGTCTATGTATCCACACATGTACTAAGTTTCCAGCTAATACAATTCTAGCATGAATAATAAACATTTATCATGAAATAAGGAAATATAAATAACAACTTTATTATTGCCTCTAGGGCATATTTTCGTCGGTCTCCCACTTGCACTAGAGTCAATAATCTAGATTACATAGTAATGATTCTAACACCCATGGAGTCTTGGTGTTGATCATGATTTGCTCGTGAGAGAGGCTTAGTCAGCGGGTCTACAACATTCACATCCGTATGTATCTTGCAAATCTCTTTGTCTCCCTCCTTGACTTGATCGTGGATGGAATTGAAGCGTCTCTTGATGTGTTTGGTTCTCTTGTGAAATCTGGATTCCTTCGCCAAGGCAATTGCTTCAGTATTGTCACAAAAGATTTTCATTGGACCCGATGCACTAGGTATTACACCTAGATCAGATATGAATTCCTTCATCCAGACTCCCTCATTTGCTTCTTCCGAAGCAGCTATGTACTCCGCTTCACACGTAGATCCCGCCACGACGCTCTGCTTGGAACTGCACCAACTGACAGCTCCACCATTCAATATAAATACGTATCTGGTTTGTGACTTAGAGTCATCTGGATCAGTGTCAAAGCTTGCATCGACGTAATTTTCACCTCCATAAACGAGAAATATATCCTTAGTCCTTTTCAGGTATTTCAAGATGTTCTTGACCGTTGTCCAGTGATCCACTCCTGGATTACTTTGGTACCTCCCTGCTAAACTTATAACAAGACACACATCAGGTCTGGTACACAACATTGCATACATGATAGAACCTATGGGTGAGGCATAGGGAATGACTCTCATTTTCTCTCTATCTTCTACAGTGGTCGGGCATATGAGTCTGACTCAACTTCACACCTTGTAATATAGGCAAGAACCCTTTCTTTGACTGATCCATTTTTAACTTCTTCAAAACTTTATCAAGGTATGTGCTTTGTGAAAGTCCAATTAAGTGTCTTGATCTATCTCTATAGATCTTGATGCTCAATATATAAGCAGTTTCACCGAGGTCTTTCAATGAAAAATTCTTATTTAAGTATCCTTTTATGCTATCCAGAAATTTTGTATTATTTCCAATCAACAATATGTCATCCACATATAATATTAGAAATGCTACAGAGATCCACTCACTTTCTTGTAAATACAGGCTTCTCCAAAAGTCTGTATAAAATCATATGCTTTGATCACACTATCAAAGCGTATATTCCAACTCCGAGAGGCTTGCACCAGTCCATAAATGGATCGTTGGAGCTTGCACACTTTGTTAGAACCTTTAGGATCGACAAAACCTTCTGGTTGCATCATATACAACTCTTCTTTAAGATATCCATTAAGGAATGCAGTTTTGACATCCATTTGCCAAATTGCATAATCATAAAATGCGGTAATTGCTAACATGATTCAGACAGACTTAAGCATCACTACGGGTGAGAAGGTCTCGTCGTAGTCAACTCCTTGAAGTTGTCGAAAACCTTTCGACAAGTCGATCTTTGTAGACAGTAACATTACCGTCAGGGTCAATCTTCTTCTTGAAGATCCATATATTCTCTATTGCTTGCCAATTATCGGGCAAGTCAACCAAAGTCCACAGTTTGTTCTCATACATGGATCCCATCTCAGATTTCATGGCCTCAAGCCATTTCACAGAATCTGGGCTCATCATCGCTTCCTCATAGTTCATAGGTTTGTCATGGTCAAGTAACATGACCTCCAGAATAGGATTACCGTACCACTCTGGTGCATATCGTACTCTGGTTGACCTATAGGTTCGGTAGTAACTTGATCTGAAGTTTCATGATCATGATCATTCGCTTCCTTACTGAATGGTTTAGGAATCACTGGAACTGATTTCTGTGATGAACTACTTTCCAATTCGGGAGAAGGTACAATTACCTCATCAAGTTCTACTTTCCTCCCACTCACTTCTTTCGAGAGAAACTCCTCTAGAAAGGATCCATTCTTAGCAACGGATATTTTGCCTTCGGATATGTGATAGAAGGTGTACCCAACAGTCTCCTTCGGGTATCCTATGAAGACACATTTCTCCGATTTGGGTTCGAGCTTATCAGGTTGAAGCTTTTTCACATAAGCATCGCAACCCCAAACTTAAGAAACGACAGCTTAGGTTTCTTGCCAAACCATAGTTCATATGGTGTCGTCTCAATGGATTTAGATGGTGCCCTATTTAACATGAATGCAGTCGTCTCTAAAGCATAACCCCAAAATGATAGCGGTAAATCGGTAAGAGACATCATAGATCTCACCATATCTAATAAAGTACGGTTACGACGTTCGGGCACACCATTACGCTGTGGTGTTCCAGGTGGCGTGAGTTGCGAAACTATTCCACATTGTTTCAAATGAAGACCAAACTCATAACTCAAATATTCACCTCCACGATCAGATCGTAGAAACTTTATTTTCTTGTTACGATAATTTTCCACTTCACTCTGAAATTCTTTGAACTTTTCAAATGATTCAGACTTATGTTTCATTAAGTAGATATACCCATATCTGCTCAAATCATCTGTGAAGGTTATAAAATAACGATACCCGCCGCGAGCCTTAGCACTCATCGGACCGCATACATCAGTATGTATTATTTCCAATAAGTCAGTTGCTTGCTCCATTGTTCCGGAGAACGGAGTCTTAGTCATCTTGCCCATGAGGCAAGGTTTGCAAGCATCAAGTGATTCATAATCAAGTGATTCCAAAAGCCCATCAGCATGGAGTTTCTTCATGCGCTTTACACCAATCTGACCTAAACGGCAGTGCCACAAATAAGTTGCACTATCATTATTAACTTTGCATCTTTTGGCTTCAATATTATGAATATGTGTATCACTACTATCGAGATTCAACAAAATAGACCACTCATCAAGGGTGCATGACCATAAAAGATATTACTCATATAAATAGAACAACCATTATTCTCTGATTTAAATGAATAACCATCTCGCATTAAACAAGATCCAGATATAATGTTCATGCTCAACGTTGGCACCAAATAAAAATTATTTACACTAATCCCGAAAGTAGATGTAGAGGTAGCGTGCCGACGGCGATCACATCGACTTTGGAACCATTTCCCACGCGCATCATCACCTCATCCTTAGCCAATCTTCGTTTAATCCATAGCCCCTGTTTCGAGTTGCAAATATGAGCAACAAAACCAGTATCAAATACCCAGGCGCTACTACGAGCATTAGTAAGGTACACATCAATAACATGTATATCAAATCTACCTTTCACTTTGCCATCCTTCTTATTTGCCAAATACTTGGACAGTTCTGCTTCTAGTGACCAGTCCCTTTGTAGTAGAAGCACTCAGTCTCAGGCTTAGGTCTAGACTTGGGTTTCTTCCCTTGAGCAGCAACTGGCTTGCTGTTCTTATTGAAGTTCCCCTTCTTCCCTTTACCCTTTTTCTTGAAACTAGTGGTCTTATTCACCATCAGCACTTGATGCTCCTTCTTGATTGCAGCCTTTAGCATCGCGAAGAGCTCGGGAATTGTCTTTTCCATCCCTTGCATATTATAGTTCATCACGAAGCCTTTATAGCTTGGTGACACTAATTGAAGAACTCTATCAATGACACGATCACAGGAAGATTTAACTCCTAGCTGAGTCAAGTGGTTATGGTACCTAGACATTCTGAGTATGTGTTCACTAATAGAACTATTCTCCTCCATTTTGCAGTTGTAGAACTTGTTGGAGACTTCATATCTCTCAACTCGGGCATTTGATTGAAATATTAACTTCAACTCCTGGAACATCTCAAATGCTCCATGACGTTCAAAACGTCTTTGAAGTCCCAATTCTAAGCTGTAAAGCATGGCACACTGAACTATCGAGTAGTCATCAGCTTTGCTCTGCCAGACGTTCATAACGTCCAGAGTTGCTCCTACAGCGGGTCTTGCACCTAGCGGTGCTTCCAGGACGTAATTCTTCTGTGCAGCAATGAGGATAATACTCAAGTTACGGACCCAGTCCATGTAGTTGCTAACATCATCTTTCAACTTAGCTTTCTCTAGGAATGCATTAAAATTCAAGGGAACGGTAGCATGGGCCATTGATCTACAAGAACATAGATATGCAAATACTATCACGTACTAAGATCATGATAAATTAAAGTTCAACTAATCATATTACTTAAGAACTCCCACTTAGATAGACATCCCTCTAGTCATCTAAATGATCACATGATCCATATCAACTAAACCATGTCTGATCATCATGTGAGATGGAGTAGTTTTCAATGGTGAACATCACTATGTTGATCATATCTACTATATGATTCATGTTCGACCTTTCGGTCTCAGTGTTCCGAGGCCATATATGCATATGCTAGGCTCGTCAAGTTTAACTCGAGTATTCTACACGTGCAAAACTTGCTTGCACCCATTGTATGTGAACGTAGAGGTTATCACACCCGATCATCACGTGGTGTCTCGGCATGACGAACTATAGCAATGGTGCATACTTAGGGAGAACATTTATACCATTGAATTTAGTGAGGGATCATCTTATAATGCTACCGCCGTACTAAGCAAAATAATATGCATAAAGGATAAACATCACATGCAATCAAAATTTGTGACATGATATGGCAATCATCATCTTGTGCCTTTGATCTCCATCACTAAAGCACCGTCATGATCTCCATCGTCACTGGCTTGACACCTTGATCTCCATCGTAGCATCTTTGTCGTCTCGCCAACTATTGCTTCTACGACTATCGCTACCGCTTAGTGATAAAGTAAAGCAATTACATGGCGATTGCATTTCATACAATAAAGCGACAACCATAAGGCTCCTGCCAATTGCCGATAACTTTTACAAAACATGATCATCTCATACAACAATTCATATCTCATCACGTCTTGACCATATCACATCACAACATGCCCTGCAAAAACAAGTTAGACGTCCTCTACTTTGTTGTTGCAAGTTTTACGTGGCTTCTACGGGCTTCTAGCAAGAATCATTCTTACCTACGCATCAAAACCACAACGATTTTTCTTCAAGTGTGCTGTTTTAACCTTCAACAAGGGCCGGCCATAGTCAAAGTCGATTCAACTAAAGTTGGAGAAACAGACACCCGCCAGCCACCTGTGTGCAAAGCACGTCGGTAGAACCAGTCTCATGAACGCAGTCATGTAATGTCGGTCCGGGCCTCTTCATCCAACAATACCGCCGAATCAAAGTAAGACGTTGGTGGTAAGCATTATGACTATTATCGCCCACAACTCTTTGTGTTCTACTCATGAATATATCATATACACATAGACCTAGCTCTGATGCCACTGTTGGGGAACATAGTAATTCAACAAAATTCCTACGAACACGCAAGATCTATCTAGGAGATGCATAACAATGAGAGGGGAGAGTGTGTGCATGTACCCTCGTTAGACCGAAAGCGGAAGCGTTTATTAACGTAGTTGATGTAGTCGAACGTCTTCACGATCCAACCGATCCATGTACCGAACACACAGCACCTTCGTATTCAGCAAACGTTCAGCACGATGACGTCCCTCGAGCTCTTGATCCAGTAGAGGGTCGAGGGAGAGTTCTGTCAGCACGATGGCTTGTTGACAGTGTTGGTGATGTGATCCACGCAGGGCTTCGCCTAAGCACTACGACAATATGACTGAGGTGGTAAAATGTGGAGGGGGTACCGCATACGGCTAAGAAACAACTGTTGTGCTTTGGGGTGCCCCTTGCCCACGTATATAAAGGAGGGAGGGAGGAGGAGGCCGTCCCAAGGGGGGCGCGCCCTGGGGGGGAGTCCCACTAGGACTCTGTTCCTAGTAGGATTCACACCCCCTTTCCTTCCAACGGAGAAGGGGAAAGGGGAAGGGAGAGAGAGGGAGAATGAAAGAGGGGGGTCGCGCCCCCTCCCCTTGTCCATTTTGGATTGGGGCAAGGGGGGCGCGCACCTCCTCTCCTCCACTATCGCCCATTAGGCCCAGTAACTTTCTCGGTGGGTTCCGGCAACCTCCCGGTACTCCGAAAAATCCCCGATCTTCTTTGGAACCATTCCGGTGTCCGTATATAACCTTCCAGTATATCAATCTCTACCTATCGGCCATTTCAAGACTCCTCATCATGTCCGTGATCTCATCTGGGACTCTGAATAAACTTCGGTCACCAAAACACATAACTCATAATACAAATCGTCATCGAATGTTAAGCGTGCGGACCCTACGGGTTCGATAACTATGTAGGCATGACCGAGACACATCTCCGGTCAATAACCAATAGCGGAACCTGGATGCTCATATTGGCTCCTACATATTCTATGAAGATCTTTATCGGTCAAACCGCATAACAACATATGTTATTCCCTTTGTCGTTGATACGTCTCCAACGTATCTATAATTTATGAAGTATTCATGCCAATATATTATTATTCTCGGATGTTTTACAATCATTTTATAGCAAATTTATATCATTTTTGGGACTAACCTATTGACCCAGTGCCAAGTGCCAGTTGCTGTTTTTTGCTTCTTTTTTTACATCATGGGAAATCAATAGCAAACGGAGTCCAAACCGCGAAACTTTTTGTGGATTTTTTATGGACCAGAAGGAACCCAATGGGATAGAGCTGCACCTGGGGGTGCCCCGAGGGGGGCACAACCCACCAGGGCGCACCAGGGCCCCCTGGCGCATCCAGGTGGGTTGTGCCCACCTTGGTGGCCTCCCGCATGCCTTCTTTGCACTATAAATTCACAAATATTCCGAAACCCTTCGAGGTTAACCTAGATTAGAAGTTCTGCCGCCACAGGGCTCTGTATCCATTGAAAACCAATCTAGACCCATCCCGGCACCCTATGATACGTCTCCAACGTATCTATAATTTTTGATTGTTCCATGCTATTATATTATCAACCTTGGATGTTTTATATGCATTAATATGCTATTTTATATGATTTTTGGGACTAACCTATTAACCTAGAGCCCAGTGCTAGTTTCTGTTTTTTCCTTGTTTTAGAGTATAGTAGAAAAGGAAAATCAAACGGAGTCCAATTGACCTGAAACTTCACAAAACTTATTTTTGGACCAGAAGAAGCCCACAGAGTATCGGAGATGGACCAGAAGAGTCCCGGGATACCCACGAGGGTGGGGGGCATGCCCACCGCCTGGGCGCGCCCCCTGCCTCGTGGACAGCCCGGAGATCCACCGACGTACTTCTTCCTCCTATATATACCCATATACCCTAAAAACTTCGGGAGCACAATAGATTGAGAGTTCCGCCGCCAGAAGCCTCCGTAGCCACCGAAAACCAATCTAGACCCGTTCCGGCACCCTGCCGGAGGGGGGAATCCCTCTACGATGGCCATCTTCATCATCCCGGTGCTCTCCATGATGAGGAGGGAGTAGTTCTCCCTTGGGGCTGAGGGTATGTACCAGTAGCTATGTGTTTGATCTCTCTCTCTCTCTCTCTCTCTCTCTCTCGTGTTCTTGAGGTGGTACAATCTTGATGTATCGCGAGCTTTGCTATTATAGATGGATCTTATGATGTTTCTCCCGCTCTACTCTCTTGTAATGGATTTAGTTTTCCCTTTGAAGTTATCTTATCGGATTGAGTCTTTAAGGATTTGAGAACACTTGATGTATGTCTTGCGTGGGATACCCGTGGTGACAATGGGGTTATTCTATTGATCCACTTGGTGTATGTTTTGGTGATCAACTTGCGGGTTCCGCCCATCAACCTATGCATAGGGGTTGGCACACGTTTTCGTCTTGACTCTCCGGTAGAATCTTTGGGGCACTCTTTGAAGTTCTTTGTGTTGTTTTGAATAGACGAATCTGAGATTGTGTGATGCATATCATATAATCATACCCACGGATACTTGAGGTGACATTGGAGTATCTAGGTGACATTAGGGTTTTGGTTGATTTGTGTCTTAAGGTGTTATTCTAGTACGAAGTATATGATAGATCGAACGGAAATAATAGCTTCGTGTTATTTTACTATGGACTCTTGAATAGATCGATCAAAAAGGATAACTTTGAGGTGGTTTCCTACCCTACCATAATCTCTTCGTTTGTTCTCCGCTATTAGTGACTTTGGAGTGACTCTTTGTTGCATGTTGAGGGATAGTTATGTGATCCAATTATGTTATTATTGTTGAGAGAACTTGCACTAGTGAAAATATGAACCCTAGGCCTTGTTTCAACACATTGCAATACCGTTCGTGCTCACTTTTATCATTAGTTACCTTGCTGTTTTTATATTTTTCTGATTACAAAAACCTTTATCTACCATCCATATACCACTTGTATCACCATCTCTTCGCCGAACTAGTGCACCTATACAATT
This sequence comes from Triticum urartu, assembly GCF_056163025.1. Taxonomy (NCBI): domain Eukaryota; kingdom Viridiplantae; phylum Streptophyta; class Magnoliopsida; order Poales; family Poaceae; genus Triticum; species Triticum urartu. Next base: position 92,338,306 of record NC_141877.1, read on the forward strand.
TACCATTGTATTGGGTGTGTTGGGGACACAAGAGACTCTTTGTTATTTGGTTGCAGGGTTGCTTGAGAGAGACCATCTTCATCCTATGCCTCCTACGGATTGATAAACCTTAGGTCATCCACTTGAGGGAAATTTGCTACTGTCCTACAAACCTCTGCACTTGGAGGCCCAACAACGTCTACAAGAAGAAGGTTGTGTAGTAGACATCAAGCTCTTTTCTGGTGCCATTGCCGGGGAGGTTAGCGCTTGAAGGTATATCTTCAGATCTTGCAATCGAATCTTTTTGTTTCTTGTTTTATCACTAGTTTAGTTTATAAAAGAAAACTACAAAAAATGGAATTGAGTTTGTCTCATACGCTTCATCTTTTTAATATCTTTCGTGAGAATGATTGAAAGGAAAATTGTTCTCAAGTGCTAGAAGAAGAATGCATTAGAATGTTTGGCACTAAAGCTTTGTATGATGAGCATGATTGCAATGTTGTTAGTATGAATTCCTTGAATATCGATGATGCTAATGATATGCAAAGAAACAAGCTTGGGGATGCTATGTTTGATGAAGATGATATTTTTTGTCCCCCAAGTTTGGATGAGCAAATTTATTATGGTGATAGCATGCCTCCTATTTATGATGGTTATATTGATGAAAGTGGATTTGGAGAGGTAATGACTTTATTTAGTAATGATTCCACTATTTTGGAAGAGGTTCCAATTGATTATGAGAACAAAGTTGCTATCTATGATGATTATTGTGATGATGTATGCTATAAATAATAATGATATCCATGAAACTTGTCATCATGATTTTAACTTTCAATTAGATTATGCCTCACATGATAGTTATTTTGTTGAGTTTGCTCCCACTATTATTCATGAGAAGAATTTTGCTTGTGTGGAGAGTAATAAAATTTCTATGCTTGTAGAACATGAAAAGAATGCTTTAGGTGCTGGGTATATTGTTGGATTCATTCATCATGCTACTGAAAATTATTATGAGGGAGGAACATATGCTTGTAGAAATTGCAATAATATCAAGTTTCCTCTCTATGCGCTTAAAATCTTGAAGTTATGCTTGTTTTGCTTTCCTATGCTAGTTGATTATTGTTCCCATAAATTGTTTGCTCACAAAATCCCTATGCATAGGAAGTGGGTTAGGCTTAAATGTGCTAGTCATATTCTTCATGATGCTCTCTTTATGTTACAATTCTTATCCTTTATGTGAGCTTCATTGAAATCATCATGCCTAGCTAGGGGCGTTAAACGTTAGCGCTTGTTGGGAGGCAACCCAATTTTATTTTTGTTCCTTGCTTTTTATTCCTGTTTAGTAATAAATAATTTATCTAGCCTATGTTTAGATGTGGTTTTATGTTTTAATTAGTGTTTGTGCCAAGTAAAGCCTTTAGGACCTTCTTGGGTGATTGTTATTTGATCTTGCTGTAAAAAACAGAAAGTATGCGCTCACGAGAATAATTTTCATTTTTTACCAGAGAGCGATAAAATACCAAATCCAAATGCACTAGATCATTAAACAAATTTCCTTGGACTTCCTAATTTCTCCGGATTTTTGGAGTTACAGAAGTATTCGAATCCTACAGATTACTACAGACTGTTCTGTTTTTGACAGATTCTGTTTTCTATGTGTTGTTTGCTTATTTTGATGAATCTATGAGTAGTATCGGAGGGTATGAACCATAGAGAAGTTGGAATACATTAGATATTACACCAATATTAATTTGTAATGAGTTCACAACAGTACGTAAGTGGTGATTTATTTTCTTATACTAACGGAGCTTACGAGTTTTCTGTTAAGTTTTGTGTTGTGAAGTTTTCAAGTTTTGGGTAAAGATTTGATGGACTATGGAATAAAGAGTGGCAAGATCCTAAGCTTGGGGATGCCCAAGGCACCCCAAGGTAATATTCAAGGACAACCAAAAGCCTAAGCTTGGGGATGCCCCGGAAGGCATCCCCTCTTTCGTCTTCGTTCATCGGTAACTTTACTTGGAGCTATATTTTTATTTACCACATGATATGTGTTTTGCTTGGAGCGTCATTTTATTTCATTTAGTTTTTCTTGCTGTTTGAATAAAATACCAAGAACTGAATTTTTTAAATGTTAGAGAGTCTTCACATAGTTGCATAATTATTCGACTACTCATTGATCTTCACTTATATCTTTTGGCGTAGTTTGTCATTTGCTCTAGTGCTTCACTTATATCCTTTTAGAGCATGGTGGTGGTTTTATTTTATAGAAATAGATGAATTCTCATGTGTCACTTATATTATTTTGAGAGTCCTAAACAGCATGGTAATTTTCTTTGGTTATGAATTTAGTCCTAATATGATGGGCATCCAAGAGGGATATAATAAAAACTTTCACTTTCATATGAAGTGCATTGAATACTAAGAGAAGTTTGATACTTGATAATTGTTTTGAGATATGGATATGGTGATATTAGAGTCATGCTAGTTGAGTAGTTGTGAATTTGAGAAATACTTGTGTTGATGTTTTTGATTCCCGTAGCATGCACGTATGGTGGTTATGTGACGAAGTCGGAGCATGATTTATTTATTGATTGTCTTCCTTATGAGTGGCGGTCGGGGACGAGCGATGGTATTTTCCTACCAATCTATCCCCCTAGGAGCATGCACATAGTACTTTGCTTCGGTAACTAATAGATTTTTGCAATAAGTATGTGAGTTGTTTATGACTAATGTTGAGCCCATGGATTATACGCACTCTCACCCTTCCACCATTGCTAGCCTCTCTAATACCACGCACCTTTCGCCGGTATCATAAACCCACCATATACCTTCCTCAAAACAGCCACCATACCTACCTATTATGACATTTCCATAGCCATTCCGAGATATATTGCCATGCAACTTTACACTGTTCCGTTATTATGACACATTTCATCATTGTCATATTGCTTGCATGATCATGTAGTTGGCATTGTATTTGTGGCAAAGCCACCGTTCATAATTCTTTCATACATGTAACTCATGAGTCATTGCACATCCCAGTACACCGACGGAGGCATTCATATAGAGTCATACTTTGTTCTAGCATCAAGTTGTAATCATTGAGTTGTAAATAAATAGAAGTGTGATGATCATCATTCATAGAGTATTGTCCCAAAAAAGGCCAAATAAAAAAAGGCCCACCCCCTGGGCGCGCCCCCCTGCCTCGTGGACAGCCCGGAGATCCACCGACGTACTTCTTCCTCCTATATATACCCATATACCCTAAAAACTTTGGGGAGAACAATAGATCGGGAGTTCCGCTGCCAGAAGCCTTCGTAGCCACCGAAAACCAATCTAGACCCGTTCCAGCACCCTGTCGGAGGGGGGAATCCCTCTCCGGTGGCCATCTTCATCATCCCGGTGCTCTCCATGCCGAGGAGGGAGTAGTTCTCCCTCGAGGCTGAGGGTATGTACCAGTAGCTATGTGTTTGGTCTCTCTCTCTCTCTCTCGTGTTCTTGAGGTGGTACAATCTTGATCTATCACGAGCTTTGCTATTATAGTTGCACTACTGGAATATGCTACTTTGCCATCTGCCAGCTCTTTGCCGTCTGCCAGCTGATGGCAAAGAGGCTCTTTGCCGTCTGCCTTGGGATAGCAGACGACAAAGAGCTGGCAGATGGCAAAGAGACTGTTTGCCATCAGCTGGCTATTTGCCGTCTGCCAGCTGACGACAAAGAGGGAAAAGGCAGACGACAAAGAGCCTAGTGTCCCCACGGGGCACAACGTGGCTAGGTTAACTTGTTTGGCGTCTTCTAGCAGACGGCAATGTCCAACCTTTGCTGTCTGCCAGCAGACGGCAAAGAACAAATAGCAGCCGGCAAAGCCGGGGCGAACGGCAAAGAAGAAGCACAACACCCGGATTGATCATGCGGATCGATGACTTGGCATCCCCACCCACACCCCATCGGACGCACACCCACGCACGCACCCATGATGCACACGCCCCGAGGGCAGCATCACCCCACCACGTCTCTCTCTCTGTCCCTTATCCCCACCTCACCCCACCACATCTGTCGGGTGGTATGTGCGACATATGCCAACGGGTGGCTTATCATTGTGGGCGCCAGTAAGACGTCGCCGGTGCCTGGAAACGGGATGAGGCGAAGACATGCACGCCGGCGAATCTTACCCAGCTTCGGGGCTCTCCGTGGAGATAACACCCCTACTGCTGCTCTGCGGGGTCTCCGCATGATCACTAGATGGACAAGTAGCTACACAATGCTCCTTGAGCTGTTCGGTGGGAGGAGGAAGAAGGGCACGGCTAGCTTGCTTCTTCTCCTTGTGTGGTGTCTAAAACTAGCTGGGGGTCGAACCCTTTGCATGGGCGCCCCGGGGGGTTTATATAGCCCCGAGGGTACAATGGTAATCCGACTGGGCGCGGGGCCCAGCCGTCTGTGACTGCGCTCTTCGGCTTCTGCGCCGGCTGCTGGGGCCAGCCGGCTGGTGGGTCCCGCCGGCTGCCGGCTCCCTAGTCGACAGGTAGGCCCCACTGTCCAGGGCCTTTGTCGGTGGCTGGTTACTGTTGCTCAATCTTGGTGACGAGGGCTTCGCCGTGGTAAGTGTGGCTACAGTGCCGACGTCCGGCGGGTGGCCACTGTAGCCTCACCGCGTCTTGTCTCCTTAATGGGGCGTCTCCTTCGAGGGAGGCAGCAAGCCGGCTGCAGGGAGCCGGCTCTGTCTTGGGCCGACTGGGGGAGGCGTGGCCGCCTTCGGGTGTCTCTCTGCCCGCAGGGGCCCACCGCTCATGGGCCGCGTGGGCGGCCCGTCGTGGGTGACATCAGGGTCAACATGGCAACAGTGCCGCGCTGGACGGGTCACGCCCACTCCGTACGGCGCACTGTGCCAGGCGTGCCCCGGGATTCGGGGATGGCAGTCTTCACTGTAGCCACGCCCCGTCTCATCGCCGCTGGGTGGATGCAAACTTTGAGGGTACGGTCTCGGCCGCTTTGTGGGAGCCGGCTTCTTGGATTCGGCCTTCTCACGGCCGGCTTCTCGAAGCCGGCCCTCCTGTGGCTTTCTTCATGAGGGCTAAAGTCGGGCCGCCTTCCGAAAGCTGGCCTGGGTGACAGCCAGCAAAGGGAAGGCGGCCCCATGTCTTGGATTCTTGAGAGCCGGACGGGCTCGTAATTTTTTCAGAAGGGCCAGGGGAAGCCGGCTAGGCTACCCATGGCTATTTACTCTGACAGTAGTCCCCGAAGCTGATAAAGCATCGAGGCGGACAAAGGGACGAGAAGCTTGGTCAGCTTCCTACCCTGAAGAGCCGGCTTTGCTGGTGTATGCCGATTTCGGGGAGCCCTGCGTCTTGCAGGCGGGAAAGTGGGCGACCCGCGTGCTGACCGTGGGCCCTCCCGCGGGCCACGTGGCAGCGAGACCCTGCCAGCACATGTGCGCGATGGGACGCCGCCGCAGGCCCGGGCCCGCCACTCTTAGGCCTCGGCCCGAACGCTGATCTTCTATGGCCCAGGTGGACCGCTCGCCTTCCCGTGGCGATTTGATTTCACCGTTAGGGCGCAATAAACACGGGATGTGGGGGATATGGGACGATCGATCCCCACGTTTCCCCATGCCGCGCCTCCTTGGCACCGCCACGTGAGCCTATAAGTAGGAGGAGGAGGGGGAGAGTCAGAGGTTCGCACGCTCTCTCTCGCTCCGCCCCTTCTCGTCCTCCTTTCTTCCTCTCGTTGCCGCCGCAGCCTCCCATCTCAGCGCCGCCGCGCCGCCACATTGTCTTGCTCCCATGGCGCTGTCGAGCTCGTGGGATGGCTCCAACGTCCATGAGGACCATGTTGAGTTCCTCCGCCAGACTCGGCACCTGCCCGACGCCAGCCTCGTGCGGGTCCGCTTGGCGCCAGAGACGGAGATCTCGCCGGCACCGGAGGAGGGCGAGCGGGTCGTCTTCCGCTCGCACTTCCTGCGCGGCTTCGGCCTTCCGGCGAGCGGATTCCTGCGCTCCTTCCTCGAGTTCTACAATCTTCAGCCGCATCACCTCACGCCCAACACGGTGATGCTGCTGTCGGCCTTCGTCTCTCTTTGCGAAGGTTTCTTGGGGCTGCTCCCCACGCTGGAGCTCTGGGGGGAATTCTTCCAGAGCAAACTCGGCACCGTTGTCGCAAGCGTGCCCGCCCCCTGCGGGGCCTTCATCGCCATGAGGAGGTCGGGCGAGAACAACCCGTTCCCGCCCATCCCCCTGATCCAGTCGGTGAAGATCTGGCAGAAGTCGTACTTCTACGTGAAGAATGTCGCCAAGCAAGGAGACCACGTCAACCTGCCGGCTTACATAGCCGGCCCGCCGGCTGGAAGGCAGCCCTCATGGAGTTTCCGGTCCAGGTCACTGTCTCAGGCCGGGAACGCTGCCGTCTCCCGGCTTCGAGTGATGATCCAGTCGGAAGGCCTGATCGGGGCCGACTTGGTGGCCGCCTTCGTGGAGCGCCGGATACTTCCTCTCCAAAGCCGGCCCCACATGATGTGTCAGATGAGCGGCCGCTTCGATCCAAGCCAGCTGAGCACCAGGGAGATGCCTCACACGGAGGTGTCGTACATGGTAAATCATATCTCCAATTACAAGCTCGCCGAGGACTGGCGATACGGCAAGGTGCCGTATTCTCGCGCCAACCCTCCGCCCGTGGTAAGCTTTCCTCTCCTTCTTCTTTTTGTTGGTAGCCGGCTTTATGATGGCCGGCTTCTGATCGGTCAATTCTTCTTAGCAGAACCCCCTTCTTCCGCCGACGACCGGGGCAGCAGGGATAGAACGCCAGTACGTCCCCGACCGCACGGTGGACGACGTCGACGACCCGGATTTGGGGGCGGCCGCCATGGAAGACGCCGTCGTGGGGGACGACGCCGAGCCTGGAGGCACAGGGCTTACCGCCAGCTTCGAGGACTGGCCGGATGATGCCGAAGCCGAAGTCGCCCCGCGTCGCCAGCCGGCGGCCGACCATCAGGGCGCGGGCTCGTCCACCGCGCCGGCTGCCGGTGGCGGCGCATAGAAGCGCCGGGCCGCGTCAATCCTCTTCGGCAGTCGGCCAAAGAAGTCCAAAGCCTCCACCGTGGCGACCAAACGAGATGAGGCGGCCGCGAAAGCGGCCCGCTTCCGCAAGGCGGTGAAGCAGCCTCAGGCTGTCTCAGCGTAAGTCGTCGATTGCCTGGTCGTATGCTTTTCATCGTTCTTTCCTGTTCAAACATTCTTCCTAACCTTTTCCCACTCGCTGGACAGGGCGCCGCTTTCCCTTGAGCGGGGTCCGGGCGGCTCTGTAGTTGGGCCGACTGGAGGGTCTTCGGGCTCCCGCCGCGTGGACCCCCGCACCGACCTCAGGGAGGCCACGGAGCGGAACGCTCGTGAGGCGCGGGAGGAGCGTGAGGCGGCGGAAAAGGCGGCCGCCCAGGCGGCGAGGGGGCAAGCCGACGCGGCAGCCAAGGCCGAGGCGGAGGCGGCAACCACGGAAACGGAGGCGGAGGGCTCGCGTAACCAGCCTCCGCTGCTCGCCATTCCCCTCCGAACCATGGCCCCTGACACCCCACTACCCCTGGTAGAGGAAATCGTCCAAGACCCGCCGCTGATGGAGAGGAGGGAGGACCTCATGGTCTTGGCGGGGAGAGCACCGCCGGCAGCGCCAACCGGAGCGGGCCAAGGCGGCCAATCGTCAGAGGCGCCAGAGGAGCCGGCTGGGGGTGAGCCGGAGGATGGAGCCGGCTCCGAGGTGCAGCCGGTGACGCGTCGGCGCGCAGGGGGAGGCGCTGCTCCGCCGGAGTCGCGCCGAATTGCGGGCGCCGGCCAGTCGGCAGAGGCTCTGGAGGCGGCCAGCACCGCCACGTCCGAGTGGACTCCCAGCGGGGGGACTGGCGAGCTAAATGTGGCGGCTCAAGAGGTCCGGAGCCGGCTTCAAGCTCAGGCCGCCCTGCTGCAGCAGTACACCCAGGAGTTCCTATCGATGCGGGCCGCCATCCGGGTGAGTTTTTCATTCTTGGCCGCTTTGGTCTCTTGATTTCTTCCGTGGGGGCGCGTCAGCGCACCCACTGGGTGTAGTCCCCGAGATTCGGGCCGACTGCTGAGCAGTCGGGTCGGATCTTTCTTGACGACTATCTTATTTTTGCTTCCTGTCTGAACTTCCAGGAATATCATAACTCCTGTGCTGCCGCCTTCAACTCCCAGGCTCAGGAGTTGGGTCGGAATACCGATGACCTGGTCAACAGCCGAAGTAAGTGCTTGATCTTGTCTGTCTCCTGTGGGGGCGCGTCAGCGCACCCACTGGGTGTAGTCCCCGAGATTCGGGCCGACTGCTGAGCAGTCGGGTCGGATCTTCCTTGATGACTTTTTCCTTATTGTTTTTTTTCTTTTCCTTCGTCTTTCGTGCTTTCAAGGGCCAACGCCGACTTGAGGAGGGAGCTCGGCGAAGCGCAGGCCGCCCTTCGTACCAAGGATGCTGAGTACGCTGCCTTGGTCCAGGAGCGTGACCGCCTGGCCAAGGAGCTGGCTGGCCAAGAGGAGAGCCACAAGGCGGCCCTGCAGAAAGCGCAGGATAGCGAGGCCGCCCTGAAGGCAGAGTTTGAGACCGAGGCGGCGAGCTGGGCTGAGACCCGGCGAGCGCTGGATGAAGGATTCGGCCGCATCGAGGACTTGATCGACGGTAGGCCGCCTTCCTCGCTCCTCTCCTGCCCCTTGCCGCCTGGTTTTTGGCCTGACTTGTGTTGCTGCCTATTTTCTTGTGCAGACTACTTTCCCGGCTACTCCGCCTTCGCCGCTCAAACCATCGAGGCCCATCGCGAGGCGCGCCGTCAGGCGGGGGTCAACATCACGCCGGACGCGAATCGGACGCTTGAGGAGCAGCTCTTGGCCATCCAAGCGCGGCTGCAGCCGGCTCACCGGATGCTTCGCCGGCTCCAACATACCGGGGCGCAGGTGTTGGCTGCCCTCTGGCCCGGCGAGACGATCCCCCGCACCCCAAGCCGGACTGCCGACTGGCTGGAGGTCGCAGTCGATCGCTTCGAAGCTTGGAAGGCGTCGGCGGCCCGTCTTGGAGCCGGGCGGGCGTTGGAGTTCGTTCGAGCTTGGTACCCAGGGCTGAACCTGGACCAGCTGCGCACTTGGCGGCTGGAGGCCGACGCGGAGCTGGAGGAGGTGCGGCCGGCTATCGCCCAGCGCGCTTCGACGATCGCCGAGTGCACCAACATTAGCATTTTTGCGCCTGGAATCAATGATGACGGCGTTGCCCAGCCGGAGGAGTGGTTCGGGCTGAACCCGACGGTGGGCGAGGACTCGACAGAGGAGATCGCCTCCAGCGACGAGGGCGAGGATGATGAAGAGGAGGACAGTGAAGACGTCGAGCCGGCTAGTGGAACAACCGGCCGGCCTCAGGCTGACCGTGCCTCCAGCAACGAGGCGCATGGAAGCGCGCCCTCTGCGGGAGGCGGTGATCAAGCCGAGGTTCGCCAGCCGGCTACTCCTTCAGCCGGCACAACCGTCTCCGCCGACCAGCCCGGCTCGTTGGTCGCTCCGCCAGCTTGACCTGCCGTCCTTATTTTTCCTGCTTGTTGCCTTTTGAACAATCTTTAATAAGCTTTCGCAGTTCCACCCACTGGGGGTGTATCCAAACTATGTTGAATGCTGGACTCTTGGAGGTCTTTTGTGTAAATATTATTATGTGCATGTTTGGTTTCCATTCGCGTATGCTTTTTATCCTAAGCCTTTTTCCTTTGCTGCCTTCCCTCTTTGGGGAGGCAAGTACTCGACCTTTCTTGGATTGAAGTGAAGTGAATGGAAACCAGCCGGCCGGCTACTCTGGTAGTCGGTCGGTGGTAGGCGGCAAACCGACTTTCGTTATATTAGTCCGTTGGTCCCTGGCCATTTTTCGTGTGGGCATCCTTTCCGGCTTTTAACTCTTGCCAGCCGGACAGCCGGTTCTTTGAACTGCGACTTTGGCAAGAGCTAAGCCTGGGTGTTGGCACACTACTTGCCTGACCGCGGGTAGGACTTCTAATATAACTCCAGTTGGCCAGTCCCCAGGCCGACTAGTCGAACCCGGTGCCGGACGGAACAAGTAAATGAAATGACAAAGTCATAAGCATGATACTTTTCATTCATAGACAAAAGATGGCAGTCCCCGAGCCCTCCTCGGGGGGCCTATTGTCTCGTATTTAGTACAAAAGTTAGCGTGGTACATACTGCCTTTCAACTGTAAAATCTTCGAAGGAGGTTGGCGTTCCATGGTCGTTCCGACTCCTTGCCGGAGTCGTCTCTCTTGCGTGCCTTCGGCTTCTGCGCGTCGATCAGGTAGTAGGAGTCGTTGCCTAAAGCTCTGCTGATGACGAAGGGGCCCTCCCAAGGGGCCGAGAGCTTGTGCTAGCCGGCTGTTCGCTGGATCAGCCAGAGCACAAGATCGCCCTCTTGGAAAGATCTTGGCCTGAACTTCCGACTGTGGTAGCGGCGCAAACCCTGCTGGTAGATGGCAGACCGGCTGAGGGCTAACAGCCGGCCTTCTTCCAGCAGGTCGACGCCGTCTTCTCGTGCTTCCTTGGCCTCCGCCTCCGTGTACATGGTTACCCGGGGTGAGTCGAACTCGATGTCGGTTGGGATGACCGCCTCGGCACCATACACGAGGAAGAAAGGAGTGAAGCCGGTTGACTTGTTTGGGGTAGTGCGCAGACTCCAGAGGACAGCCGGCAGCTCATCGAGCCAACAGCCGGCTGAACGCTCCAGTGGCACGACCAGTCGGGGCTTGATACAGGAGAGGATGAGGCCGTTGGCTCGCTCGACCTGGCCGTTTGACTGCGGGTGGGCGACGGACGCTAAGTCCAACCGGATACCTTGGGCTGCGCAGAAACGTGCCAAGGCTCCTTTGGCAAAATTCCTGCCATTGTCAGTGATGATGCTGTGTGGCACGCCGTACCGAGTTGTTATGTCTGCGATGAATGTCACCGCAGTCGGCCCATTCAGCTTCTTGATCGGCTTTGCCTCAATCCACTTGGTGAATTTGTCCACGGCGACGAGCAAATGCGTCATGCCGCCGCGCGCCGTCTTGAATGGGCCCAGCATGTCCAGTCCCCAAACGGCGAAGGGCCAGGTGAGGGGAATGGTCTTGAGTGCCGAAGCCGGCATGTGTTGCTTGGAGCTGAAGAGTTGGCACCCTTTGCAATATTTAACTAATTCTTTGGCGTCATCCAAAGCAGTCGGCCAGAAGAAACCATGGCGGAAAGCTTTGGCGACGAGTGATCTTGGAGCTGCATGGTGGCCGCATTCTCCTTGGTGAATGTCTCTGAGGATTGCAATGCCCTTCTCTTGCTCGACGCACCATTGGAGGACTCCAGTGACACTGCGCTTGACGAGTTCTCTGTTGAAGATTGTGTATGCTCCGGCTCGACGTTGGACTTGTCTTGCCTCTATTTCGTCAGCTGGCAGATCTTGGTTTACTAGGAAGTTGAGGATGGACTAAGCCCATGAAGGAGCTGCGACTTCTCCTACTGCCAATGTGGCTACTGCCACCAGGGCGGGCGGGCTGGGTGGTGAAATGCTGGAGTCGGCCGCCGGCTGTTGTGTTGGTGCAGTCCCCGGGCCGGCTACTGCAGTCCCCGAGCCGGGTGTGGCAGTCCCGGAGCCGGTTGCCGAAGTCCCCGGGCCGACTACTGAAGTCCCGGGGTTGCCTTCTTGGTTCTTCGAGCCGGATCCGGCCGCGTCGGGGTCAGGCGGTACGAAGATGGAATCGGACTCTGGAGACGGCTTGATGGACGGCTTGAGGAGGCGTTGTAGAGCGACGCCGGTTGGTATTGCTTGCCGAGTGGAGCCTATTCGAGCCAGGGCATCGGCTGGCTCGTTGTCGGCTCGCGGTACGTGGAGGAACTCGCATCCTTCAAAGTATCCGCTGAGTTGTTGAACCAGGAAGCGGTAGCTTGCCATATTTGCGTCCTTGGCGTCCCAGTCGCCGGATGATTGCTGAACCACCAGGTCTGAGTCGCCATAACATAGGATCCGGCGGATGCCGAGTTCCTTGGCAAGTCGGAGCCCGTGTATGAGTGCCTCGTACTCAGCTACATTGTTGGAGGCGGCAAAGTGAATCTGCAGCGTGTATCTGAGCTTGTCGCCTTTGGGAGAGGTAAGGACGACGCCGGCTCCCAAGCCGGTGCGCATCTTGGACCCGTCAAAGTGCATGTGCCAATGGATGGAGTCGGGAGCCGGCGGCAGGTACTGGGTCTCAGCCCAGTCGACGAGGAAGTCGGCAAGTGCTTGGGACTTGATGGCGGTGCGGGGCTGGTAGAAGATTGTGTAAGGGGCCAGCTCGATGGCCCATTTCGCCACCCGGCCGGATGCGTCCCGGCTGCCTATGATCTCGGCCAGCGGGGCGGTGCATACGACCATGACAGGATGCTCTTGAAAGTAGGGCTTCAGCTTCTTGGCGGTGAAGTACACGCTGTAACACATCTTCTGGTAGTGCGGGTAGTTCTGCTTTGAAGCGGACAGCACCTCGCTCAAATAATACACCGGCCTCTGGACCGGCTGGGCTCGGCCATCTTCTGGGCGTTGGACTACGATGACGGTGCTGACCACCCAGCTGGTTGCGGCAATGTAAAGGAGCATGGGCTCTTTCTCAGTCGGCGCCGCTAGGACGGGCGGCGTGGCCAGCATCTTCTTCAGCTCGTGGAAAGCTTGGTCGGCCTGGTCGTTCCACTCGAAGTGAGTGCTCTTCTTCATGAGGCGGTAGAGGGGGAGAGCTTTCTCTCCGAGCCGGCTGATGAAGCGGTTCAAGGAGGCCAAGCATCCGGTGAACTTTTTGATGTCTCGAAGCTTGGTCGGGATCGCCATTCTCTCGATGGCCTTGATCTTCACCGGGTTGCATTCAATGCCGCATTCTGAGACCAGGAAGCCTAGGAGCTGGCCGGCTAGCACCCCGAACACGCATTTCTCGGGGTTGAGCTTGATTTGGAACCGGTGTAGGTTCTCAAACGTTTCTTTGAGGTCCTCCAGCAAGGTGCCGCGCTTCTCCGTCTTCACCACAATGTCGTCCACGTAGACGTGAGCATTTCTGCTGAGTTGCTTGAGGAGGCACTTCTGCATGCAACGCTGAAAAGTGGCACCGGCATTTCTCAAGCCGAATGTCATAGTTAGGTAGCAGAAGGCTCCAAATGGCGTGATGAAGGCGGTCTTCAGGCGGTCGTCCGGATCTAGCTTTATCTGGTGATATCTGAGTAAGCATCCAAGAAACTCAACAGCTCGCATCCGGCCGTGGAGTCTATCACTTGGTCAATCCTCGGAAGGGGCAAAGGGATCTTTAGGGCAGGCCTTGTTGAGGCTTGTGTAGTCTATACACATGCGCCACTTGTTGTTCTTCTTTAACACAAGGACCGGGTTGGCAAGCCACTCTGGAAATAAGACTTCCATAATGAAGCCGGCTGCCAGAAGCCGGGCTATCTCCTCCCCTACAATCCTTCTCTTTTCCTCTAATAGTCGGTGGAGGGGCTGCTTGACTGGTTTCGCGTCTTTTCGGACGTGTAGTTTGTGCTCGGCGAATTCCTTCGGAACACCCGGCATGTCCTTGGGGGACCATGCAAAGATGTCCCGATTCTCACGGAGGAAATCGGCGAGCTCGCCTTCCTATTTCCTGTTCAGGCTTGCCCCGATGACGGCAAACCTCTAGGGGTGCTCGGGGTCAAGGGGTATCTTCTTGGTTTCTTTGGCCGGCTAGAAAGATCCTTGGGCATCATACTCCTTGGGGTCGGGGGACTAGTTCGGCTGCTTGCTAGCCATGGCCACGACCCGGTCCAACATCTTCTTCTCTTCGGCAATCACAAGGGACTCGGCCAGCCGGCTGCTGGCGGCAGCGCACTCGGAAGACTTCTTGTAATCGCTGGCTACGGTGATGACGCCCTTGGAACTTGGTATGTTCATCTTGAGGTATGCATAGTGGGGAACTGCCATGAACCTGGCCAAGGCGGGTCGGCCAAGCAACGCGTGGTAGGGGCTCTCTAGGTCCACCACTTCAAACCAGATTGCTTCCCGGCGGAAATGCTCCTTGTCCCCAAAGAGTACATCAATCTTGATCTTGCCAGTGGGGGCGCAGGACAAGCCGGGTACGATGCCATGAAACACTGTCCGAGTAGGCATGAGCTGCTTCGTCTTGACATTTAGCTTCTCCAGGGTGTCACGGTACAGGATGTTGATGCTGCTCCCGCCGTCTATCAGCACGCGGGAGAAGCGGGCAGCGCGTCTGTCCATCGCGAGGGTGGCTTCCAGGACCAACGCATAAGAGCCGGGAGACGGCATCACCTCTGGATGGTCGGCCCGGCTCCAGCTGATGGGTTTTTCTGACCAATGCATGTGTCCGGCGGGGTTGGCAGCGACCACGCTGACTTCCTAGTGCTCTCGGCGTTTGCCGCACCGGTCTTCGAGCTGGCTTGTAAAGACGATGTAGGTTGCTTGCTCGTCGGGGAATTCGTCGTGCACAGCTCCGACTGCGGGCCGAGCGGCCGGAGGCGGCGGAGCCGGAGGCGGCGGGCCGGCAGGCGGAGGCGGCGCGAGCCCCTCGCCTTTAGAGATTCGGGTGAGCCAATGGCACTTCCGGGTTGTGTGGTTGGACGGCTTCATGCCGCTATGGAATTTGCACGGGGCGTCGAGAGTTTGCTCGTATGAGAAAGCCGGCTGCCAAGCCGGCCGGCCGCCCTTGGGCTTCTTGGGCGCTTGTCGCCCTTCAGGCAGCGCGTCTTCGACCGTGGCCACCTGCCGACTGGCGGGAGGCGGCGCAAGGCCCTTGCACTTGTGGTCGTTCGGGTGTGGGCGTCGGCCGGAATCCCCTGCCGGCGTCTTGGGCGCCGGGTTGAGTACTTTCCCGGACGCGTCCACCCGGAGCTCGGTCTTCATCGAAGAGTCGGCGGTGGCGTATTTGTCTGCTATGTCCAGAAGCTCGTCGAGGGTAGTTGGCTCGTCGCAGAGGAGCTTGTGCTTGAGGAGGGTACCTTCTCGGCACCCGGCAGTGAAGTATTCGATGGCTTGCACCTCGTGCACCCCCTCGCAAGAATTGCAGAGCTCGGCCCAACGCGTGAGGTAGTCGCGAGTGGACTCGGCTGGGCCCTGTACGCACAGGGAGAGCTGCCTGGGCTTGGGGGCCCGCTTGTAGGTGCTGGTGAAGTTGCGGATGAAAGCTTCGGTGAAATCTAGCCAGCTGTTGATGCTAAGAGGCTTGAGGCTGTTGAGCCAGGTCCGCGCCGTGCCTTGCAGCATGAGGGGCACGTACTTCACGGCAACGCGCCGGTTGCCGTTGGCTATGCTGACCGCCGTGGAGTAGTCGATCAACCAATCTTCCGGCTTCACGGAGCCGTTGTACTTGGGCGTGTCTCTTGGGAGCGAGAACCCATTGGGGAAAGGCTCGTCGCGGATGCGGGGGCCGAAACAAGGTGGGCCGACATCGTCTTCTTCTTCCAGCGCCAAGGATCGCGCCAGGCGGTCGATCCGATGGCGGGCGTCGTTCTCGCCGACTCCTTCGCGGCGACCTAGTCGGCCGCTGAGAGTCGGGTGCGCCACTGGCGGCGGGGTGGGATATCTCTCTCCACGGGGTCGAAGCGGAGGCGGGTTGGCCCGCCATTCCATGGCTCGGGGATGGCCGTCCGCGTCTCGCTCGATGGAGATTCGGGTCCGGCTTCGGCTGACCGCCGGCTCTTTCTCGCGCCGCGCGCGGGCGTTGCTCGTAGTCGGTGTCCGGGACGTCGCATCGTGATCTCAGCGCGGGGGAGGGCTTCCCGTGCGGGCGTCGTCTTCGTGCCGCCGTGCGGCCGCATCGATCAGTTGCTGGATGCGCCGGGTCATGTGGGGGAGTTCTTCGGCCTCCAATCCGTCCAACTCGTCCACGGCCGCCGGGGCGGCACGCAAGTTCTCGAGCGGAGTGGCGTAGACCGGGCGGTCGATTCCCAGCGTGTCGGCGATGACGGCGCCGCGTTGCTTGACAATGCCGGCCCGGCTTGGCCCGCCCGGGGCCGGCATGCCGAAGGCGGCGCGGTCAGCTTCGCGCTGGTAGGCCTCAGTGAGGCGTCTCACGGAAGCCAGCCTCCGGCGCTCTGCGAGGAGGGCAAGGCGGCGTGCCTCCAGTGCTTCGTCATCGGCATCAGCCGGGAGGGGGTGGACAAGTCGTGGGCCGCCGCGTGCAGGGCGTCGTGGGCGCTCTCGTCGGCTGGGCCGCCGTGGCCGATGACCATCACTTCGGTGGTGACAGTATCGTGGCCGTCGGTCCAAGGAAGCGGGTCGTTGTAGATCGCGACGTTGGTGGGGAAGGTGTCGAAGCAGGCCGTGTCGGAGTCGACAGGCATCGGGTCGGTGGAGCCAACTGACTCCAGATCCACAGCGGGCTCGCTGGAGACATGGAGCTGGCCGAGGAGGTTGGTGAGGTGATCGGTGCCCGCATCGGAGGCGAGCTCGTCGGAGATGAGGCTTTCGTCGAGGAGATTGGCGAGGCTGCTCGCCGCGCAGATGCTGGTGACGCCTTGCAGCGCGTCGTGGCAAGCGCCATCGGGCATGCCGGGCTGGCTACGCTCGCTGGGGAGGAAGAGGGTTCCCGTCCAGAACAGGTCTTCGGACGACGGTGCACCTAGCCCCACGGTGGGCGCCAAATGTCGGGTGGTAGGTGCGACATATGCCAACGGGTGGCTTATCATTGTGGGAGCCAGTAAGACGTCGCCGGTGCCTGGAAACGGGATGAGGCAAAGACATGCACGCCGGCGAATCTTACCCAGCTTCGGGGCTCTCCATGGAGATAACACCCCTACTGCTGCTCTGCGAGGTCTCCGCATGATCACTAGATGGACAAGTAGCTACACAATGCTCCTTGAGCTGTTCGGTGGGAGGAGGAAGAAGGGCACGGCTAGCTTGCTTCTTCTCCTTGTGCGGTGTCTAAAACTAGCTGGGGGTCGAACCCTTTGCATGGGCGCCCCGGGGGGTTTATATAGGCCTACCCCCCGGGGGTACAATGGTAATCCGACTGGGCGCGGGGCCCAGCCGTCTATGAATGCGCTTCCGGCTTCTGCCCCGGCTGCTGGGGCCCGCCGGCTGGTGGGTCCCGCCGGCTGCCGGCTCCCTAGTCGACAGGCAGGACCCACTGTCCAGGGCCTTTGTCGATGGCTGGTTACTGTTGCTCAATCTTGGTGACGAGGGCTTCGCTGTGGTAAGTGTGGCTACAGTGCCGCCGTCCGGCGGGTGGCCACTGTAGCCTCACCGTGTCTTGTCTCCTTAATGGGGCGTCTCCTTCGAGGGAGGCGGCAAGCCGGCTGCGGGGAGCCGGCTCTGTCTTGGGCCGACTGGGGGAGGCGTGGCCGCCTTCGGGTGTCTCTCTGCCCGCAGGGGCCCATCGCCTGTGGGCCGCGCGGGTGGCCCGTCGTGGGTGACATCAGGGTCAACATGGCAACAGTGCCACGCCGGACGGGTCATGCCCACTCCGTACGGCGCACTGTGCCAGGCATGCCCCGGGATTCGGGGATGGCAGTCTTCACTGTAGCCACACCCCGTCTCATCGCCGCTAGGTGGATGCAAACTTTGAGGGTACGGTCTCGGCCGCTTTGTGGGAGCCGGCTTCTTGGAGTCGGCCTTCTCGCGGCTGGCTTCTCGAAGCCGGCCCTCCCGTGGCTTTCTTCATGAGGGCTAAAGTCGGGCCGCCTTCCGAAAGCCGGCCTGGGTGACAGCCAGCAAGGGGAAGGTGGCCCCATGTCTTGGATTCTTGAGAGCCGGACGGGCTCGTAATTTTTTCAGAAGGGCCAGGGGAAACCGGCTAGGCTACCCATGGATATTTACTCCGACAACATCTCTCTCTCCTTTCTCTCCCTCCCGATCCAAATCGGCACACCGGCCGGCCGGCGCCCGCCACCGCCTTGACCCCCGGCCTTGCCGGCCAACACCTCGCCCGCCGGATCCAGCCTCGCCGGCCACCACCTCTTCCGCCGGCCGCATCCGCTTCCCCCATAACCGCCGGCCCTGGCCACTTTGCCCGTCACCCCCGCCGGCCTCCATCGGCCCGCCGGCGCCCGCCACCACCTCGTTGGCCGCCATCTCGTCTGTCGGCCCCGGCCCCGTCGCCTGTCGCCCCCGCCTGCCTCCGCGTCTCGTCGCTCGTCGACCACTGCGGCCTCCGCACCCCGTCTCCCCTGCTGGCCTCCATCGGCCCCGGCTCCGTCAGCCCCGCTGGCCTCTGCCGGCCTCGAACCCCAGCCCCGCCCTCGAGGAGAAGTTAGAGGGCGCGACTGCTAGTTGCTCCGGCGACCACGGGCACAGAGGAGTCCGTTCGTTCTTGGAACAAAGTGTGGATGGATAATGTCGTGTTCATATTGTGAAATTTGTCCATTCATGGATGATGTATTCTGTGTAAATATTGTAATTTTGTATTGTGAAATTTGTCCGTTCGTCTTCGATTCTTGGAACAAAGTGTGGATGGACTGTTGATTTATAGCCTCTGCACTTGGACTGTTGATTTATTTAATAAACAAACAAACTTCTTCCGTCTTTGATTGTAGGAGGCTGACGGCAAAGCCTCCCATTAGCAGCTAACGGAGCTAACCCTATCCAGTGGCTTTGCCATCCGGCTGCTTTCTTTGCCGTCAACTGCTGATGGCAAATGCCCCTTTGCCGTCAGCCACCGAAAGCAGACGGTAAAGTAGCTCTTTGCCAATCCTTACTTTGCTGGAGCCTTTTGCCGTCCGCGGTAGACGGCAAAGACCTTTGTCGTCCGCCGTTCCTGCCTTTGCCGTTTGCCGTGGCAGATGGCAAAGTAGCTGATTCCTGTAGTGTTGGATCTTATGATGTTTCTCCCCCTCTACTCTCTTGTAATGGATTGAGTTTTCCCTTTGAAGTTATCTTATCGGATTGATTCTTTAAGGATTTGAGAACACTTGATGTATGTCTTGCGTGGGATACCCGTGGTGACAATGGGGTATTCTATTGATCCACTTGATGTATGTTTTGGTGATCAACTTGTGGGTTCTTCCCATGAACCTATGCATAGGGGTTGGCACATGTTTTCATCTTGACTCTCCGGTAGAATCTTTGGGGCACTCTTTAAAGTTCTTTATGTTGTTTTGAATAGACGAATCTGAGATTGTGTGATGCATATCATATAATCATACCCACGGATACTTGAGGTGACATTGGAGTATCTAGGTGACATTAGGGTTTTGGTTGATTTGTGTCTTAAGGTGTTATTCTAATACGAACTCTATGATAGATCGAACAGAAAGAATAGCTTCGTGTTATTTTACTACAGACTCTTGAATAGATCGATCAGAAAGGATAACTTTGAGGTGGTTTCGTACCCTACCATAGTCTCTTCGTTTGTTCTCCGCTATTAGTGACTTTGGAGTGACTCTTTGTTGCATGTTGAGGGATAGTTATGTGATCCAATTATGTTATTATTGTTGAGAGAACTTACACTAGTGAAAATATGAACCCTAGGCCTTGTTTCAACGCATTGCAATACCGTTTGTGCTCACTTTTATCATTAGTTACCTTGCTGTTTTTATAATTTCAGATTACAAAAACCTTTATCTACCATCCATATACCACTTGTATCACCATCTCTTCGCCGAACTAGTGCACCTATACAATTTACCATTGTATTGGGTGTGTTGGGGACACAAGAGACTCTTTGTTATTTGGTTACAGGGTTGCTTGAGAGAGACCATCTTCCTCCTACACCTCCTATGGATTGATAAACCTTAGGTCATCCACTCGAGGGAATTTTTCTACTGTCTTACAAACCTCTGCACTTGGAGGCCCAACAACGTCTACAAGAAGAAGGTTGTGTAGTAGACATCACCCTGCTGCAGGGGGGAATCATCTCCGGTGGCCATCTTCATCATCCCGGCGACCACCATGATGAGGAGGGATTAGTCCAACCTCGGGGCTTAGGGTTTGTACCAGTAACTATGTGTTTAATCTCTCTCTCTCTCTCTTTCGTGATCTATATCATGAGCTTTGTTAATATAGTCGGATCATATGATGTTTCTCCCCTCTATACTTTTGTTGTGATGAATTGAATCTTCACCCTTTGAAGTTTTGTCTTGTCGGATTGAATATTCAGAGATGAGAACACATGATATATGTCTTGCGGTATGAATACTTGAGGTGACAATTGGGGTATCTTATTGATGCACTTGATATATGTTATGGCATTCAACTCACGAATTCCTGCGGTGATATTGGGGAAATCTATGCATAGGGGTTGATGCATGTTTTTATTATCTTTTCTCCGATGGAAACTTTGGGGTCTCTTTATAGTTCTTTGTGTGGATTGAGTATTATGAATATGAATTTGCTTTGGTGTTATTCTAGTACGAACTCTAGGATAGATCGAGCGGAAACAATAGCTTTATGTTATTTTAGTATGAACTCTTGAATAGATCAAACGGAAAGAATAGCTTTGAGGTAGTCTTGTACCCTACAAACAATTCCTATCTTTTTTCTCCACTAATAGGAACTCGGGAGTGATTCTTTGTTGCACTTTGAGGGATAATCATATGATCCAACTATGTTAGCATTGTTGAGAGATTTCACTGGTGAAAGTATGGACCCTTGGCCTTGTTTTTAAGCATTGAAATACCATTTTTTGTGCCCGTTTACTATTTTCTACCTTGATGTTTTTATTTATTCAGATTATAAAAATATATTTCTACCATCCGTATTACACTATTATCACCATCTCTTCGCCGAACTAGTGCGCCTATACAATTTGCCATTGTATTGGGTGTGTTGGGGACACAAGAGATTTCTTGTATTTGGTTGCAAGGTCGTTTGAGAGAGACCATCTTCATCCTACACCTCTCACGGATTGATAAACCTTAGGTCATCCACTTGAGGGAAAATTGCTACTGTCCTACAAAACTCTGCGCTTGGAGGCCCAACACGTGTCTACAATAATAAAGTTGCGTAGTAGGGATCAAGCTCTTTTCTGGCGCCGTTGCCGGGGAGGTGAGTGCTTGAAGGTATATCTTTAGATCTTGAAATTGAATCTTTTAGTTTCTTGTTTATCACTAGTTTGATTTATAAAAGAAAACTACATAGAATGGAATTTAGGTTGCATCATATTATTGATCATCTTTATAATATCTTTCTTGAAAATGATGGTTCAGAAAATTGTGCTCAATTGTTAGAAGAATAAGTCAATAAAATGGTTGGCATAAAATATTTGAATGATGAGCATGATTGCAATGTTTTTAGTGTGAATTATTTGAATATCCAAAATTCTAATTATGATTGCACAAGTCATGACAAAAATGTTTCTTATAAGCATGTCACTTTTTGCGGAGTGAATTGGTTGTGCCTTTGCACAGCAAAAAGGGAAGATAGATTTTGTAAGAAGCATAAATATTTAGAAACAAAAAGGTTGCAACAGAGGCTAGATGATTGAGCTGAAAGATGTAATTTTTTTTGCCATACTTATGAACTTTGCAATGAACGTGGTCATTTAAATCTCCAATGCAAATTGTTTCATGATCACATCCTGTCCAAAAATTGTGATAACTTGATTTCCCTTGAGCATCATAAAGAGCTTAGTCTTCTTTTGGGGTATGAAGAAATGAAACATATAACTAAGGGTTTTCCAAATCCCAAGAGATTTCTTGATTTTGATCTAGAGGAAATTTGTATGTATTGTATGGTAAATTGCATTGAGAATCCTTATATTGCCAACTATCTAAAAGACAAGAAAACAAATAGAATATGAAGAGAGTACTAATGAAAGGGAAAATGTTTCCAAATACCCTCCTAGTGTTTATTATGATGAATCGGGTAACAAGGAGGAGCTTCCTATCCAATCAATCTCTTCAACAAGAAGCTTGAAAGAATTAATTAAACCCACACATGGTGTGGTGAAGAAGAAGAAAATAAGAAAGAAGAGAGTTAAAAATGCATCTCTCCCAAATAATGTTGCTCCTACTATTGTTGTGCCTCATGAAAATGAATCAAAAATAATTGTGGAAGATGATGCACTTGATGACGATTTTCTTATTTCTATTGCTTGTTGTGATGATTATGATTGGGAAGTTATTAATACTTCTTATAATCTTGGAAATCTTTTTAGCACTTGCTTGGAGGAATATATGGTAATAATGTTTGCTATACTATTGGTGCCATTCATGCTATTGATAAGAATGATTGTGATGATATGCAAAACCACAAGCTTGGGGATGCTATCTTTGATGAGTATGATATGTTTGAAGATTTATTTGCTAGAAATAATGCTTGTACTAAGCTTGGGGATCCTTTGCTTAATGAATATTATCCTTTGATTCCTTCTACCTTCAATAAGAAAATTTATTATGATGATAGCATGCCTTCTATTTATGATGATAACATTGATGAAAGTGGGTTTGGAAGAGTGTCAACTTTAGGTAGTAGTGATACCACTATTTTGGAGGGTGTTGAATCTTATTACTATATTGATGAAAGTGGATTTGGAGAGGTCATGACTTTATTTAGTGATACATCCACTATTTTGTAACAGGTTTCAATTGATTATGACAATGAAGTTGCTATCTATGATAATTATTATGATGACATCTATGCCATAAAGAGTGATAAATCTTCTATGCTTGTGCATCATGAAAAGAGTGTTGTATGTGATGGTTATATTGTTGAATTCATTCATGATGCCTCTGAAAATTATTATGAGGAAGGAACTTATGCCCTTACATATCTCAATAATATCAAGTTTCTTCTCTATGTGTTGATTGCTTTGAAGTAGCACTTGTGTTGCCTCCCTATGCTAGTTGATTCTTGTTCCCATAAGTTGTTTTCTCACAAAATCCCTATGCATAGGAAGTGGGTTAGACCTAAATGTGCTAGTCATATGCTTCATGATGCTCTCTTTATGTTTCAATTCTTTACTTTTATGCGAGCATCATTGAAATCATCATGCCTAGCTTAAAAGACATAAAAGAAAAGCGCTTGTTGGGAGACAACCCAACACCTTTACCTACTTTTTTTGTGTGTTCACATGATTATGCTACTGTAGTAATCATGTTTTATTGCTTTTGTTTCAATAAAATGCCAAGTAAAGCCTTTAGGATCTTGTTGGGTGATAGTTGCTTTGATCTTGCTGAAAAACAGAAACTTTTGCGCTCACGAAAATAGTTCTAGTTTTTAACAGAAGAGTGATATTAAGTTTATTCTTTTTTCAGAAGATTAATATACAAATTTACCACGTGGTCCTAAATTTTAAGAATTTTTGGAGTAGCAGAAGTACGGTTTTAGTACAGATTACTATACACTGTTCTGTTTTTGACAGATTCTATTTTCAATGCATAGTTTGCTCGTTTTCTAGTTTCTATGGCTTATATTGCTCAATATAAACTTAGGAATGATATGACAGAGTAGGAATTATGTGAGAACAATTATGAATCTTGTCTTTGGCAGTACCAAAAGTGGAATGGTTTGCTCTTTATCGTACTAACCTATCTCACAAAGTTCCGTTAAATTTTGTGTGATTGAAGTTTTCAAGTTTTGGGTGAGATATCGATATGAGGGGAATAAGGGGTGACAAGAACCTAAGCTTGGGGATGCCAAAGGCACCCCCAAGGAAATATTCAAGGAAGATCCAAGCAACTAAGCTTGGGGATGCCCGGAAGGCATCCCCTCTTTCGTCTCCAACATTATCGGTAACCTCACTTGGAGCTATGTTTTCATTCGTCACATGATATGAGTTTTACTTGGATTGTCAATTTATTTTGTTAGGATTTTCTTGATGTTATTTAGAATAATGTTTTGCATCTTTTATTTCAATAAAAGTGGCAATGATAGCCTTTGCCAAGCTAATTTTGCAAGTATACATGTTGCTGTTTGAAAACAGAAAGTTTACCGCGGTCGCAAAAATTCCTTAGAAAAGTCAGTGTGTGATAAAATGCTAAAACTTTTTTCAAAACGAGATCTGATAAATTTTCTTCAATGTGGTAAATTTTCATAATGTTTGGAGTTAGGGAAGTATTGATACTCTTGCATTCTTTATAGACTGTACTGTTTTGGCAGATTGTTGTTATGTTTGCATTGTTTGCATATGTTGCTTGTTTAATGATTCTATTTGAGGATAGGAGTATTAAGTATGCAGAGGCATTTAGTATGCAATGTTGAATAATAATTTTAGTGATTTGCTACAGTAGATAATGATAAGGTTTTTGCATTGGTTTATACTAACTTACCTCACGAGTTCTTGTTGAGTTTTGTGTGGATGAAGTTTTTGAGATTTAGGAAAACCGTGATATACAAGGAATTAAGGAGACATAAAAGCTAAAGCTTGGGTATGCCCAAGTCATCCCAAATTAATATTTTAAGAAGTCTCAAGCATCTAAAGCTTGGGGATGCCACGGTAGGCATCCCACCTTTCTTCTTCAACACTTATCGGTTAGTATCGGTTGAGCCTAAGTTTTTGCTTCTTCACATGAGTTGTGCTATTCTTAGAATGTCATTTTATTTCCATTTTGCTTGATGTTTTAATAATATAATTAGATCTGGAAGTTTTTAAATAAAATAGAGTCCTCAAATAGTTGCCAAAGAGGCTAAGTAAGCAGCATTCACATCCCGTCAACAAAGCTCTTTTCTTTGTCATTTACTCTTGTGATTCACTTATATCCTATGAGTAAATTGTTGATTAAATTGAATGTCATGAAGTTGAAATCATTTAATGCCAAGTGGTAGCTTCACATTGGGTTTAGAAAGTGAAATCTTCTAAGGCTTGACAATCACAATATTGGTCATACAAGCAATTCACGAATAATTAGTATAAGGAAGAGAATTTTCACATGCAAATACACTATAATGGAATCTTTTGTGATTGTGAGCCCCCATCAAAATATTATATACCAAAATTGTTGACGTTGGACAAGGAAGACAACGTAGTGGTTTATGTTTGTTCATATTCACATAGAAGTTGTGGCACCCCGACTTAGATAAAACCGGAACGCCCGTATTCCAGCCCAGAGATCGAGGTGAAGTCTTCTGGAATATGGCACTACTTAGTATAGAACAAACCAGCTCTCTATTACAACACGAATATGAATACAAGGGTTTCGATATTACAATGAATAACATCGGCACGGTGAAACTACGCCAACCACGCTTGCTCTATACAAGCATCATAACAACTCGAAGCAGTGGAACAACTACTAGCAGCGGAACAACGAACGACGATGATGAACTCCAATCCGCGAGGACTCTGGCTGGAACGTTTATCCTAGCTCACGAACATAGGAACAACACCAATCAAGCGAGCAATCCAGGCACGACATGCAAACTAGCATGACACGCCAGGTCAGTACATTGAATGTATTTGCAAGCTCACAATAACCAGAAGCATTCAAGACAAACAACAGCATGGCAATTATAGGTTAAGCAGGAATTATCATGAGATCATCAAGATAACATGGCATGAACAACATGAACATATAAATCTGATGATACTAGCATGCAACATGATGACACTACATGCACCATTTATTCTGCTCGGGTTACCTCGTAACCATCACATGCATCACTTACCAACCTCAGACATCACACGATCATCTCAGGATCAAATCAAGCTTGGTATAAACAATACCGTAGTAATCATTAAAAGACCACAAGGAGCTTGATCTTTACCCATGATTATCGCACAACATGAATATCCAACAACTCGGTATCCTCGATACCACGGTGATCATTCACGGATCACAAACGGAACCACTCTTGGCTCAACGGGTTACCTCGTAACCAAACGGTGATCATTCACGGATCACAGTACCAACTTATCTCATCATCGAACTGGGGTTGTTATTAAGCAAGTTATTATTATTACTGTTGACCCACAGTGTGACCGACATGAACTGGGCCCTTATCTGCGGGCACGACTATAGATAGATTTAATATACACTCTGCAGAGGTTAGTACACTGTACCCACACCACGGAACCCATGGCGTCGCACTCCCATTCGGGTGGACCAACAACATTCCCACAAAACCGATCTACTACCATGACACTCTCCCGGCCACTCCGACCAACTCCCCTCTGGCCAGGTCATGGGTGGCCCCGTGCCTACCAAAGGCACCAACGGCCACCGTCGTGGCAAAACGGCCACCATCATGGCAAAACGGTCCCAAACGGGGACAATCCGGATAGAACAACAACGGGCACACAAGGTTATGTCTGCTTACCGGTCTAGGGTACCGCACGCCCATAACCTTCCCTCATTGGAGGCACCGGCGAGAGGCACGATAATAGACCCAGTTAGGACCTTCCCATGAAGGTAAGCGTGGTTGCACTGGTTAGCTCGATATGGTGGCACCATGACTCAGCCAACAGTTGTTCAAGTTCAATTTAATCCGGTTAAACTTGAGTGCAATATGCTGAGCCATGATAAAATAACATGATGCAATTACAATGCATGAGCATGATATCAACATAAGCATGGGGTGCAACATCACTATCCACCATATCCACAATGAATCATATCCAACTGAGCATAGTATATGACTAGCATGAACATCACAAGTACATACTTCTCAGAAACATAGCATGACCACTAGCATCAACAACAAATATCATGCAAGAACATATCAACAATGCCTTCATGCAAGCATTTAACCAACTGGATGCAATGGAACATGCATAACAACGGTACTCGGGACAGACGATAGTCATGCACCGAAGACCATCACCAACATCAACATGTACTACTAGCAAGCATAAGCATATGAAAGGAATGCTAGAAACTAGCAGGGCATGATAACCAGGTGCATAACAACATAGCCAGAAAGTAAGCACTAACCCAGAAGCATTACCGAAACAACGATAACCATATTTTAAACAAGCAAACATTTAATAAATATTCAAGTTGAAAACCATGGCTACTTCATGA
Organism: Triticum urartu; assembly: GCF_056163025.1. NCBI lineage: Eukaryota > Viridiplantae > Streptophyta > Magnoliopsida > Poales > Poaceae > Triticum > Triticum urartu. The sequence continues at coordinate 92,365,163 of NC_141877.1, forward strand.
CTATCATGCAAGTGGGCATTGTGGCTTTCCTGGGGGTGACAGAGACTCCGGGAAGAAGTGCGGTGAAGCCGCGGAATGAAACATCGGACGGTTCTTTCTCGGAGGGGGCTCGATCGGAGTTACGGTTGAAAAGTTGTGAGGGGTTGAAGATCAGGGACCAATATGTGAATAAACTTCAGCAAATAGGCCTCGGTGGGGTCCACATGCAGGGGAGGGGCCAGGCGCGCGTCTTCTTCCTCCCCCCATGCTCGCTGATGATAGAGAGTAGAGGAGGCTGGGCAGGGCGCTGCCGGTGCTGGCCCCGCCACCTCCGGCCGAGGCGAGGGCACCGACAGGCTCGGGGATGAATGCCACACCCGTTCAGAAGGAAAATGGACGCCGGGAGGAGTGGGGTGGAGGGGAGGTGGCAGCGACGAGGAGGAGTGCAGAGGGCTCGGGCAACGAGGTTCGCCGGTGATGGGGACACTCCGGCGAGGGGAAAAGGGGTGGGGCGGCTCAATGGGACGAGGGGGAGGCTCTTGTGGCAACGGGAGGGAGAGAGGAGCACCGGATGGCTTGGTTGGAATGGAGGCCGTGAGGTGGAGGCGGCGGCCGAGCTCCGGGAGGCGCGGCCAGAGGCACTCCGGCGTCGAACGAGTGGGGTGGGGAAGACCGCCGGAAGGAGAGGAACATGGTGGACATGTCAGGGAGGAGAGAGGACACTAGTAGAAAAAGGGTCAAACGTGAAGCACATTAGTGCCGGTTTGTATTTGAGCCGGTACTAATGGTACCATTAGTGCCGGTTCGAACGGATTTGCATTAATTCCGGTTCGTGTTGAACCTTTAGTACCGGTTCGTGGCACGAACCGGTACTAAAGAGGTGGTGGCAGGCTGGCGTCAGGCCGGGGTCCCACGATCACCTTTAGTACCGGTTCATGGCACGAACCGGTACTAAAGGTCTAACCTTTAGTACCGGTTCGTGCCATGAACCGGTACTAAAGGGGTCTGACCTATAGTACCGGTTGGAGACACAAACCGGCACTATAGGGCAATTTTCAAACTTGAAAAAATCATAACTAAATCATCCTAATTCAGAAAAATACATATAATATATCAAAATTTGCAGAACAAAAGGATTGATCCGCTGAAACAATCAATTTTCCGTTTCGACAATTTTTGAAAATCACAAAATTCCGAAGGGAAAATAGAGTTTTTGGGCGTTTTAGACATTTTTTGGACGTTTTTAGTGTTTAGTGCTAGGGTTTAGATTTCAGCGTTTAGGGTTAGGTTTTTCTAAACCCTTAGTTTTTACTGTTTAGCATAGAGTTTCCGACGTTTTAAGTCCCGGGTTTAGGGTTTAGGATAATTTTTGAAATGACAAATTGTAAAAGGAAAAAAAGATATGCTCTAATTTATGTTTTTTTTGAATTTTGGTTAAATCTTGTCAAACCGGTCAAACAACTGATTCAAGAAATATAGAGTGTTACTAAATAATTACGCAATAATATTAGTGTTACTAAATAAGTATCTCAGTTTTTTTGAATTTTGTTCAAATCTGGTGAAACTGTGGTCAAACTGTGGTCAAACTACTTATTCAAGAAATATTAGTGTTACTACATAATTATTGAAGAATATTAGTGTTACTAAATAATTATTTCAATTTTTTGAATTTTGGTCAAATCTGGTCAAACTATGGTCAAACTATGGTCAAACTATGGTCAAACTTATTCAAGATATATTAGCGTTACTAAATAATTACTGTTTTTTTAGAATAATAGTTTCAAACTCAAACGGTGAAATGTGTGACTTCATGCTCAAGCTAAACTCCTAAGGGTTAATAGGATTGACATCTTACTATTGTCAGGAAAACAACAAGTGCAGACTCGGAAACGAAGGAGAATAGAACCTGAAAGTTAAGCGTGCTCGGGCTGGAGTAGTGAGAGGGATGGGTGACCGGTCGGGAAGTTAGATGATTTGGAATGAGTGATCCACACTTGAGCAGTTAAGAGAGGTGATTAGAGACTAAATCATCAAATAATTCAGAAATATTAAAAATCAAAAAAAACAAAAAAAAATTCCAAAATTTTCAAAAAAAAAATAAAAAAAACCTTTAGTACCGGTTGGTAACACCAACCGGTACTAAAGGTCCCCCGTACCAGGGCGTGAGCTCACGCCACGTGGTGGCACTTTAGCGCCGGTTCGTGCCGAACCGGTACTAAAGGGCGGGGCCTTTAGTGCCGAAACGTTAGTGCCAGTTCCATAACCGGCACTAAACACCCTTACAAACCGGTACTAATGGTCCGTTTTCTACTAGTGGGAGTGCTGTGGTGGCCGGGGTCAAGCCGAGGCCAACGCGGCCATGGAGGAAAACGACAGACTCCGACGAGATGGGGCGATTCCAGAGGGCAAATGAGGCGGGGGAGGGATGAATGAGCTGCGGAGGGGTTCGGGGGTCCTTATATAGGCGCAGAGGAGGGCTCTGGAGCTCACGAGCGAGCTTGAGCAGTGCTATAATGGAGGTCAGTGGCTGGGCATCGCATGGGCATGGAGCTAGCGGCTCATTTATGGCAAACCACGATGAGGCACCGATGCAGGGCGATGCAGTCGAGCACGGGCGAGCTCCTGGACAATGTTTGAGGTTGAGACGAGGAGGGAGGAGACGAGCACAATGGTCGGAACAAGCCAGAGCACGCGTCCAGCTATGACGCAAGCGTGATCACCACATGCACTGGCGCAAGAGGTGCGCTTTGGCGTGGCCGACCATGTCCAGTAAATGGACCTTGGTGCCCTTAGTCCAATTGAAGAAATAAATTGGTCCAAGGGTAAAGAAGAGATTTGCACTTAGCTCCAAAGTAAATCAACAAGAAGGTGCTTGTAACTTGTTGTGGTTAAACCAGCTTGGTAACGTGGTAAATAGTTTGTCTGGAGATGATCATACACTAAGGTGATTTTGATCACCAAAAATCAGACTAAGAAGAGGTGTTTAGATGAGGGTTGCTGTAGAAAGTGCAAAACTGGCCAGAATTAGTGATTTGGATGATACACTCACATACTTGATTGTCATGAGCTTAAATTTGGCATAGAGGGGTTATATGATGATATGAAGCTTCTGTGAAAGTTTCATGCCATTTGTAAATACCAAAGTGGCACTTGCTTCACAAAGCTTCATTCCGGAAAAAAAAAACTTGGAAAAATTGCACAAGGCAATTGGATTAACTAATTGAGCTAAAACTTGGTGGAGGGAGTTTATATAGGTAGAAGCATGTCCTGGTAAAGTTTCAGCTCAATTGAAGCAATATAAAATATAGTTGCTTCACAAACTGAAAATCTAAACAAAATCTAAGATTTGGAGCTGGGCTCACATATATAAGTTACGTGAGCTAAAATTTGGTGGAGAGTCATGATTTGATCATATGAAGGACCTTGAAAGATTGCAACTCATTTGGATATGCCTATATTGTACTTCCTTCACAATCACTTCCCTCATACAGGAACTTTGAAAATTTGCTCAGGAATATTTACTAGGAAAATTGAGTTGAATTTTGGCATGAGGCCGTTATTTGGACAGGAAAATATTTCCAAGAAGTTCGGGTTGAGTTGGGCAAAGATAAATGGCACTTGCTTCACAAACTGCCATTCAGGACAAAACAAGAAAGGAATTAATCGAGCATGATGGGAAACATGGCCAATGATATATTTTGCCATATTTGAGGAATATACGACCCAAAAAAATTATGAAAATTATTTGAGAATTTTAGGAGTGACAGAAATATAGGTTGCTTCACAACCTATGCTTTTAAGGGTTATTCCTTTATCAGAAAGGAATGTTCCCAAAAAAAGAATATTGTGTTAGGTCAAGAATGGAAATGACATGATCTTGGGATGATGATGAGGGTGACAAGCCACTATAAAACCTAGGAATACATGGTCTTCCCAAGTTTCAGAACCACATAGCCACGGAAAAGCAAATCAAAACAGGAAATCAAAGGAAAAAAGAAAAGGACAAAAATCCAGTCTGTTACAAACTTTCCCCCCTTAAAGAAATCTCATTCTCGAGATTTGGTTGCTCAGGGTTAAGTATTTTTTCTGACTTGAAGAAACCATTTCCAACTCGGGTTTCTTTTATTCATTCTCCTATAATATTTCCACTGAATTGGATCTGACTGACTGTCTTGATCTGGGGTGGTTTGCTTCGCCGTATCTGACATTCTGACAGGACGTACCTCATATGTTCCTGTTTATACTGACTCAAATTTCCTTTCATATCTGTTGGCCGAGCTAGCATCTGAAATATTATTTTTACGGACATACTTGTCCTTCTTGATATTGATCCTTACTGGAAATGTTATTCTCGTATCGAGTACCGAGAATATTCCACGGAGTTGGGGGAACACATCTTCCCGTGGAACAAAGAATCTCTTCTATCCAGGCATCAGATTCCTTGATATATATATATGGGTTGAAAACAGTGATGTGGATCATATCTATTTTGCTAACGGATGCTGACATCTTGCAGGAGTTTCTGACTTATCTTGACTGGCTTCATAGTCTTGAGCCTTGGTATATTTATCCAGCCTACATGTGGTTATACAGACCTCAATATTGTTGTTGATTCTGTCGGACAATGCCAGGGTTAATAATATCACCTTGCGGGGCTGATTTTTATAATCACTGCCAAGACTATTGCCCCAATGTTGTCTTTCCGTGAATTCTTCCTTATGCGAGAGACTTGCATGGACTTGGCAGGATACTCATTGAATGAACAAATATCTGATTCTCGAGGCACATACCTTTGTTCTGATTGATTTTTTGTTTCAGACCAAATTGTCACAGATCTGCCACTTGGAAAACACTGTCATATGTTGACAATTCATAATTTAATGTATTGTATTAGTGTCGTACAGAAGAAGACTAGGTAGCTTGCGTTCGGAAACAACCGGGGTATCGTGCTAAGGAAGACTAGATGATTTGTGCCTGAAGCCTTTGGTGGATATCTTATTGAGGAAAAACGAGGTACCGTACCTCATAAGCTTCCCCCTTAAAGATTTTGCTAGGGAAGACTCGGTACCTTATGCCAGAAGCTTTTGTAGTATTTTATTGAGAAGGCTGAATATCTTGCATGGGAATCCAGTCATACCCTATCAATGCAGAATGGGAACCTTATCTTCGTACACTTTGTCAATAAATTGTGGAGATGGACGGAACTAATTTTCTTGGTGAATGGAATGACATATATATTTTTGTCAGTCTGGCAGCTGATTATTTGTATGACAAGGATTGTCTGACTATCCTTGCTGAATTCATTGCGTATTTGGACTGACTTCTAGGTGTTGCAATGTTTTAATTTTGACTTATGGCAGATTCAATCATTATTCATAGATCATAACTTTTGACTTGAAATGCACTATTGATCCAATTTCATTCTTTTGCCGATTTAATCTTTGCTGCGATAAGGTGTATCTCTCACGGGTACTTGTTACTGAAAGTCTGATCAAAATACAATTTGTATCCGGACGAATGTCTGCAATACAATGCTGTCGGATGAAAACCTCATTGCTTTTAACTGAATTTCTTGGAGTATATCTGTACTGCTTACGGCTTCTTCTGATCCGGTGTCGGTCGAGGAATAATTTCCACAAGGGGGGTAACACCAAGGATTCAAAGCAAAGAAGCACGAGAAAACGATTTATTGCAACAAAGAACATAGCAAACAAGCTATAAAGCTGTTCCACACAGGCACACACAAGCATGATACTACAACAGATGCACATGCACTACACGAAGGACTACATCCTACGCTTGAGAAAACGCTCGTGCACTAACGAGGAAGCTAAGGGAGTAGCGAGTGGAACCGCTGACTCTGAAACTCTGGATGGACGAGGCGAAAGATTTGGAGAATCTGGCGGAGACTGAGGTATAGCTACACCAAGCAATCTCCTGGCTCGAATGGCGTCTCGGACTAACTCAGAAATAAGTAGACACTTGACTGTCATGTAACGACACGTGGTGAGGATAGCCGGGTCATATTGAGGGTTAACAGACGGAAACTGGATCCGCCTGGGATTCTCGACGATGGTGGGATAATATTGATGAGCATGTTTCTCTTGCACCATGCTCTCTTGATGATGAAGACCGGTGAGTCCTGCCATTGCGGCAAGCTGAACGGCACGCTCGGGAGTAGCGCCGTAACAACTGTGGAAACTGTAGGTGCGCTTACCGACATGAATCGGGGCTGACAGATGGACATGAGCAACATATTCCTGAATTCTTCCTCTGGCAGAAAACTGGAATAGTTGATAATGGGGTGGATCTCCGAGTGGATAAATGCTACACCACATGTCGCCAAGGAGGGCGGCAAAGCTGAGAGGTGCCGGAGTGGGACTGAACTCAATCAGAACAATACCGGGAGCTATGGGGAGGGCACTGAACTCATGGAAGTTGACTGCCATCTACGCATGAAACATGGGTTAAGGTAACCGAAATAAGACTATATGCGGCAGATAAATGCAACAACCAAATGCAGCAAGCAACGGCAACAATCAGACCCTATACTACCGTTTTCTAACGTTCTAGCGGAATAGGATGCTCTATAGCCATACCTGCTCTGATACCAAGCCTGTGGCACCCCGGCTCAGAGAAAACTGGAATGCCCCGTATTCCAGCCCAGAGATCGAGGTGAAGTCTTCTGGAATACGACACTTCTTAGTATAGAACAAACCATCTCTTTATTACAACACGAATATGAATACAAGGGTTCTGGTATTACAATGAATAACATCGGCACGGCGTCACTACGACAACCATGCTTGATCTTTACAAGCAGCATAACAACTCGAAGCAGCGGAACAACTACTGGCAGCGGAACAACGAACGGCGATGATGAACTCCAATCCACAGGGACAGTGGTTGGAACGTTTATCCTAGCTCGCGAACACAGGAACAACACCAAACAAGCAATCCAAGCACGACCTGCAAACTGGCATGACACACTAGGTCAGTACATTGAATGTACTTGCAAGCTCACAATAACCAAAAGCATTAGAGACAAACAATAGCATGGCAATTACAGGTTAATCAGGAATTATCATGAGATCATTAGGATAGCATGGCATGAACAACATGAACATAATACTGCTAGAACAATATGATCATGGCATGAACATATAAATCTGATGATACTAGCATGCAACATGATGACACTACATGCACCATTTATTCTTCTCAGGTTACCTCATAACCATCACATGCATCACTTACCAACCTCGGACATCACACGATCATCTCAGGATCAAATCAAGCTTGGTATAAACAATACCATAGTAATCATTAAATGACCACAAGGAGCTTGATCTTTACCCACGATTCTCGCACAACATCACGAATATCCAACAACTCAGTATCCTTGATACCACGGTGATCATTCACGGATCACAAACGGAACCACTCTTGGATCAACAGGTTACCTCGTAACCAAACGGTGATCATTCACGGATCACAGCACCAACTTATCTCATCATCGAACCGGGGTTATTATTAAGAAAGTTATTATTATTACTGTTGACCCACAGTGTGACCGACATGAACTGGGCCCTTATCCGCGGGCACAACTATCGATAGATTTAATATACAGTCTGCAGAGGTTAGTACACTATACCCACACCACGAAACCCATGTCCTCGCACTCCCATTCAGGGGGACCAACGGCGTTCCGACAAAACCGATCTACTGCCATGACACTCTCCCGGCCACTCAGACCAACTCCCCTCTGGCCAGGTCATGGGTGGCCCCGTGCCTACCAAAGGCACCAACAGCCACCATCATGGCAAAACAACCACCATCGTGGCAAAACGTCCCCAAACGGGGACAATCCGGATAGAACAACAACGAGCACACAAGGTTATGTCTGCTTACCGGGCCAGGGTACTGCACGCCCATAACCTTTCCTCGTTGAAGGCACCGGTGAGAGGCACGACAATAGACCCAGTTAGGACCTTCCCATAAAGGTAAGCATGGTTGCACTGGTTAGCTCGATATGGTGGCACCATGACGCAGCCAACAGTTGTTCAAGTTCAATTTAATCCGGTTAAACTTGAATGCAATATGCTGAGCCATGATAAAATAACATGATGCAATTACAATGCATGAGCATGATATCAACATAAGCACGGGGTGCAACATCACTATCCACCATATCCACAATGAATCATATCCAACTGAGCATAGTATATGACTAGCATGAACATCACAAGTACATACTTCTTAGAAACATAGCATGACCACTAGCATCAACAACAAATATCATGCAAGAACATATCAACAATGCCATCATGCAAGCATTTAACCAACTGGATGCAATGGAACATGCATAACAATGGTACTCGCGACAGATGATAGTCATGCAACGAAGACCATCACCAACATCAACATGTACTACTAGCAAGCATAAGCATATGAAAGGAATACTAGAAACTAGCAGGGCATGATAACCAGGTGCATAACAACATAGCCAGCAAGTAAGCACTAACCCAGAAGCATTACCGAAACAACGATAACCATATTTTAAACAAGCAAACATTTAATAAATATTCAAGTTGAAAACCATGGCTACTTCATGACTATCATGCAAGTGGTTATTGTGGCTTGCCTGGTGGTGATGGAGACTCCGGGAAGAAGTGCGGTGAAGCTGCGGAATGAAACATTGGACGGTTCTTTCTCGGAGGGGGCTCTATCGGAGTTACGGCTGAAAAGTTGTGAGGAGTTGAAGATCAGGGACCAATCTATGAATAAACTTCAGCAAACAGGCCTCGGTGGGGTCCATGGGCAGGGGGAGGGGCCAGGTGCGCGTCTTCTTCCTCCCCCCGTGCTTGCTCACGATAGAGAGCAGAGGAGGCCGGGCAGGGCGCTGCCGGCGCTGCCCTGTCGGATCACGGTTTCTGGCAAAACCCTCGAGGTTCGAACACTCGGGTGCGCACGAAGGTTTTCTCCCTATCGATCCACGCCCTACCTCTCTAAGATCTCGCGGACGAACTCGACGAACTTGCAACACAAAGACACAAGATTTATATTGGTTCAGGCCACCGTTGTGGTGTAATACCCTACTCCAGTGTGGTGGTGGTGGATTGCCTCTTGGGCTGATGATGAACAGTACAAGGGGAAGAACAGCCTCCTGAGGTTGGGGTGTTCTTGTGCTTGGTGAACTTGTGTCGGTGAGATGCCTCTGAATGAGTTTTCGTTCTCTTTCTCTCGTTTTCTCTCGCCCCCCCTACTGTGGTGGCTAATTCTTCTTATATAGGCCCTGGTCCTCTCCCCAAATATTGAGCGGGAAGAGAGTCAACAACGGCCAATTCAAAAGGGGACAGCTAGTACAGCTTATCCTGACAAAAGTAGTTTTCGCCAGCAAAAGGCTCTGGTGGTGACGCCGTCTTGGGCTCCATGGTGACCTCTATCTTGCCGTCCTACCAGTCTTGGTCTCGTTGCACCGATATGGAAACCTTTCCTTGATGCCTCGGTACTCCGCGCCTGCGCTTGCCCCCTTGGCACCAAAGAGGAAACAAGGACGCTGCGCGCGCTGGCGCCCGCCTTGCGCCTGCCTGGTCTTGATCGTCATGGCTCACGTCATGAGGACCTCGCGAGGTTTGCCTTACCTTGATCTCTCTGCCACTCGTGAGCCTGCCTGACGAGGCCGCTCCTGAGGAGGTCTTGCATAGTCCGCCTCGCGAGGCTTGGCCCATCGCGAGGGTCTTGAATACCTCGTCAATGAATATGGGCCGTACAGACTCGCTAGCCCAGCCACACCGTGGGCCGCAGGCAGGAAAGTCTGGGGACCCCCGTTCCCAGAACGCCGATGGTAGCCCCCGGGCCCAAGACGCGCTCGGGCTTGGCTTTGAGGCGAAGCCAAAGGTCAAGCACGGAGCGCCGCGGGCCCCAAAAGCCTGCGGCCTCGGTTGACGCGTGGCGGTTGATTGGACGTGGGCGTCTTCGCTTCCCCATGCTGCCTCGACAACTGCCTGACTTGACAAGTCCCTACGACATGCAAGGAAAACCATCATTACCTGTGATCATGGGGGGCGCTGGTTGCCCTTCTTCCACTATAAATGAGGAAGGGGCGGAGCCCCTGTCCCCCACTTCTTCCCATTCCGCCTGCTTCTTCCTCATCTGCTCCACCACCGACTCCAATGGTGCCGTCAAAGAGGTTCTCCGCCACGGAGAAAGGAAAGGCCCCTTGCGAGGTGCCCGGCTCCCCGGCGCCCAAGCGGGGACGCGGCCGCCCCCGCAAGCACACCACGACTCCCGCTGTGGCCCCCGCTCCCGGGGTGGCGCCGCTGCGCGTGGTGGGGGTCGCTCTGGTCGCGGCAGCCCCGTCGATGAGGTGAGACGTGCCATGGTTGGGCGGCCTCCCCGACCATGCTTCCACTCGGCAGAGGTGCTGCCGGAGTTTGTTGTCTGGTCGGAGGATCCAGCCGGCAACTGGCTTTAGCTTCCACGCTTCTTCGTTGACGAGCTACCGGCCTCTGGCCCAGGCGGGCTCTGGCTGTAGGCAGACAGCTGCTGCAGCAGGGCCTCCTGGGTCGCGGTTGAAGTCTCCGCCGCGGGCAACATAGCCCTGCCCCGCGGTTGGCAAACGTTCGCTCGCGCGCGTGGCCTGGGCAGGCGGTGCACCCTCCATTTCAAGTATGACAGTGATGCGATCCTCTACGTGATGGTGTTTGGGGAAGATGGTCGCCGCGCCGGGTGCTGCCCTAAGACGAACGACGGCGAGGAGGTGCTCGGTCTCGGCGATGGCCGTGACAAGGGTGAGCCCGCCGGCCACGCCTCGTCCAGCTATAGTGGCTCTTCTCTTGGCAAAAGCTCCAGCATCGGCGGCTACAACCAACCGCCACATCGTCGCGCTCGCTTCGAAGGTGGTACCGGATCGTCTCATCGCCGCGCCTCCATGAAGCGCGAGGAGGGATCCGGCTAAGCTTGGGACATCACCGGAGGCTTGCCCCCATGGTTCGCTACAACGCCGCTTTTGTTTTGTTCATCTTTTCTTTCCTGCATCGAAATGAAACCAGTATGGGCCCGGATGGGCATGTATCGAACTGTGGTTCCTCAATCATTACGCTATGCTTGTTATTTCCGTGTTGTGTCATTATTTTGTGCGGAGATAACTTAGCCTGGCGCGTTCGGGGCAGCCTCTTCTTCACGAGGCACTTGTTTCCTCGTGCCCGTCTTGGCTTACTGGTTGCTCAGGAACTGCAAAAAAATTCGTTATGAAGCTCGCTAGGAGACTTATTGTTCACCCAAGCCTTGACCCAGCGCTTCATATCACGGTACTCGAGGGGCATGGATTAGGAGAGATGTGCTGGCTTGTCGGCTCGAATGAGGGTGCCTCGCGAGAAAGCAGACCGAAGGCAGAGAGAAGGACCAACACAGGAGAAAGAAACCCTTGCGAAGGCGCCTGCCTAGCCCCCTCGCAAGGTATGCGAGAGAGAGAACAAAAGCGAACTGGATTCGGAAAAGGCGGCAAAAGGTGACGGAACCAAATCAGCAAGGAACATCAGAAGCAAACTTCAATTAAGAGAAGGCGAGCCAACTACAGAAAGCAAATGAAAAGCCGCGTCCGACACCTAGCCTAGTCTTCAAGTCTTCTCACCAGCGCGGAGCTAAGTGCTGCCACTAGGCGTGGGAGGGAGCCCCCGAGGCCCGAGGGCGGCACTCCTAAGACTACGGGGTGTGTACAACCCCACTCATTAATACGTGAGAGTGTCACGGGCGGCGATTCTTCACAGGCACCGGACCTTCTTCACACGCACTGGGCCTTTCTTCACAGGCACTGGGCCTTGCTTCATAGGCACTGGGCCTTTCTTCACAGGCACTGGGCCTTGCTTCACGTGCACTAGGCCTTGCTTCACAGGCACTGCACCTTGCTTCATAGGCACTGGGCCTTGCTTGATGGGTAGAACTTTCGGAGGTGCTGGATGGGCACCCCGTCCTGTGTCTCCAGGCGCGCGGCGCCAGGCATGGAGATATGGACGGCCCTGAACGGGCCCTCCCACATGGGTGAGAGCTTGTGCAACCCTTCCCTGGAGAGGACCCGCCTCAAGACGAGGTCGCCTGCCTCGAGCGTCTTGTAGCGGATGTTGCGACAGTGGTATCGCCGTAGTGCCTACTGGTACTTTGCCGCCCTCAGTGCAGCTTTGTGGTGATGTTCCTCCCCCAGTATGAGGTCCATCCCCCGCATGGCATCCTGCTGCGTTTCATCAAACGCCAGGACCCGTGCGGAGCGATGCTTGACCTCATGAGGGAGGACCGCCTCACCTCCATAGACAAGGAAGAACGGGGTATCGCCCATCGGCTTAGTGGCAGTGGTGCGGATGGACCACAGCACGGACTGGAGCTCGTCGTGCCAGCCCCTGCCGCATGCCTCGAGCTTCTTCTTGAAGGTCCTGGTTTTGAGGCCTCTCAGGACCTCCGCGTTGGTGCGTTCGGCCTGGCCATTGCTCCTGGGGTGCGCCACCGAAGCGTAGCAGATCTGCGTTCCAAGGTTAGCACATTATGTTTTGAAGAGGTTACTGGTGAACCGCGAGCCGTTGTTGGTGATGATGTAGTTTGGGACCCCGAAATGGCTCACGAGGCCCTTGATGAACTTAACCGCGGAACCAGCTGGGATGGTGCAGACGGCTTCCACTTGCGCCCACTTGGTGAACTTGTCGACGATGACGTAGAGGTAGCGGTAGCCCCCTAGCGCTCGAGGGAATGGGCCTAAGATATCCAGCCTCCAGACCGCGAACGGCCATGTGAGCACTATAGTCTGGAGGCCCTGAGCTGGTTGAGTGATCTGCTTGGCGTGGAACTGGCAAGCTTCGCAGGACTTCACCAGCTCAGCTGCGTCGTTGAGTGCCGTGGGTCAGTAGAATCCACTGCGGAACACCTTGCCGACAAGAGTCTGTGACGACGAGTGGTGTACGCAGTCCCCGCTGTGTATGTCAACCAGCAACTCCTTCCCTTGGTCCCTGGCGCAGGCTTTTGAAGGTCTCCTCTAGGTCTTGGATCATGGTTTTCGCCTCCCGAGACTTCACCACAATGTCGTCGACGTAGGCCTCCGTGTTCCTCCCGAGCTGCCGCCCTAAAGCGATGTGCATCAGCTGCTGAAAGGTGGCACCCGTGTTGCATAGTATGAAGGGCATACAGGTGTAGCAGTACACCACACGGGGTTAGGAAGGCTGTCTTCTCTACATCTTCCACCGCCATCGTGATTTGGTGATACCCATAGAACGCATCCTGGAAGCACAGTAGGTCGCACTCGGCGGTGGAGTCGACGATCTGGTCGATGCGCGGGAGAGGGAATGGATCTTGGGGGTACGCCTTATTGAAGTTGGTGAAGTCAATGCACATTCGCTCCTTCCCGCCTTTCTTCGGCACCACGACGGGGTTCGCCAGCCATTCGGTGTACCTAACCTCATGAATGGAACCTGCCGCCTCCAACTTGCGGGTCTCTTGGATGATGAAGGCCTGCTTCTTCGTGGACTGCTGCCTTGCTCGCTGCTTCACAGGGCGTACATTGGGGCATACCCTTAAGTGGTGCTGAATCACCTCTCTCGGGACCCCGACCAGCTGATTAGGCTCCCATGTGAATATATCCTTGTTCGCGCGCAAGAACTTCACCAATGCTTCCTCTTGGCTGGGGTTGAGGCCGGCACCTATGGTGAAGGTGGCTCTTGACGAGCCGTCCTTGCCGACCTGGACCTTCTTGGTTTCTACCTTGTCTTGGGTGAACAACTGTTTCTTCTTGGTTGGTGCGGCCTCCTTGGCCTTGGGGGCACCGGCGTCGACGGGCTGCGCCGCCATAGCGGTCATGAAGGCAAGTTTGAGCGCCGTCATGGCCTCCTTGGTGTCTGTCGGTGTCAAAACCGGCGGATCTCGGGTAGGGGGTCCCGAACTGTGCGTCTAAGGCGGATGGTAACAGGAGGCAGGGAACACGATGTTTTACCCAGGTCCGGGCCCTCTTGATGGAGGTGAAACCCTACGTCCTGCTTGATTAATATTGATGATATGGGTAGTACAAGATTATATCTACCACGAGATCAGAGAGGCTAAACCCTAGAAGCCAGCCTATGGTATGATTGTATGTTGTCCTACGGACTAAACCGTCCGGTTTATATAGACACCGGAGAGGGTTAGGGTTACACATGGTCGGCTACAAAGGAGGAGATATCCATATCCGTACTGCCTAGCTTGCCTTCCACACCAAGTAGAGTCCCATCCGGACACGAGACAAAGTCTTCAATCTTGTATCTTCATAGTCTAACAATCCGGCCAAAGGATATAGTCCGGCTGTCTGGAGACCCCCTAATCCAGGACTCCCACAGTAGCCCCTGAACCAGGCTTCAATGACAATGATTCCGGCGCGTAGTATTGTCTTCAGCATTACAAGGCGGGTTCCTCCTCCGAATACACCACGGAAGAATTTGAATACAAGGATAGTGTCTGACCCTGCAAAATAAGTTCCACATACCACCGTAGAGAGAATAATATTTCCACAAATCTAATCTGCTGACACGTTTCGGCAACATGACGTTATGTCATGGCCCATTGATTATTCGAACCATTTCCTTCAACTAACTCCGCACATAATGCGAGGCAGTTTCCTGACACGTCTTGTCAAAGTAGGGATCGTGTCCCCCTTATTACGGGATTCTCATCAATATGGGCGTGGGTAACCCAACCGTGCCATTGATTACGGCGCTTGGGGGATAAGCGAGTTTTACCAGGCTGGTGGGGACGCATAGTTTCGTCCGCCCATGTAAAGGGACAAGGATTCACCTTTTCATTCATGCCTTCTTCCTCCTTTGCTCATCCATTTTTGCACACTCGAGCTCCAGTGCCCAAGTCCGCATTTCCCACCTCAACCTTCTTCAACCATGTCCGGAGCGGGAGGCAGGTGGATGGTCTCCTCCGTCACGGAGGGACACATCAAGAAGCTGAGGACAGCCGGATACCTTCCCGACAACATCGCGCACCGGCTCCCAGATGAGGGGCAGCTCATCCCCAACCCCAGGCCCCACAAGAGGGTAGTGTTCCTTACCCATTTCCTCCGCGGACTGGGATTCCCTCTCCACCCATTCGTCCGGGGGCTCATGTTCTACTATGACCTGGATTTCCACGATCTGGCCCCGAACTTCATCCTCAACATCTCGGTGTTTATCATCGTGTGCGAGGCCTTCCTCCGCATCAAGCCCCACTTCGGCTTATGGCTGAAGACCTTCAATGGCAAGCCGAAGGTAGTGAGTGGCCGCCAGGCGGAGTGCGGAGGCGCCATGGTGGGCAAGATGACCAACATCACATGGATCGAGGGCTCCTTCGTGGAGACCATAAAGGGGTGGCAATCGGGGTGGTTCTACATCATCGAGCCGCGTGACCCTGCATGGGCAGCGGCCCCGAGTTCCGATCTGGCATCCCCACGCGGCTCACCTCCTGGCAAGAGAAGGGACTGTCCTGGGGTAGTTTGGGAGAGCTGACCGGACTCCAAACATGTATCCAAAACATGGTGAGCAAGAAGCTCAAACTTGTCAACGTAGTCCAGGTCATGCTCATCCGCCGGATCCTCCCGTGTCAACAACGGGCTTTCAACTTGTGGGAGTTCGACCCGTCCCAGCACCAAACTCTGAACAGGCTCTTCGACACAACACACGAGGATGCCTGGAAGGTGCTATTCAAGGGCGCCGAGGTTCCCCCTCCCACTACCGAGGATCGCGGATTCTGCGCGAAGCGCCAAGCCAGAGCGGTAAGCTGTTTTACCTCTTACAGGATGCTTGTTTTTCATAGTTTGACTCTATGCGGGATCTAAGCTCCCGTACCTTTGACAGGACTGGCAGGAGACGGCCGGACAGATCGACTGTCCGGCTCCTTTGCCCGAAGGCCCAGCAGACGCTCTCCTGACGGAGATGCTGACTCCAGCTCCTTACAAGGTGCCGGAGAAGACCAAGAAGGCCAAGGGAACCCGAAAGAGTTCCCGGCGCCAGGTGATATCAGACTCATCGTCCGAGGACTCCTCGGCGCACTCCTCCCACGAAGACGAGGAGGAAGATGAAAACGCTCCCCCCCCAGTCAGGGGAGACAAGAAAAGGAAGGCCGCCCCAACTGGGGGGGGGGCGAAGGGTCCAAGAAGGGAAGGACTCTCCTTTCGGACAGTTCCACCACCGCCGCCGAAGGTGAAGACGAGTGGCTGCCCAGGGCCAAGCCCCTAGCGAAGTCATAAGTATTCGGATACCAGAGTAACTCATAGCATTCCTTTGTCGCACTACTTCTCCAAATGCCAAATCATGATTATTTAGACCGCCCCGAGCCCGTATCAACGTATCCTTTTCGGACGACTCCCTGGACTCGTCGGATATGGATAGCGATCCACTTCCGACCGCCACCTCCCCTTGCCCTACGGACAACGCCGAGGTGTTGTCTCAAGAGGCACCGGGTCGAGGGGAGACAGTCCCGGAGGCGCCTCAAGGCGACCTTCTGGACTCCGGGAGTAGAGGGAACCAGGCCACCGAGGGCTCCGAGTTCGGCCCTCAGCCGAACACCGCGCCGGAACCTCAAGTGGTTCTGGACTCGGGTAGGCGGTCTCCTTCCAAGAGGGGCGAGATGCCTGTGCCGGTGACCTTTGTCCATCCAAAGGCACCGGACAATCTGATGGGAGCGCTTCGCAACGCTTCCATTGACGAGGAGCACCGCACTATTATGAGTGCGGTGGTCTAGAATGTTCAGTCCGCCAAGAGCGGACTGACTAAAGCCTGTGCCAGCCTTCTAACAGGCTTTTGAGGTAAGTTTTTGAAATATGGGAAAATATTACCGCATAGACAGTAGCCCCTGATGCTCTGTTCGGTGTTCACAAAGAAAAGCCGAACAGAGGATCAAACAATATCGCAGGAGTCTAATATAAGTATGTCTATATGCGTATGCAGGCTTCGCTGCTGGCATCAGCCGCACTGACTACGGAGGTCGCCGCACTGAAGCAGGACCTTAAAGGGTCCAAGGACGAGCTCGGCCTTGCCAAGAGGCAGCTCGAGGAGAAAAAGGTAAGTAGTACCTAGTCTATGGATATGGATAAAAAGAATGCGATTGCAAAATGACAGGATCATCGTAAATTTGCCAGGGGCCATGACCGAGGTGGCGACCCTGAAGCAAGCGCTATCCGAGGCCGAAAACAAAGTGGCCAAGGAGCGCACCGAGCGGAAAAGGCATGAAGCACGGGTGGGAGAGGTGCAGCAAGAGCTCCACGCTCTCATGACGAAGCACGCGGCGCTGGAGCTTGACTTGAAGACGCGAGAGTCTGAGCTTGCCGCGGCCCTCGAGAGCGCAAAGAGTGCCAAGGCTGAAGCCCAAAAGGCCCTCCAGGAGATTGATGCGATCAAGAAGATAGCGGCGGGTAAGGCATTCTATATGCAAAGCAAGCATGTGAAAGTAAATTACCTGTAACTTACCCAAATCCAGAGCTCTCCAGGAGCGTTTGCAGATTTGCCCCGCAGTGTGTTAGATGCCGCACAGTTTTACCAGGCTGAGGAGGGAAGCTCAACAGAGAAGTTGTTCTTGGCCCAATATACTGGGACCGAACACCCGGTGCCTATGAGCGACCAGCTAAAGCAGCTGGTCGAGCTACACAAGGTGGCCGAACAGGCCATGAAGGGCTTTATAGTCCGGCTGTGGCCTGGCGACGCCCTTCCGAACAGCTACTTCGGCCTGGTGAGGCGGCTTGTGGATGCCTGCCCACGGCTGGAAGTCGTCAAGCAGTCTGTCTGCATCGAAGGTGCACGCCGGACTTTCGCCCGTGTGAAGGTGCAATGGGCCAAGCTAGACGCCGTGAAGCTGATCAAGGAAGGGCCGCCGGAGGGCAAGGAGCATCGCCACCCCGAGATGTACTATCAGGGTGTCCTGAAGGGTGCTCGTCTCGTAGTGGACGAGTGTACGAAAGATATCGAGTGAACTCGCTCGTGTAATCCTGTAGTTATGAAAACTTGTTCATATGCGCTATGCAACGCTTGTTTGAATTTAAAATATTACCTTCTGTTCGGCTGTTTATCAAATCTGAGAGATGGCTAGTCATCGGCTTCTACCCCCATGCCACGAGTGCTGGGGCGTTCGGGATAAACCTGAGCACTCTTGTTCCCATGTTTGGGTCCTTCGAGGAGGTGCTCAGCACGACGAACAAGGCAATCGGACTAATAATGCTTTATCACTCTCACTTAGCCATAGAATTCTATAATTTTAAATTTCGGCGAAGCCCCTAGTATTCAGAAGGCCGAATTTGGGGTGCGATACACGCCTTAAGCCGGACAGAGCCTACTCCTCACTCTAAGCGGCATAAGTCTTTAGGGACTCGAAACCTCTCGAACAGCGACCAGTCTCTCGCCTTATCATGACAGTCAGTTTTAGCTTTCTCTACTGAGGTGCTAAGCCCAGCAGAACCGGGGCACAATCGCAGTAGTTCTCCCAGTGCTATCTTAGCCGATAGAGCGGAACGTAAGGTACCAAAACATGGGAGCCGGGAAAACCCAACTATTGACCCAAGACATGATTCGGAGCTGATGCATATAATGCTATAAGTTCGGGGTGCCGCACTGTTGAAAGTGTTCGTGTTGGGGATCGTAGCAGAAATTTAAAATTTTCTATGCATCACCAAGATCAATCTATGGAGTAATCTAGCAACGAGGGGAAGGAGAGTGCATCTACATACCCTTGTAGATCGCTAAGCGGAAGCGTTGCAAGAACGCGGATGAAGGAGTCGTACTCGTAGCAATTTGGATCGCGGTTGATTCCGATCTAAGCGCCGAACCACGGCGCCTCCGCGTTCAACACACGTGCAGCCCGGTGACGTCTCCTACGCCTTGATCCACCAAGGGGAGAAGGAGAGGTTGGGGAAGACTCCGTCCAGCAGTAGCGCGACGGCGTGGTGGTGGTGGAGGAGCGCGGAACTCCAGCAGGGCTTCGCCAAGCACTACGAGAGACGAGGAGGGAGAGAGGTAGGGCTGCGCCAAGAGGAGATGATCTCGCGAATCTTGCAGCCCCCAATACCTCAAGTATATATAGGGGAGGGGGAGGGGCTGCACCCCCATCTAGGGTTCCCTCCCTAGGGGTGGCGGCAGCCCCAAAACCCATCTAGGGTTGCGGCCAAGGGGGGAAAGAGGGGAGGCGCACATAGGGTGGGCCTTAAGGCCCATCTGCCCTAGGGTTTGCCCCCTTCCCCTCTAGGAGGCGCCTTGGGCCTTGGTGGGAGGCGCCCCAGCCCACCTAGGGGCTGGTCCCTTCCCACTATTAGCCCATGTAGGCCTTCGGGGCTGGTGGCCCCTCCCGGTGGTCCCGGTACACTACCGGTGATGCCCGGAACACTTCCGGTGGCCAAAACCATACTTCATATATATTAATCTTTACCTCCGGACCATTCTGGAACTCCTCGTGATGTCCGGGATCTCATCCGGGACTCTGAACAACATTCGGTAACCGCGCACATACTTTCCCTATAACCCTAGCGTCATCGAACCTTAAGTGTGTAGACCCTACAGGTTCGGGGGTCATGCAGACATGGCCGAGATAACTCTCCGGTCAATAACCAACAGCTGGATCTGGATACCCATGTTGTCTCCCACATGCTCCACGATGATCTCATCGGATGAACCACGATGTCAAGGATTCAATCAATCCCGTATACAATTCCCTTTGTCTATCGGTACGATACTTGCCCGAGATTCGATTGTCGGTATCCCGATACCTTGTTCAATCTCATTACCGGCAAGTCTCTTTACTCGTTCCATAACACATCATCCCGTGATCAACTCCTTGGTCACATTGTGCACATTATGATGATGTCCTACCGAGTGGGCCCAGAGATACCTCTCCGTTTACACAGAGTGACAAATCCCAGTCTCGATTTGTGCAAACCCAATAGACACTTTCGGAGATACCTGTAGTGTACCTTTATAGCCACCCAGTTACGTTGTGACGTTTGGCACACCCAAAGCACTCCTATGGTATCCAGGAGTTGCACAATCTCATGGTCTAAGGAAATGATACTTGACATTAGAAAAGCTTTAGCATACGAACTACACGATCTTGTGCTAGGCTTAGGATTGGGTCTTGTCCATCACATCATTCTCCTAATGATGTGATCTCGTTATCAACGACATCCAATGTCCATGGTCAGGAAACTGTAACCATCTATTGATCAACGAGCTAGTCAACTAGAGGCTTACTAGGGACATGGTGTTGTCTATGTATCCACACATGTATCTGAGTTTCCTATCAATACAATTCTAGCATGGTAATAAACGATTATCATGAACTATGAAATATAATAATAATAACTAATTTATTATTGCCTCTAGGGCATATTTCCAATAGTCTCCCACTTGCACTAGAGTCAATAATCTAGTTCACATCGCCATGTGATTAACACTCACAGGTCACATCGCCATGTGACCAACATCCAAAGAGTTTACTAGAGTCACTAATCTAGTTCACATCACTATGTGATTAACACTCAATGAGTTCTGGGTTTGATCATGTTATGCTTGTTTGAGAGGTTGTAGTTAACGGGTCTTGCCATATTCAGATCCCTATGTATTTCGCAAAACTTTATATCGTAGATGCTGCTACCACGTTCCACTTGGAGCTATTCCAAATTATTGCTCCATTATACGTATCCGGTATCTCTACTCAGAGCTATCCGGATAGGTGTTAAGCTTGCATCGACGTAACTCTTTATGTCGAACTCTTTATCACCTCCATAACCGAGAAACATTTCCTTATTCCTCTAAGGATAATTTTGACTGCTATCTGGTGATCCACTCCTAGATCACCTTTGTACCCTCTTGCCAGACATGTGGCAAGGCACACATTAGGTGCGGTACTTCAGCATGGCATACCATATAGAGCCTATGACAAGAGCATAGGGGACGACCTTCGTCCTTCTTCTTTCTTCTGCCGTGGTCAAGCTTTGAGTCTTACTCAACTTCACACCTTACAACTCAGGTAAGAACCCCTTCTTTGACCGATCTATTTTGAACTCCTTCAAAAACATGTCAAGGTGCATGTTCTTTGAAAGTATCATCAGACGTCTTGATCTATTTCTATAGATCTTGATGCCCAATATGTAAGCAGCTTTATCCAGGTCTTCCTTTGAAAATCACTCTTCAAACAACCGTTTATGCTTTCCAGAAATTCTACATCATTTCGAATCAACAATATGTCATCCACATATACTTATCAGAAATGTTGTAATGCTCCCACTCACTTTCTTGTAAATACAAGTTTCTAGCAAACATTGTACAACCTAAAAGCTTCGATCACTCCATCAAAACATATATTCTAATTCCGAG
Organism: Triticum urartu; assembly: GCF_056163025.1. NCBI lineage: Eukaryota > Viridiplantae > Streptophyta > Magnoliopsida > Poales > Poaceae > Triticum > Triticum urartu. Next base: position 92,386,489 of record NC_141877.1, read on the forward strand.
ATGCTTGCTCTAGTCCATAGAAGGATTGTTGGAGCCAGCATACCTTTTAGCATCCTTAGGATCGACAAAACCTTTTATTGTATCACATACAACTTTTCTTACGAAAACTGGTAAGAAAACTTGTTTTGACGTCCATCTGTAAGATTTCATAATCGAAAAATACAGCTAATGCTAACATGATTCCGACGGACTTAAGCATCGCTACGGGTGAGAAATTCTCATCGTAGTCAACTCCTTGAACTTGTGAAAAGACTCTTTCCCACAAGTCGAGCTTTATAGACGGTAACATTACCGCCCACGTCTGTCTTCTTCTTAAAGATCCATTTATCTCAATGGCTTGCCGATCATTGGGAAAGTCCACCAAAGTCCATACTTTGTTCTGATATATGGATCCTATCTCGGATTTCATGGCTTCTAACCATTTGTCGGAATACGGGCCCACCATCGCTTCTCCATAGCTCGTAGGTTCATTGTTGTCTAACAACATGATATCTAAGATAGGATTACCATACCACTCAGGAGTAGTACATATCCTTGTCGACCTATGAGGTTCGATAGCAACTTGATCCGAAGCTTCATGATCACTGTCATTAACTTCCTCTTCAACAGACGTAGGTGCCACAGAAAACATCTTTCTGTGTTGCATCACTCTCTGGTTGAAGTAAAGGTTCGACAACCTCATCAATTTCTATCTTCCTCCCACTCAATTCTTTCGAGAGAAATTCCTTCTTGAGAAAGGACCCGTTCTTAGCGACAAACAATTTGCCCTCGGATCTGAGATAGAAGGTATACCCAACTGTCACCTTTGGGTATCCTATGAAGATGTGTTTGTCCGCTTTTGGGTTCGAGCTTCTCCGGCTAAAGCCTTAAGCATCGCAGCCCCAAACATTAAGAAACGACAACTTTGGTTTCTTGGCAAACCAATGTTCATACGACGTCGTCTTAACAGACTTATATGGTGTCCTATCTAAAGTGAATGCAGTTGTCTCTAATGCATAACCTCAAAATAATAGCGGTAGATCGGTAAGAGACATCATAGATCGCACCATATCTCATAAGGTTCGATTATGACGTCCGAACACATCATTACGCTGTGGTGTTCCAGGTGGCTTCAACTGCGAAACAATTCCACAATGTCTTAAGTGATTGCCAAACTCATAACTCAGAAAATCCCCCTTTGATCAGATCGTAGGAACATGATCTTCTTGTTATGATGATTCTTAACTTCACTCTGAAATCGCTTGAACTTTTCAAACCATTCAGACTTGTGCTTCATTAAGTAGATATACCTATATCTACCCAAATCGTCAGTGAAGATGAGAAAATAGCGATATCCACCGCACGCTTCAATTCTCATTGGATCACACGCATCAGCATGCATGATTTCCAACAAGTCACTTGCCCATTTCATTGTACCTGAAAACGGGGTCTTAGTCATCCTGCCCATGAGGCATGGCTCGCATGTGTCAAGTGATTCAAAATCAAGTGACTCCAAGCATCCATCGACATGGAGTTTCTTCATGCATCTTACGCCAATATGACCTAAGCGGCAGTGCCACGAGAAAGTGGTACTATCATTATTAACTCTACATCTTTTGGCGTGAACATGTGTATCACCACGACCGAGATTCAATGAACCATTCACATAGGGTGCATGACCATGAAAGGTATCATTCATGTAAACAGAATAACCATTATTCTCTAACTTAAATGAATGACCGTATTGCAATGAACATGATCTAATCATATTCATGCTCAATGTAGACACCTGATAACATTTATCTAGGTTCAATACTAATCCCGAAGGCAGATGGAGCGTGCGATGGTGACCTCATCAACTTTGGAAACACTTCCAACACACATTGTCACCATGCCCTCCGCCAGTCTCCGTTTAGTCCGTAGCTTTTGCTTCAAGTCACCAATAATAGTAACTGAACTGGTATCCAATACCCAGGTGCTACCAGGAGTACTAGTGAGGTACACATTAATAACACGTATAAATTTTGTTGAAGTTGCCAGCCTTCTTATCTACCATGCATTTGGGGTAATTCCGCTACCAGTGACCGTTCCCTTTACAATAGAAGCACTTAGTCTCGGGTTTAGGTTCAACCTTGGGTTCTTTCACTGGAGCGGCAACTGGTTTGCCATCCATGAAGTTTCCCTTCTAGCCCTCGCCCTTCTTGAAACCAGTGGTCTTGTTAAACCATCAACACTTGATGCTCCTTCTTGATTTCTACCTTTTGCGGTCTTAAGCACCGCGAATAGCTTTGGGATCAACTCCATCCCTTGCATGTCATAGTTCATCACGAAGATCTAGTAGCTTAGTGATAGTGGCTAGAGAACTCTATCAATCACTATCTTATCTGGAAGTTTAACTCCCACTTGATTTATGTGATTGTAGCACCCACACATTCTGAGCACATGCCCACTAGCTGAGCTATTCTCCTCCATCTTGTTGGCAAAAGAACTTGTCAGAGGTCTCATACCTCTCAACACGGGCATGAGCCTGAAATCCCAATTTCAGCTCTTGGAACATCTCATATGTCTTAAGACATTCAAAACGTCGTTGGAATCCCGATTCTAAGCCGTAAAGTATGGTGCACTAAACTATCAAGTAGTCATCATGATGTGTCTATCAGGTGTTCACAACATCCATAGACGATGTTGTAGGGGTTTGCACATCGAGCGGTGCATCAAATACGTAAGCCTTCTGTGTAGCAGTGAGGACACTCCTCGGACTACGGACCTAGTCTGCATCATTGCTTACAATATCTTTCAACTTAATCTTTCTCTAGGAACGTATTGAGACATGGAGCTACAACGTGAGCTATTTATCTACAACATATTTGCAAAGAAAATTTAGACTATGTTCATGATAATTGAGTTCATCTAATCAAATTATTTAATGAACTCCCACTCAGATAGACATCCCTCTAGTCATCTAAGTGAAACATGATCCGAATCGACTAGGCCGTGTCCGATCATCACGTGAGACGGACTAGTCATCAACGGCGAACATCTCATGTTGATCGTATCTTCTATATGACTCATGTTCGACCTTTCGGTCTTCCATGTTTCGAGGCCATGTCTGTACATGCTAGGCTCGTCAAGTCAACCTAAGTCTTTTGCATGTGTCCCGAGGCCATGTCTGTACATGCTAGGCTCGTCAACACCCGTTGTATTTGAACGTTAGAATCTATCACACCCGATCATCACGTGGTGCTTCGAAACAACGAACCTTCGCAACGGTGCACAGTTAGGGGGAACACTTTTCTTGAAATTTTAGTGAGGGATCATCTTATTTAGGCTACCGTCGTTCTAAGCAAATAAGATGTAAAACATGATAAACATCACATGCAATCAAATAGTGACATGATATGGCCAATATCATTTTGCTCCTTTTGATCTCCATCTTCGGGGCTCCATGATCATCGTTGTCACCGGCATGACACCATGATCTCCATCATCATGATCTCCATCATCATGATCTCCATCATCGTGTCTTCTTGAAGTTGTCTCGTCATCTATTACTTCTACTACTATGGCTAACGCTTTAGCAATAAAGTAAAGTAATTACATGACGTTTATGTTGACACGCAGGTCATAAATAAATTAAGACAACTCCTATGGCTCCTGCCGGTTGTCATACTCATCGACATGCAAGTCGTGATTCCTATTACAAGAACATGATCAATCTCATACATCACATATATCATTCATCACATCCTTTTGGCCATATCACATCACAAGGCATATGCCGCAAAAACAAGTTAGACGTCCTCTAATTGTTGTTGCAAGTTTTTACGTGGCTGCTATAGGTTGCTAGCAAGAACGTCTCTTACCTACGTGAAAACCACAACGTGATATGCCAATTTCTATTTACCCTTCATAAGGACCCTTTTCATCGAATCCGATCCGACTAAAGTGGGAGAGACAGACACCCTCTAGCCACCTTATGCAACTAGTGCATGTCAGTCGGTGGAACCAGTCTCACGTAAGCATACGTGTAAGGTCGGTCTGGGCCGCTTCATCCCACGATGCCGCCAAATTAAGATAAGACTAGTAACGGCAAGTAAATTGAAAAAATCGATGCCCACAACAACTTGTGTTCTACTCGTGCATAGAAACTACGCATAGACCTAGCTCATGATGCCACTGTTGGGGATCGTAGCAGAAATTTAAAATTTTCTATGCATCACCAAGATCAATCTATGGAGTAATCTAGCAACGAGGGGAAGGAGAGTGCATCTACATACCCTTGTAGATCGCTAAGCGGAAGCATTGCAAGAACACGGATGAAGGAGTCGTACTCGTAGCGATTCGGATCTAAGCGCCGAACCACGGCGCCTCCACGTTCAACACACATGCAGCCCGGTGACGTCTCCTACGCCTTGATCCAGCAAGGGGAGAAGGAGAGATTGGGGAAGACTCCGTCCAGAAGCAGCACGACGGTGTGGTGGTGGAGGAGGAGCACGGAACTCCAGCAGGGCTTCGCCAAGCACTACGAGAGACGAGGAGGGAGAGAGGTAGGGCTGCGCCAAGAGGAGATGATCTCGCGTATCTTGCAGCCCCCAATACCTCAAGTATATATAGGGGAAGGGGAGGGGATGCACCCCATCTAGGGTTCCCTCCCTAGGGGTGGCGGCAGCCCCAAAAGCCATCTAGGGTTGCGGCCAAGGGGGGAGATAGGGGAGGCGCACCTAGGGTGGGCCTTAAGGCCCATCTGCCCTAGGGTTTACCCCCTTCCCCTCTAGGAGGCACCTTGGGCCTTGGTGGGAGGTGCCCCAGCCCACCTAGGGGCTGGTCCCTTCCCACTATTGGCCCATGTAGGCCTCCGGGGCTGGTGGCCCTTCCCGGTGGACCCCCGGACCCCTCCGGTGGTCCCGGTACACTACCGGTGATGCCCGGAACACTTCCGGTGGCCAAAACCATACTTCCTATATATTAATATTTACCTCCGGACCATTCCGGAACTCCTCATGACGTCCGGGATCTCATCTGGGACTCCGAACAACATCCGGTAACCGCGTACATACTTTCCCTATAACCCTAGCGTCATCGAACCTTAAGTGTGTAGACCGTACGGGTTTGGGAGTCATGCAGACATGGCCGAGACAACTTTCCGGTCAATAACCAACAACGGGATCTGGATACCCATGTTGGCACCCACATGCTCCACGATGATCTCATCGGATGAACCATGATGTCAAGGATTCAATCAATCCCGTATACAATTCCCTTTGTCTATCGGTACGATACTTGCCCGGGATTCGATCGTCGGTATCCCGATACCTTGTTAAATCTCGTTACCGGCAAGTCTCTTTGCTCGTTCTGTAACACATCATCCCATGATCAAGTCCTTGGTCACATTGTGCACATTATGATGATGTCCTACCAAGTGGGCCCAGAGATACCTCTCCGTTTACACGGAGTGAGAAATCCCAGTCTCGATTTGTGCCAACCCAACAGACACTTTCAGAGATACCTGTAGTGTACCTTTATAGCCACCCAGATACATTGTGACATTTGGCACACCCAAAGCACTCCTACGGTATTCGGGAGTTGCACAATATCATGGTCTAACGAAATGATACTTGACATTAGAAAAGCTTTAGCATACGAACTACACGATCTTGTGCTAGGCTTAGGATTGGGTCTTGTCCATCACATCATTCTCCTAATGATGTGATCCCGTTATCAACGACATCCAATGTCCATGGTCAGGAAACTATAACCATCTATTGATCAACGAGCTAGTCAACTAGAGGCTTACTAGGGACATGGTGTTGTCTATGTATCCACACATGTATCTGAGTTTCCTATCAATACAATTCTAGCATGGATAATAAATGATTATCATGAACAATGAAATATAGTAATAATAACTAATTCATTATTGCCTCTAGGGCATATTTCCAACAGTTCGGACTTCTCACGCCGTATTGTGGGGTATGCTTGAGCCCCTAGCGTATTGGCCGTACCAGAGTGTACGGGTGCTGGATGTCATGAATGAATATATATATAAAAAGAAGAATGCAATAAAAGCCTTAATGAAATGTGTTGTTTATTAAAAAAACGTGCATTAGAGCAGAATGATACAGGTAGTGCGATAAGCAAAAAGTAGGACTATGTCCCCTCGAAGGGCAAGCTGAGGAATAATATTAAAGCAAGTATTTCACTCGTTATCGTAATCCACCTGGGAGTTCCGTGGTGTGATGTAGCTTTCTGCCTCCTTGGTTGCTGCATCATGTGTTCGGCAATCATGCTGCCGGATAGGGTTTCCAGAGATTAATGTCCTGAAAGAGAGAAAAATAACAAAGCGGGAAGCACCTAGTGCGGTTTAAGCCGCGTCTTGGGGCATGCCATAGTTGTGCCCCCTCCCTACCTGTGCCCATGGTATTTTTAATGCGTAATTATGTATGCGTGGCACGAGTTTCGTCGTTTGGCTTGGACCGGGGTGGGGGCTGCATTGCTATGCAAGCTCAGAACGTGCCAGGCGGTCCTGTTGCCGATTACTCCGGGCGCGCTTGAAGGTGTTCGGGTCCTTAAACGCCGAACTAGTGGATTGCCTTAAGAGGCTGCTTTGCGCTTCCGCTGTGAGGGCCGCAGTGTGCTCCTCCGTTCGGAGAGAGCGCTCTGTGGTTCCATTGACTGTAATGACCCCCTGAGATCCTGGCATCTTGAGCTTGAGGTATGCATAATGCGGTACCGCATTGAATCTCGCAAATGCGGTTCGCCCGAGCAGTGCATGATAACCACTGCGGAACGAGACTATATCGAAGATTAACTCTTCGCTTCGGAAGTTATCCGGGGATCTGAAGACCACTTCCAGTGTGACTGAGCCTGTGCAATGGGCCTCTACACCTGGTATGACGCCTTTAAAGGTTGTTTTTGTGGGCTTAATCCATGAGGGGTCTATACCCATTTTGTGCACCATGTCCTGGTAAAGCAGGTTCAGGCTGCTGCCGCCATCCATAACGACTCGAGTGAGGTGAAATCCATCAATAATTGGGTCTAAGACCAGTGCGATGAATCCGCCATGACGGATACTAGTGGGGTGGTCCCTACGATCGAAGGTGATCGGACAGGAGGACCATGGGTTGAACTTTGGGGCGACTGGCTCCAACGCATATACGTCCCTGAGCGCACGCTTCCGCTCCCTCTTGGGGATGTGGGTTGCGTATATCATGTTCACCGTCCGCACTTGTGGGGGGAACCTCTTCTGTCCTCCGGTCGGCTGCCGGGGCTCCTCCTCGTCATCTCTATGTGGCCCCTTATCTTTGTTTTCGGCAATTAACTTGCCAGCCTGGTTGAACACCCAACAAATCCTATTTGACACGAGCGATCGAGTATACGGTCCAAACTGGACGGGCCCGGAGTGCTTCTTTTGAATGGCTTTTTCCGCCGACCGGGTTTAGAGCCTTTGAATCCGGCATTGACTGCCGTATCCTCGGTATTGTCGTTGTTAATGCGGCGCTTATGTTTGTTGCGACATGACCTGCTATTGCCGTCCTTCGTATCCGAAGTACCGTGGTTCTTCGATATGTTATTACTGCGAGCCAGCCAGCTGTCTTCTCCCGCACAAAAGCGGGTCATGAGTGTCGTGAGGGCTGCCATAGATTTCGGCTTTTCCTGACCCAGGTGCCGGGCTAGCCACTCGTCACGGATGTTGTGCTTGAAAGCTGCTAGGGCCTCTGCATCCGGACAGTCGACGATTTGATTTTTCTTTGTTAGGAACTGTGTCCAGAATTGCCTGGCCGATTCCTCTGGCTGCTGAATTATGTGGCTCAAGTCATCGGCATCTGGTGGTTGCACATAAGTGCCCTGAAAGTTGTCGAGGAATGCGGCTTCCAGATCTCCCCAACAGCCAATGGACTCTGCTGGCAAGCTGTTGAGCCAATGCCGAGCTGGTCCTTTAAGTTTGAGTGGGAGGTATTTAATGGCGTGTAGATCATCACCGCGTGCCATGTGGATATGCAGGAGGAAATCCTCGATCCATACCGCAGGATCTGTTGTGCCGTCGTATGATTCTATATTTACGGGTTTGAAACCCTCTGGGATTTGATGGTCCATTACTTCATCTGTGAAGCATAAGGAGTGTGCGGCACCTCTGTACTGGGCTATATCGTGACGCAGCTCCAATGAGTCTTGCCCGCTGTGTTCGGCCCGGCCAGATTTACGTTTGTATCCGGCGTGACGTTTATCGTCTCGCATAGTGGGCGCCCTCGTGATCCGTAGATTGATCTTGCATGTTTTGCTTTGTCCTCCAATATGTCTCGCAGGTCTGGCATATTTCCCCATGCCTTTTTATTTGAATGGCGTTGGGGTGCAGGCTGAGCTTTTGGCTGGAATGCCTCTCTATCGCGGCCACGAGGTGGCCGATCAGCCGCGTCATATGCTTCTTCGTCCAGTCGGCGTAGCAACCTGCATTTTGGGTAACTCTTGGAGGGGCGTTCGAGTTTATATTCCTTGTCCGCGAGGACTTCAATCCATCTGTCAGCTAGCAGATCTTGATCAGCTTGAAGCTGCTGCTGCTTTTTCTTAAGGCTATTTGTCGTGGCTATAAGCCGGCGCTTGAAGCGCTCTTGTTCGACGGGTTCCTTTGGCACGACGAATGTGTCATCGTCGAGGCTTGCCTCGTCTTCGGAGGGGGGCATGTAATTATTATCCTCCGCCTCTCCATCTGCCGCTCTCTCTGGAGGGCTGGCCTCTCCATCGTCCTGTCCTAGACCATGCTGGAGGGGATTTTTGCCATCTTCGGCACTATCCGGAGTGTTATTATCTCCTGTGCCGGTATCACCACTTTTGTTTTGGCAGGACTTAGAGCGGCGTCGCTGACGTCGGTGCTTGGGTTGCTTCTTGGAGGGGTCATCCTCCACTGTCTCGTCGCCATTGCCTTCTTTGGGTGTGTCGTATGATGAGGTGGCTGTCCAGTGCCCTGTGGGCAGTGGTTCCTCTTCGTCTCCCGCATCATCGTCCATACCGTCGATGTCTTCGGAGTCGAAGTCGAGCATGTCGGTTAAGTCGTCGGCAGTGGCTACTAAGTGGGCGGTGGGTGGGCAGGGAATTTCTTCATCATCCGCATCCCAATCCTGCCGGACATAGTTCGGCCAGGATCCTCCTGACAAGGAGAGAGACCTTAATGAGTTCAGTATGTTGCCAAAGGGCGAGTGCTGAAAAATATCCGCGGAGGTAAACTCCATGATCGGCGCCCAATCGGCTTCGCTAGGAACGGGCGCAGGCGGTTCGGAGTCCGTGGCCGGAGAAGGGCCCGGCAGTCTGACAACACGGCTCTCGTGTAGGGTAAGGTCGATGTTCGGCTCGATCGCCGCTGAGGGTAAGGCCTCCGTTGCGGGGTCCATCCACTCGTCCATGGACGACGCAACTGGCTCCAAATTGAGGGTCGGAGCGGCTGCTAGTGCGATCTCATGAACACTGTCTGATGGTAGAGCTAAATCGTACTCATCGTGATCATGTGACGCACAAGGCAGAGGCTCGAATCCGTCAAAGATCAAGTCTCCGCGGATATCGGCCGTGCAGTTTAAGCTTCCAAACCTGACCTGGTGGCCAGGGGCGTAACTTTCGATCTGCTCTAGATGGCCAAGCGAGTTGGCTCACAGTGCGAAACCGCCGAACACAAAGATCTGTCCGGGGAAAAAAGTCTCACCCTGGACTGCATTGCTATCGATGATCGTAGGAGCCATCAAGCCTAACGGCGACGGCACAGAGGAACTCTCAATGAAAGCACCAATGTCGGTGTCAAAACCGGCGGATCTCTGGTAAGGGGTCCCGAACTGTGCGTCTAAGGCGGATGGTAACAGGAGGCAGGGAACACGATGTTTTACCCAGGTTCGGGCCCTCTTGATGGAGGTAAAACCCTACGTCCTGCTTGATTAATATTGATGATATGGGTAGTACAAGAGTAGATCTACCATGAGATCAGAGAGGCTGAACCCTAGAAGCCAGCCTATGGTATGATTGTATGTTGTCCTACGGCCTAAACCCTCCGGTTTATATAGACACTGGAGAGGGTTAGGGTTACACAAGGTCGGTTACAAAGGAGGAGATATCCATATCCGTACTGCCTAGCTTGCCTTCCACGCCAAGTAGAGTCCCATCCGGACACAAGACGAAGTCTTCAATCTTGTATCTTCATAGTCTAACAGTCCGGCTGTCCGGAGACCCCCTAATCCAGGACTCCCACGGTGTCCCCCTTGACAGTGAGGACACCTTTGCTTCCAGGAATCTTCATGAGGTTGTAGGTTGGATGAGTCGCCGCCATGAACTGGGCCAGAGCTGGGTACCCGAGGAAGGCGTTGTACGGGAGGCCGATGCGGGCGATTTCAAAGTCGACCAACTCGGTGCGGTAGTTGTCGCGCGTGCTGAAGGTGACGGGAAGGCGGATCTGCCCCAGGGGGCGGGCAGCACTGCCACCAACTCCTAAGGAAGGCTTGCTAAGGCTGAGACGCTCGAGCGACACGTGAAGAAGGCTGAAGGCTTCCGCGGAGAGCAAGTTGAGGCCAGAGCCGCCGTCGATGAGGGTCTTGGTGACGGCCATGTTGCAGATGGTGGGCGTGCAGAGCATCGGAAGCATGCCCGAGCTGCTGGTGGTGACGGGGTGGTCTTCTGAGATGAAGGTGAGGTCGGCCTCAGGCGCAGCCCAGCCCGGTGGAGCCCCCGAGCGCTTGGAAGCGGCACCAATCTGGCAGAGGAACGACTTGATGTGGCGGTCTGAAGGCGGCGCCTGTGAGCCGCCTAGGAGGGCCACGACCGCGTGGTGCGCCGGTGCCGTGTAGCGCGCAGTGAAGAGGTCGCGCAGCTCCTCCCAACACGCCACCATGGATCCGGGAAGGTTGAGCAGCCTGGCGCACGGCTCGCCGGCGAGGGCCATGGGAAGCCAGTTGGCCATGACCCTATCATCACCCCCGGCCTCTAGGACGGCCTCCTCGTATGCCAGCAGGAAAGCTGACGGGTCCGCTGCACCGTCGTAGCGCGGCAGTATCTTCGTCCTGAACTTGGGTGGCCACCGCACCCGCCGCAGGGCGGGGTCCAGGGCTCGGAGCCCTCTGGCCCCGTCGTCGACGCTGGCCATCGGAGTCGGTGGCAGGGCACCTGCCATGTGGGCGAAGCGCGGTGGCGACGGAGCACAAATCGATGTAAGAGAAGCTACGGCGCATCCCCTACCTGGCGCGCCAAATGTCGGATCACAGGTTCCGGTAAAACCCTCGAGGTTTGAACACTGGGGTGTGCGCAAAGGTTTTCTCCCTATCGGTCCACGCCCTACCTCTCTAAGATCTCGCGGACAAACTCAACAAACTTGCAACACAAAGACACATGATTTATACTGGTTCAGGCCACCGTTGTGGTGTAATACCCTACTCCAGTGTGGTGGTGGTGGATTGCCTCTTGGGCTGACGATGAGCAGTACAAGGGGAAGAACAACCTCCTGAGGTTGAGGTGTTCTTGTGCTTGGTGAACTTGTGTCGGTGAGATGCCTCTGAATGAGTTTTCCTTCTCTTTCTCTCATTTTCTCTCGCCCCCTACTGTGGTGGCTAATTCTACTTATATAGGCTCTGGTCCTCTCCCCAAATATTGAGCGGGAAGAGAGCCAACAATGGCCAATTCGAAAGGGGACAACTAGTACAACTTATCCTGACAAAACTAGTCTTCGCCTGCAAAGGCTCTGGTGGTGACGTTGTCTTGGGCTCCATGGTGACCTCCGTCTTGCCGTCCTTCCGGTCTTGGTCTCGTTGCACCGATATGGAAACCTTTCCTTGATGCCTCGGTACTCCGCACCTGCGCTTGCCCCCTTGGTACCAAAGAGGAAACAAGGACGCTGCGCGCGCTGGCGCCCGCCTAGTGCCCGCTTTGTCTTTATCGTCATGGCTCATGTCATGAGGACCTCACGGGGTTTGCCTTGCCTTGATCTCTCCGCCCCTCGTGAGCCTGCCTGGCGAGGCCGCTCCTGAGGAGGTCTTGCATTGTCCGCCTCACGAGACTTGGCCCCTCGCGAGGGTCTTGAATACCTCGTCGATGAAGATGGGCCGTACAGACCCGCTAGCCCAGCCACGCTATGGGCCGTAGGCAGGCAAGTCTGGGGACCCCCGTTCCCAGGACGCTGACAGGCCCGCCACCTCCGGCCACCTCCGACCGAGGTGAGGGCACCAGCAGGCTCAGGGACGAATGTCGCACCCGTTCAGAAGGAAAACAACCACCGGGGAGGAGTGGGGTGGAGGGGAGGTCGCCGTGACGAGGAGGAGTGCGGTGGGCTCGAGCGACGAGGTTAGCCGGTGATGGGGACACTCCGGCGAGGGGAAAAGGGGTGGGGCGGCTCAGTGGGATGAGGGGCAGGCTCTGGTGGCGACGGGAGGGAGAGAGGAGCACCGAATGGCTTGGTTAGGATGGAGGGCGAGAGGTGGAGGCGGCGGCCAGAGGCACTCCAACGTCGAACGAGTGGGGTGGGGAGGACTGTCGGTATCAAAACCGGCGGATCTCGGGTAGGGGGTCCCGAACTATGCGTCTAGGATTGATGGTAACATGAGACGGGGGACACGATGTTTACCCAGGTTCGGGCCCTCTCTATGGAGGTAATACCCTACTTCCTACTTGATTGATCTTGATGAATATGAGTATTACAAGAGTTGATCTACCACGAGATCGTAATGGCTAAACCCTAGAAGTCTAGCCTATGAATATGGTAATGAGTATATGTGGTGTCCTTTCCGACTATCCCCTTCGGTTTATATAGACATCGAGGGGATCTAGGGTTTACATGGAGTCAGTTACATAAGAAGGAATCTTCGGTCGCCAAGCTTGCCTTCCACGCCAAGTAGAGTCCAATCCGGACACGGTGCAGTCTTCGGCCTTCATGTCTTCACAGCCCATTAGTCCGGCCCATGGATAACAGGCCGGACGCCCGAGGACCCCTTAGTCCAGGACTCCCTCAGTAGCCCCTGAACCTGGCTTTCAATGATGAGGAGTCCGGCATGCAGATTGTCTTCGGAATTGAAAGGCAGGTTCCCCTTTCTCCGAACTCCAAGATAGTCTTCGGATACAATGATAGTATCCTGACCTGTTACGCACACCATACACAACCGCAAAGAGAATATAATATTTGCACGAATCTAATCTGTTGATAGGTTTTTTCCAACACGACATCACGTCTGTCCGGTCATAATTTCAAACCGTTTTTCTTCTGCCATTCCACGCTTCGAGACGTGGTTGCTATCAACACGTCTTGTCAAAACAGAGATCATGCCCCCTTATTGCGGGATTCTCATTAATGCGGGCATGGGTAACTCAACCGTGTCATTTATACAGCCCTAGGGAACATGCGAATCCTAAGGCGAGTGAGGAGGCGTTTAATATTTGCTACCTTTATAAAGGGATTAGGACTCCCTCTTCCTCTCCTCACGGTCTCTCTCTGTCTCCGCCTTTCCGATCTCAAGCTCCAGCGCCCAAGTTCTCATCTCCTTTCCACTCGAGAAACCATGTCCGGATCTGGTGCTCAGGGAAAGTGGATGGTCTCCTCTGTCAAGGAGGAGGACATTACTAAGCTCCGGGCAGCCGGATATTTGGCGAAGGAGATCACCCATCGTCTTCCAGCCGAGGGACAAGTCATCCCCACGCTGGAGCCCATAGAGAGGGTAGTATTCATCCCCCATTTCTTCCGCGGGCTAGGGTTTCCACTCCACCCATTCATCCGCGGGCTGATGTACTATTACGTGATATACTTCCGTGACCTGTCCCCGAATTCCTTCCTCAACATCTTGGCATTTATCATCGTGTGCGAAGCCTTCCTCTGCATCCATCCCCACTTTGGGCTGTGGCTCAAAGTCTTCAACGTGAAGCCGAAGGTGGTGGATGGCCAGCACGCGGAGTGCGGAGGGGCCATGGTGAGCAAGCTATCCAACGTTTCCTGGCCCAGAGGCACCTTTGTGGACACAGTAAAGGAATGGCAGAAGCAGTGGTTCTACATCACAAAACCTCGTGGCACCAACTAGGCCGCAGCTGCCGAATTCCGCTCCAGTGCTCCCATGCGACTCAGCTCCTGGGTCGAGAAGAGTCCGGACTGGTGTTCACCTGATGAGCTGATAGCGCTATAGATGCGCGTTCAAAGCATGGTGACCAAGGATGTCAAGCTTGTTGATGTTATCCAGGTGATGCTGGTCTGCCGGATTCTTTCGTGCCAGCGCCGAAGACGCCCTTTATGGGAGTTCAATTTGAAGAAGCCTCAGACACTGAAAAGGCTCTTCAATACTTCTCATGAAGGGGCTTGGAAGTTGCTCTTTAAGGGCGACGAGAAGCCACTGGCCACGGACTCAGACCATGGTCACAATTGTAACCGCTCCGCCAGCGAGGTATGTTACTTTTGACGTGTTCCCAACTAAAATGTTTTGAGGATGATGTCTGAGATCTTAGTATTGTTCCCTCAGGACTAGGTGGAGAGGGCGAAGCGGATCCAGTGTCCGGCTCCGTTGCCCGAAGAACTAGCCATCCCGCGCCTGGCGAAGATGCTGGTGCCGGCGCCATATACGGCGCCGGAGAAGAAGGCCAAGGGGGCCAAGAGTGGCCCCCGTCGCAAGGGCACTTCGGACGCGACGTCCGAAGACGACGATGCCCATTCCTCTGTCCCTGAGGACAACGATGAGGAAGAGGAGGAGGAGCAAAACAACCCTCCTCCCGAGGAGAAGAAGAAGAAGAGGGTGGCCTCAGCACATCTGGAGGTGAAAGCGCCCAAAAAGGGGAAGGGCTCCCCAGCGGTCGACACCACGTGGGACGTTGACAGTATCCCGGAACGTCGCCCCCGTACTAGGCCCCAGGTCGCATCATAAGTGACATGGCTTATTTATGCGCACATCCAGCCCTTTGTTTTTATTATCTTAACATGGTTAATCCACACTATTGCAGTCCGGCCCATGACCTTATCCAGCGATCCTCATCTGGAGGTTCGTTGGCTCCGTCGGAGATGGCGAGCATGTCGCCACTGCCTGCTTACTCCCCCGGGTCCAAGGACGACACCGAAGTGTTATCTCGGAGGACCGCTCCAAAGGGAGGATCCCAGGACATTGTCCGGGAGGCTCCACAAGGCGGGACCTCCACTGCCGGACACATGGGGGAGTCAATCCCCATGGAGACTGGCAAAGAGGGCCGTATCCAGTTCGTCCCTCAGCCAAATAAGATACCGGAGACCAATATGGCTCTGGCTTCAGGCAAGCAGCCCCCTTTGAAGGAGGGGGTGCGTCGCCTGCACCAGTGGTTCCTGTCCATCCAGGAGCGCCAGATGACCTGATGGGGGCGCTACGAAGCGCCTCCATCGTGGACGAGCACCGTATCCTTATGGGTGCGGTGATCGAGAAGGTTCAGTGCGCCAAGAGCGGACTGAATGAAACCTGCAGCAGCCTGTTAACAGGTTTCGAGGTAAGAAAGAGAAAACCCCGTATAGTCCGTAGCTCCTGAGACGCTGTCCGGTGTTCGGCGAGGAGAACCGGATAGGGGATCAATCCTTAATTATAAGAGGCTGACTGAATATGTATCGATAAGCAGGCGTCCCTATTGGCCGCGACCTCGCATGCTGCCAAGGTCTCGGAGCTGAAGCGTAGGCTGGAGCGGACCGAGAGCGAGCTCGGCGAGGTTAAGGTTCGGCTCCAGGAGAAGCAAGGTGAGGAACGACTTGCTATATGTTCGGGAAAGAATAAGCGTTGTATATTGACAGCGGTATTGTGATATGTGTAGAAGCCGCGACCGAGGTCGAGGCCCTGAGGAAGGCCTTGGGTGAGGCCGAGGAGCAGGCTGTCCAGTAGCAAGCCGCCCGTAAGAAGCTAAAGGCCCGGGTCAAACAAGTCCACCAGGAGCTCCAGGATGCGGTGAAAAAAATGCGAGGCCTTGGAGCATGATGCGTTGGTTCGAGGGACCGAACTCGCCAAGGCTCGTCAGAGCATGGAGACCGCACGGAATGAGCCCAGGCCTCCCTCCAGGAGATCCAGGAGGCCAAGAAGATCACAATGGGTAAGGCATTTAAGATGCAAAGCAAGTATGCGGAGAAGCAGTGCCTTTTACTAACCCGGGTTCGGAGTTCCCTAGGGGATTTTGCAGATTTGCCATGCAGTGTATGAGACGCCGTGGAGTTTTATCGAGCCGAAGGAGGGGGTTCTTCGGAGAGGCTCTTCTGGTTGCAGTATGCAGCACCAGAGCATCCCATGTCCTTCACCGATTAGCTGAAACAGCTGGTGGAGTAGCATAGGTGTAACACCCTCGATGCGGCTATATCTCCCACGTGTCGAAGCACGACTTAGAGGCATAACCGCATTGAAAGCAATGTCGCAAGTGAGGTAATCTTCACACAACCCATGTAATACATAAGGGAAAGAGATACATAGTTGGCTTACAATTGCCACCTCACACAATTACATGAATAAGGCATTACATCATCCAGATACAAACAAGGTCCGTCTACGGAACCAAAATAAAAGAAGACTACCCCAAATGCTACACAGATCCCCAATCGACCCCAACTGGGCTCCACTACTGATCAACTAGAAAGAAACAACACAAAGGACAAGATCTTCATCGAGCTCCTCCTTGAGTTGGGTTGCGTCACCTGCACGCTCTCATCGACACCTGCAAGCTGGTTTTGGAAGTATCTATGAGTCACGGGGACTCAGCAATCTCACACCCTCGCGATCAAGACTATTTAAGCTTATGGGTAAGGTAAAGGTATGAGGTGGAGCCGCAGCAAGCGACTAGCATATATGGTGTCTAACATACGCAAAAGAGCGAGAAGAGAAGGCAAGGCACGGTCGATAAAACTATGATCAAAAAGTGATCCTAGAACAACCTACGTCAAGCATAACTCCAACACCGTGTTCACTTCCCGGACTCCGCCGAGAAGAGACCATAATGGTTACACACGCGGTTGATGGATTTTAATTAAGGTCAACTTCAGGTTTTCTACAACCGGACGTTAACAAATTCCCATCTGCCCATAACCGCGGGCATGACTTTCGAAAATTCAATCCCTGCAGGGGTGTCCCAACTTAGCCCATCACAAACTCTCACGGTCAACGAAGGATAAACCTTCTCCCGGGACATTCCGATCAGACTCGACATCCCGGTTCTACAAGACAACTTCGACAAGGTAAAACAAATCTAGCAACACCGCCCGAATGTGCCGACAAATCCCGATAGGAGCTGCACATATCTCGTTCTCAGGGCACACTCAGATGAGACATCCTATGAGTAAAACCAAACCTCAAGTTGCCCCGAGGTGGCCCCGCAGTCTGCTCGGTCGGACCAACACTCAGAGGAGCACTGGCCCAGGGGGGGGGGGTAAAATAAAGATGACCCTTGAGTCTGCGAAACCCAAGGGAAAAAGAGGCTAGGTGGCGAATTGTAAAACCAATGTTGGGCATTGCTGGAGGAGTTTTATCCAAGGCGAACTGTCAAGGGGTTCCCATAATAGCCCAACCGCGTAAGGAACGCAAAATCCGGGAACATAACACCGATATGACAGAAACTATGGCGGCAAGAGTGGAATAAAACACCAGGCATAAGGCCGAGCCTTCCACCCTTTACCAAGTATATAGATGCATTAATTAAATAAGATATATTGTGATATCTCAACAAGTAAACATGTTCCAACAAGGAACAACATCTCCATGTTCCAACAAGGAACAAACTTCAATCTTCACCTGCAACTAACAACGCTACAAGAGGGGCTGAGCGAAGCGATAACATAGCCAAACAACGGTTTGCTAGGACAAGGTGGGTTAGAGGCTTGGTTCAATAATATGGGAGGCATGATAAGCAAGTGGTAGGTATCGCAGCATAGGCATAGCAAAAGAGTGAGCAATTAGCAAGCAAAGATAGAAGTGATTTCCAGGGTATGATCATCTTGCCTGTAATCCTGCGAGGAAGAAGAACGAGTACATGAAGATGACAAACGGACGTAGACGAACGGGTCCTCACAAACGCGACGTTATCGGAACCAACCCGAAGAAGCAACACCAGAAAGAAGCAAACAATCATGGTAAAAAACCACCACATAATCATGGCATGATGCACAATCAAATATGATGCATGTCCGGTTTAATGAAGCATGGCATGGCAAGGTGCACAAGCAACCCTACAAATTAAGTGGAGCTCAATATGCAACGGAGTTGCATATTGACCGAACACCACATCAATTATTTAGTTCACTCTCGGTTAGGTACTCAACAATATTAAATGTCGGTTAACATGGCAAGAGGTGAAGCATAACAAAACTATACCATCTAAACAATTTAAATGGGGCCGGATATAACGAATAACGGATCCGGTAAATCCCCATATGCATTAGCAATTTAAATGCAAACAACAATTTAAGCATTTTGATTGTTGTTATCATGATGCGAATGACATGGACAAGTTTATGCAATTTTTAATAAACGTTCACAAGAGCATTATGAAGCATTTGTCACCATGGTGGAAAGAAAAGGGGTGCCATGGCAACGAACGGTGCCACTGCAACGTTCCGGTTCCGGTAACTCGATTGAGATACCGATGCAAAGGAGAAGTGTGCGGATGCGTACAAAAGATGGTGGGGCGCTCCCGGATTCCGGGTGTCCCATGATTTGGCGACAAGGAAACGAGCGACAATTTGGGCACGGGGCAAAAACGAGCATCTCAAACATCGCAAGCATTCGTTCTCGGACGGTCGTCTCGAGGTTATACCTTCGAAGCATGCATTATCGGAATGGATCGAATTCGGCGGTAGGGGTACACGTGTCGAAGGGGAAGTAGTTGTTCATAGGGCCGTCGTGGGAAGTAGCGGTTCACGTGACGGTAGTTGAACTTGACGTTTGCGTTACACGGGTCTTCAGCGACGGTCGTCGTACATGGTTCAGAGTGGTACTTGCATCCTCGGACTTGTCGGTCTCGATTCTTGCGACGGTAGCGGTATACGTCTCGTTTTCGGAGAGGTACTTGGGGTCATTTGAACTTGTCGGTCTCATCATCTCGAAGGGGTGCTTGACGTTCTTAGCGATTCCGAAGACGGCGGTAGATGTACTTGGTGCCAATATGGTCTTCGGGTACTTGACGACTCCGGACAGGGCAACAACACATAGTCGACCTTGCCGTTTCGGTGTAGTAGTGGAACGAACGTCTGTGTAGCCTTGCCGGTGTAGGTACTTGACGGTATCCGAGGCCTTCGGGTGTCGTGCACCGTTCGTAGACGTTCGGGTCTCCTGTAGAGGTACTAGACGAATCCCGGGTATGTAGTCGTACACACACGTAGATGAACTTGACGAATCCGAACTCTTCGAGGGTCATCGTGGTGCTCGTTTCATGTAGTAGTCATTCACGTGTCTTCGGTGGGAGTCTTCGGTAGAGGTACTTGACGCCCATGGGTGCATTGGGGTCTTGCACGGCTCTACCTCAGGAGGTCACCGGAGATGAATGAAGGCAACTTGAGCTGGTGGTAGTTGGTGCGTGGCCGAGCCGCGGCTAGAAGCAGTGGCCGGCGTCGGTCTTGGTCTGAAGCAGGGAAGCGGCGGCGCACCCAGCGAAGGTCGGCGAGGAGCAGGAGATGGCCGGGGTTCCTTGACGCAACGGAGGCGGAGCAGAGGAGGGCAGCGGCGGTGTGCGCGAAGCTATAGGCCAGCATGGTGGTCTCCATGGCCGGCGGCCATGCAGGTCGCCCGAGGCAAGGCAGGCAAGCCAAGGGCGGTCGCGTCGGGGCTTCTGTCGTCGGGACCTACAGAAGGAGGCGAGGCAAGGTGGCTCCGGCAAGGGCACCGCTGGCCGGGGACGGGCGCAGCAGTGACGAGGAGGTCAGGGTGCGGAAGACGGCATGGAGGCGCAGAAGAGGTCCGAGCGAAGCTGCTCCATGGTGAGGCGACGGCGTAGGAGGAGGTCGGGCATGGCTTGGCGCGGCGGCCTTGCGGGAGACGGGGAGGAGGCGAGATGGCGCGGCGGCGGCCTCACCGGAGTGGAGAAGGCGGCTCCATGGGGCGCCGCTCGAGGGAGGAGGTGCGGCGGACGAGGAGGGCGAAGGGAGAAGGGAAGACCGCGAGTGAGGGAGGGATCGAGAGGGAGATGGATCGGGTAGCGCTCGGTCTGGCGGCGCTGGGAAGGAATCGAGGGAGAGGGAGATCGGGCTAGGGTTATGGAAACTGGTGGGGGCAGCTGGGCCTTGGAGCCGGCCCAGGAGTTGACCTAGGGAGGCCGGCGGCTGGTTGGGCCTAGGGATGGCCCTAGAGGCAGGCCTTCTGGTCTCTCTCCTCTCTCTGCTATTTCCTTTTCTTTTAAATAACAGAGAAATAAAGAGAAAGGAAAAAAGAGAAGAGAAGGTTAGAGTAAGAATTTGGGCATGCGGATAATATTGCCGGACTAGCAAAAATGTGCACAATCCAAGAAAAATGGAGTGGCCATTTTTCAAAGTTTAAATTCAAACTCATTTGATTTAAATTCAAATGGTTCGAATAGGAAGTGAGGGTTAGGAAGGTCCAAAAATGTTTGGAGTTTTGGAGGAGCCCCGGTAAAAGGGGAAAGAATTATTGGGCAAGGTTTGGAGATCAAACTCAAAGAGGAATAGACATGGGGAATATTTTGCACGTGTGTTATGGTTAATTCCAAAAGAATGGAATATTTATAATAGCTCCCTAATATCGGGAGGATATGTTATAAAGAGAAGTCACCCTTCCCTCGATTTAAATGGACTGAAGATCCATGCAATTTTTTTAAGTGAGTTGCAAAAAGACTTATGGCATGATGACATGATGACATGATGCAATGCACATGATGCAACGAACCAAAACGAATCACCCGACAACACCCGGAAACATGGAAGGCATTTGAAGCTTCGGTCTTGGGCGTTACAACACTCCACCACTACGAGAGGATCTCGTCCCGAGATCTAGAATGGCACCGGAGGTAAAACGGAAGAGAAAGAGAAGAGGTAGAACTAAGTTGCTTATTGACAAACGAGTGAAACCAAAGAACCTTGTGAGGTTGAACAAATTCGAGAAGGAAAACAACGAAGGTGAACAAAGTCGAAAACACTCTGTTAGAAAAAAGAGAAACAAGGAACATTGCTAAAAAACCTTGAGGTTGAAGGGCAAGATATATATTGAAACCACTCCAGTCAAAACAAGATAGAGAAGGATTAAGAATGATATAATTTGGGCAGCACTCCATCTGAGAAGGGAGGCAAAACTTGACAAAATGATAGCACTTGAAAAGAGGGCACGATACTCCGGTTAAATGGATAAGCACGAAAAGAATAAGGTCCTGACAAACATAAGAAGAAGGGTTGAAGAGAGCAACAACACAATGCCTCCGGAACAAAAGAATAGAAGCTAGATTGTTGGGATAAAGGGACGGAGAAGAAAATGACAATTTTTGCCAGAAATGAGCTTGAAGAAACATCGTTAGGAGAAGAGTCGAACGGAGTTGTTGGAAAAACCAACAACAAAGATATGATTTCCAATGGTCTTAAGGAAAAAAATCCCCAAATTATGAGGTGAAGACCAGCCATTCACGGGAAAAGAATTGACTGGATTGATAAGAACAAGAAGGAGACGAGAAACTTATTTCACCGTAAGGATAAATGAAGAACTTGGATCATTTATAATCACCATAGATAGCAACAATCCTTAGGGAAGGCTTTAGGTGAAATATAACCCAAGATAATTCCAACGAAGAGGTTGATGGATTTAAAAATATCTCATTCTTAACAACATTCGAATCATGAAACATGAACTCAGATTATCAAGAATGACAAAATACCATCTCCAATGATACGGAAGAAAGAATTGCACTCTGGATTACAATATGAAGAAAGCTTGAGCTTCTTAGAAAAGAGTCTCGATGAAAAAGTTGGAGAAGGAATTAAATCCTTGATGGACCATTATGTAGAACCTCCATGAAGAACTCTGGTAACAAAAGGATGATCAAAACGGAATGAAGGAGAAGTTGGAAACACCAGTTGAACCCTTGCAATGATTAGATGGATCTTCGTGACGATATAGTTGAGAGAGCTTGGAACTCCGGTAAAAGAAAAGATGAATAATTGAGATCAAGAATTTTAATGAACCCCCGGAATAAGGAATTAATCACTTGGAAGAAAAAACCAAGAATAAGGATTGCATTATGCTTATCCTTCACCAATTAAATTGATGACAAGCGACAGATTTGGCATACTACTTATTCTCGTAGAAAGGATTAAGATAGATATTGCGCAAACTTGAGAAAGTCTTCAACGATCCACCGTTAGAATTTGGGACAACGAATACATAGATATGATAAACGAAGGAAGAAGAAATTCTTGAACAGACCACCGTGAGAATAGAAGAAAGGAGTAGCAAAAGCACAGATCACCGGAAAGAATTGGAAAACGAATGAAGATACATGCGGGAAGTTAGATACATGAGAACGAAGAGGTCAAGAGCTGATAAGAGGATACTTGATCGATGCACCGGTAAAATTAGGAGGATGAGAGATGAAAGCTAGAATGAATAATTCCAAAATGATGGCCTTCAGAGGCACAAACTGAAAAGACTCCTGAATTACTCCGGATGGGTGAAAAGAAATTCTCACAACCGAAACAATTATGGGAGGATGGCAGAGAATGGGGCAAGATTTAAAAGAAACTCTTATTAGGTCTTCAAAATCTGAGAATGACGATGAGAAACACCACCAAATTGTTGAGATACTCCGGGATGAAAAAATGGAAGGTTGAGCCAACGATGAAAAGAATTTAACCGATTTTGGAGAAAGACATTTGACTGATGATAAATCATTCTTACGTCAAACTTTAGAATTTTTTTGAAAAGCTCCAGGAGAATTAGAAGATTCAGGTAAGATCCTGGGAAAAGACCTGTGGGTTAGGGCCCACTCAAAAGAAACTCCACAGAACAATTTAAAAGAGAGAATGCACCCGTTGAATTTAAATGGCTTGAATGAGATAACAACCTCGAAAGATCTTGAACGAATGCAGAGTGGAAAACACGAATCTTCGAGATATCTTCAGCACCCTGGAACAAATGAATAGCGAGAGGTGAATGATTATGAGGTGCACCGGCATGAGAAGACATTTGAAACGAGTTAAAGGATATGATCATGTAACGCCCCGAGACCGATGTGCCAGGTGTCCTCCGCTTATTCGCTGTTGCTGCCATGTCATTTGCTTGCGTGTTGCATCTCATATCATGTCATCATGTGCATAGCATCATCATGTTTTCAAAACTTGCATCCGTCCTGGTCTCCTCGTTCCTTCCGTTGTCCGTTTTGAGTCCAGACACCCTTGCACGCGCCCGCGGCACGTCCAAAATAGTATTTTTATAAGTGGCCGCAAAATGTTCTCGGATTGGGTTGAAAGTTGGCGTGTGGTCTTATTATAGTGTAGATAGACCGCCTGTCAAGTTTCATCGCATTCGAAGTTCGTTTGATAGCCTAACAATTAAACTATAGCGGCAGTATAGTCGGTCTATCATCGGACGTTTTCGGTACCCGGAAACCATGCCGGGCTGCATCTTTCCCCTCCTCTCTCAGACCAACCCTCTCTACACAGTCCACTACCTACCGCCAGGCCCAACCTAACCCCTCTCGTCAGCCCACGGCCCTCCTCGCACGCGCGCCTGAAAAGTTGTCCCGGACCCGACCCGAGCAGTCGTCACCGTCGTGTCCGGATCATCCCGAAACGTCTACAAAACGTCACCGTTTTTTTGGACTCCCTAGCTATTTTATTCGCGACCGTCCGATTTTGATCGGAGGCTCCAGATACCCCCTAACCTAATCCCACCTGCTATATAAAGAGGCTAACCCTAGTCCAAACCTGTCCCATCCTCCTATTCCCTGCCGCCGCTACCACTCACCATCCCACCTCGGGATCTCCTCCCGATCCAAATTCTTTCCGACCCTCTCCCTTGATTTTTGCCGCCACCCAACCAATGCACTCCTTCCAAATCCATCGATCCCCTCCTCTGCTCGCTCATCCCCGAGCACCTCGATCCACCAGCGCCGCCTCGCCCGAGTACTAGACGCCAACGGCGACAATCTCCACCGAACCAGCAGGCCCTGCACCTCATCCTTCTTCCTTCCCCTTGTCCTCCCGTTCTTCCTCCCTTTATCCTTTCTCTTTTCTCTCTTCCTCTCACATCTCTCTCTCCTAGGTACCCAGGAGCTATCCCGCAGAGCCATTGACGCCAAGGCCGAGCCGCCGTGTTCTTCTCTCGAATCCAGCGAACCAAGCCGCTATTGGAGTCCTCCGCACCGGCCTGGACCCAAGTGCCTCCCCGCGCCCATTCCCGGACCCCGCCGCCGTGCCAAGTCCATGCCTTACGCCGGAGCTCTTCTTCCACCCGCACGCTGCTGCGTCTGCTGCGTCGACCCCATGCCCGGCCTCTGCATCGCGCGCGTTGAAACCGGGTCCTCGCTTCGATCTGGAGGTGGCAGCCAACCGCATCGCCAACCCGCTTCATGAATGACGACGACCAGAGACAAGTCCCTCGTCCCGCCTCTGCTCGCACGCTTCTCCAGCGCCAAGTCCCTCTCGCGTTGACCGCGCACCCGTCCTGGAGTTGGTCCGCCTCCCCAAGCCGCCATGAACCAGATCCGGGCCGGAGACCCCTCTTCCCGGCCGTTCCCTGCCATCGGCGCCACCTTCTTCAGGCCACTGCGCCCGCACGCGAGGACGGTGACCACGGAGACGAGTTTTTCCCGCGCCTGGACCCGCTCGATGTTCGTTGACCGCGTAGGTCGCCAGTTTGGGCTAGATCCGTGCATGGGCCTCCTCTTGCGGCGCCTCAAGCCCAGCCACAAGCCAGCGCCAGGCCTCCCTCCTCCACCGAACGGGCCAAGGCCCAGCGCACACTTCTCACCCCAGCCGGCCAAGTTCGCCTCTGCCTCACGTGTCAAGTCCATGGGTGAGCAGCCCAGTTCTTCTCAGATCCAGCCCATAGTTGTTTTTTTCTGTGTGCTGCGAAGAATTTGTCCATTTAACGTGAGACAGCAGTTTTGCAGAAAACTCCCTAAGCTTCATGCATTTCCTAACTATTTAACCGTGCATCGGATTAAAACAAACTTTATATGAAAAATGGTGAGTTTTTCATCAAATTTCATAATATGCCACTTTCATCCATGTTTAAAACGATTAAAATGATGTTTGCTTATATTTGCCTATTGCCATGTTAAAATGATTTAATTCATAACTAAATAACTGTAACTCGGATTTTAATAAACTTTATATGTAAATGGGGTAGAATTTTGCCTAGTTTAACATGGTGGCATCATCTTGCATGTTTAATAACTATAAAATTTGGTTTAGGGAAGAACAGCACCAAACCTAATATATGCATATGGGGATTTACCGGAGTTGTTGTTCGTTGCTTCCGGCCTCATTTAAACTTGCTTAGATAGATAGTTGCATTATGCTTCACCTCTTGACATGTTTTAACAACATTTAATATTGTTGGGTACATAAACGAGATCGAACTAAATAACTTGAATGTGGTGTTTCGTCAATATGCAACGGAGTTGCATATTGAGCTGCACTTAATTTGTAGGATTGTTTGTGCACTTTGTCATGCCTCATTAAACCGGACATGCATCATATTTGTTGTGCATCATGCTATGTTGTTGTAGTGGTTGTTTACTATGTTGTGTGTTTCTTTCCGGTGTTGCTTCTTCGGGTTGGTTCCGATAACGTCGTGTTTGTGAGGATCCATTCGACTATGTCCGTTTATCTTCTTCATGGACTCGTTTTTCTTCCTTGCGGGATTTCAGGCAAGATGGCCATACCCTCGAAATCACTTCTATCTTTGCTTGCTAGATGCTCGCTCTTTTGCTATGCCTATGCTTCGATACCTACCACTTGCTTATCATGCCTCCTATATTGTTGAACCAAGCCTCTAACCCACCTTGTCCTAGCAAATCGTTGCTTGGCTATGTTACCGCTTTGCTCAGCCCCTCTTATAGCATTGTTAGCTGCAGGTGAAGATTGAAGTTTGTTCCTTGTTGGAACATGGAGATGTTGTTCCTTGTTGGAACCTGTTTACTTGTTGGGATATCACAATATGTCTTATTTAATTAATGCATCTATACACTTGGTAAAGGGTGGAAGGCTCGGCCTTATGCCTGGTGTTTTGTTCCACTCTTGCCGCCCTAGTTTCCGTCATATCGGCGTTATGTTCCCGGATTTGTCGTTCCTTACGAGGTTGGGCTATAATGGGAACCCCTTGACAGTTCGCCTTGAATAAAACTCTTCCAGCAATGCCCAACATTGGTTTTACCATTCTCCACCTACCCTTTTCTTTCCCTTGGGTTCTGTAGACTCAAGGGTCATCTTATTTAAACCCCCCTGGGCCAGTGCTCCTCTGAGTGTTGGTCTGACCGAGCAGACTGCGGGGCCACCTCGGGGCAACTTGAGGTTTGGTTTTACTCGTAGGATGTCTCATCTGAGTGTGCCCTAAGAACGAGATATGTGTAGCTCCTATTGGGATTTGTCGGCACATTCGGGCGGTGATCCTGGACTTGTTTTATCTTTGTCGAAGTTGTCTTGTAGAACCGGGATACCAAGTCTGATCGGAATGTCTCGGGAGAAGGTTTATCCTTCGTTGACCGTGAGAGCTTGTGATGGGCTAAGTTGGGACACCCCTGCAGGGATTTGAACTTTCGAAAGCCATGCCCGCGGTTATGGGCAGATGGGAATTTGTTAATGTCCGGTTGTAGAAAACCTAAAGTTGATCTTAATTAAATGGACCAACCGTGTGTGTAACCGTGATGGTCTCTTTCCGGCGGAGTCCGGGAAGTGAACACGGTGTTGGAGTTATGTTTGCCGTAGGTTGTTCTTTAGTTCTTCGTTCGTGCTTTGCCTTCGCTTCTCGCTCTCTTTTGCGAACAGGTTAGCCACCATATATGCTAGTCGCTTGCTGCAGTTCCACCTCATACCTTTACCTTACCCATAAGCTTAAATAGTCTTGATTGCGAGGGTGTGAGATTGCTGAGTCCCCGTGACTCACAGATACTTCCAAAACCAGCTTGCAGGTGCCGATGAGACCGTGCAGGTGACGCAACCAAGCTCAAGGAGGAGCTCGATGAAGATCTTGTCCTTTGTGTTGATCCGTTTCCAGTTGATTAGTAGTGGAGCTCAGTTGGGGTCGATCGGGGATCTGTGTAGCATTTGGGGTAGTCTTCTTTTATTTTGGTTCCGTAGTCGAACCTTGTTTGTATCTGGTTGATGTAATGCTTTATTCATGTATTTATGTGAAGTGGCGATTGTAAGCCAACTATGTAACGCTTTCTCTTATGTATTACATGGGTTGTGTGAAGATTACCTCACTTGCAACATTGCTTTCAATGTGGTTATGCCTCT
The DNA here is from genome assembly GCF_056163025.1 of Triticum urartu. NCBI lineage: Eukaryota > Viridiplantae > Streptophyta > Magnoliopsida > Poales > Poaceae > Triticum > Triticum urartu. Next base: position 92,413,841 of record NC_141877.1, read on the forward strand.
AAGTCGTGCTTCGACACGTGGGAGATATAGCCGCATCGAGGGCGTGACAAGTTGGTAATCAGAGCCTTCCCCGACCTTAGGAGCCCCATTGCTTGATCGAATTAGCGGATGAGTTGAGTCTAGAAAAATGTTTTGAGTCATTTAGGAATTATATATCAGAGAGTTTAGGAATTCTTTTTACTCGCCAGTCCCTTCATCGCTCTGGTAAGGCATCCTGATGTAGAGTTTTGACTCTTCTCTTCTCAAATTTCACTAAATTTTTTTTAGGATCACACGGGTATCTTGGAATCGTTCCGATGGTTTTGTGACGAGAACATTGTTCTTGGTGCCTCCTGTCATTTAGGGGTTGTGGCAGTGTCCCGGGGAGTTGAGCTCCGAGGTGTTGTCGTCGCAATTTTATCGTGGCAGTTCTGGAATACCTGAGTTTAGTTTCGCCGACATCGAAAATCTCTTTTATGCAGTTGTTGGTGAGATAACCTCGACGCCACCCAGTACTGGGGCGGGAGTTCATGAAGGTTGAGGTAGACGATTTCCGAAGTTTTTCTCGGTTATGTGTTGAAGGATGGATACAGCTAGATGTAGGATTTGCTAGTTTGGGTGAGATATTATGCTTCCCTTGTATCCCCAACACCTGATTGCATAACCGAAATTTTTTGGGAGTTTATAAGTGGGAATTCAAATAGCTCTTAGGATATCTTTCCGACAGATGTATCATATGAAATTGGGGTTCGACGTCTAGTGGTCCGCCTATTCACGGTTGGTTTTATAGTGGTCTCGTTGTGTCTTAAAGAGTCCTTGGCTATGCCAACTCGGGGATGCTTCGTATGTCATGTGCACTGCCTTGTACATGATGGTGCTGTACGATCGAGCCCGTGTAGGCCCCACCACGAAAACTTCGAACGAAATCTCTATCATATGTTTGTTCCGGCTTATTCTGCAAGCCAATCCTTTGTTTTTGTTTGGAGTTGTGGTATTCGAGTTGCTTCAATGTCAAGTGTTGATTCCATACCTTCCCCAAATGGTGTTCTCATACTCCGATGTGAATACTAATCCTTCTCGATAATCGAGATTGTTATGCCAATCTTGTTCTACCGGTGTGTCTCTGTTCAAGTGGATCCGATCACTTCAACATTCGCAAGATCAATTATCGGTTCTTCTCAATGTTGTTTGTTTCATCCATCTCCAAGTTTCCTTTGTTTTTCCCGCCCTCCCTCCCTTGTTTTTCTTCAAGGACTCAGATTTCTTAATCGAGTATCCATCTTATTGATGTGAAGCCTCTCCATTCTTTTCCTTCAATGTTCTTATCCGGTGATTCTCATGAAGATACTAACGGAGCTTCTAGTTCATCATTCTTCGTTTCTTTTATCTTCTCCGGTGGTTTCAAGTCAAGCTTTGTTGATCATATCCCTTCCTCGTTTCAATACCTTCTCATACCAGTGCACCTCATAATAATTCACTCCTCGCTATTCATTTGTTCCGGAGTGCTCAAGATATCTCAAAAGATTCATGTTTCCACTCTGCTTTCGTTCAAGGTCTTTCGAGGATGTCACCTCATTCAAGCCATTTAATTCAACCGGTGCAATCTCTCTTTTAAATCTTTTCAACGGTGTTCTTTTGAGTGGGCCCTAACCCATAGGTCTTTTCCCAGGATCTTACCTTACTCTTCGAATTTTACCGGAACTATCCTAAATTCATTTCAAATTTGACATAAGAATGATTCATCATCTGTCATATGTTTTTCTCCAAGATCTTTCAAATTCTTTTCATCTTTGGTTCAACCTCTCCTCTTTTCTTCATTCCGGAGTGTCTAAATAATTCATGGTGGTGCTTCTCGTTGTCATTCTCGGATTTTGAAGACCGAAGAAGAGTTTCTCTTTAATCTTGCTCCATTCTCTTCAAGATTCGTGGTTCTAGCTTGTTGCCATCCTCTCGTAATTGTTTTGATCGTGAGAATTCTTTTCACCTATCCGGAGCAATTCAAGAGTCTTCTCAGTTTGATTATCCGGAGTCCATCATTTCAGGTTTTTCATTCTCAGCTTCTAGTTATCATTCTCCAATCTTACCGGTGCATCATTCAATATTCGCTAATCAGTTTGTGATCCCTTCCTTCACTTGTATCTAAATTCTCTCAAGTATCCTCATTCATTTCACATTTTTTCCCGGTGTTCCTTTATCTTTCCTTCTGCCATTTTAATTCTTACGGTGGTTCGTGCAAGATTCCTATTCTTTCGTTATCATATCAATTCATTCATTGTTTCGATTCCACCGGTGTTTCGTTGAAGACCTTCTCAAGTTGGCGCGATATCTATCCTAATCCTTTCTTCGAGAATAAGTAGTATGCCAAATCCGTTCTTTGTCATCAATTTAAATTGGTGAAGGATACGCATAACGTAATCCTTATTCTTGTTCATCCAAGTGATTAATTCCTTATTCCGGAGGTGCATCATATCACATTCTGGGTTGGAGATGCTTTATCTTTTCTTTTCCCGGAGTTCCAAGCTCTCACAATTACATCACCACGGAGATTCATTTAAATCATTGCAAGGCTTCAACCTTATTCTTTTCATCCTCCATTTTGATTGATCATTTCTTTTATTTCCGGAGTTCTCATGAAGGTTTTACATGATGGTTCATCAAGGATTTATATTCCTTCTCGAAGTGTTCATCGAGATTCTTTTCTAAGGAGCTCAAGTTTTCTTCATCTTGCAATCCGGAGTACAATTCTTCCTTCCATATCAATAGAGGTGGCATTATATCATTCTTGATAATTCGAGTTCATGTTTCATGATTCACATGTGGTCAAGAATGGGATATTAAAAGCCATCAATCTCTTCCTTGGAGTTATCTTGGGTTATATTTCACCTTAAGCCTTCCCTAAGGATGGTTGCTATTATGGTGCTTATAAATGATCCAAGTTCTTCATTTATCCTTTCCGGTGCGATATACTTTCTCGTCTCCTTGTTCATTCCAATCCAATTCTTTTTCCGTGAGTGGCAGGCTGTCACATCATAATTTGAGATGTGGTCCATAAGACCATATCAAGCGTATTCTTTTCGTTGTTGGTGTTCCAACAACTCTGTTCGACCCTTCTCCTAAGGACTCCTTTTCAAACTCTTTTGTGGTAGAAGATGTCTTTTTCCTCTAAATTCTTTCCTTTCCAAGAGCCAACTTCTATTCTTTCTCCCGGAGGTCTAGTGATGTTGCCCTTTTCACTCCTCATCTCGGTTTGTCAAGATCATGTTCAATTTCTTCCTATCAAGTCTTGTATCTCTTTTCAACCGGAGTGCTATAAGAAATTGTTCTTCCTTGTTCCTCTTTTCTAACGGGGTGTTTTCAACTTCGTTCACCTCCGTTGTATTCTTTATTTCAATTTGTTCAACTTTTCAAGGTTTCCTGGTTTCACTCGTTTGTCAAAGAAGCAACTTAGTTTTACCTCTTCTCTTTCTCTTTCGTTTTCCCTCCGGTGCCATTCTAGATCTCGGGACGAGATCCTCTCGTAGTGGTGGAGTGTTGTAACGCCCTGAGACCGATGTGCCAGGTGTCCTCCGCTTATTCTCTGTTGTTGCCGTGTCATTTGCTTGCGTGTTGCATCTAATATCATGTCATCATGTGCATAGCATCATAATGTTTTCAAAACTTGCATCCGTCCCGGTCTCCTCGTTCCTTCCGTTGTCCGTTCTTAGTCCAGACACCCTTGCACGCGCCCGCGGCACGTCCAACATAGTATTTTTATAAGTGGCCGGAAAATGTTCTCGGATTGGGTTGAAAGTTGGCATGTGGTCTTATTATAGTGTAGATAGACCGCCTGTCAAGTTTCATCGCATTCGGAGTTCGTTTGATAGCCTAACCATTAAACTATAGCGGCAGTATAGTCGGTCTATTGTCGGACGTTTTCGGTATCCGGAAACCATGCCGGGCTGCATCTCTCCCCTCCTCTCTCAGACCAACCCTCTCTACATAGTCCACTACCTACCGCCAGGCCCAACGTAACCCCTCTCATCAGCCCGAGGCCCTCCTCGCGCGCGCGCCCGAAAAGTTGTCCCGGACATGACCCGAGCAGTCGTCACCGTCGTGTCCGGATCATCCCCAAACGTCTACAAAACGTCACTGTTTTTTGGACTCCCTAGCTATTTTATTCGCGACCGTCCGATTTTGATCGAAGGCTCCAGATACCCCCTAACCTAATCCCACCTGCTATATAAAGAGGCTAACCCTAGTCCAAACCTGTCCCATGCTCCTATTCCCTGCCGCCGCGACCACTCACCATCCCACCTCGGGATCTCCTCCCGATCCAAATTCTTTCCGACCCTCTCCCTTGATTTTCGCCGCCACCCAACCAATGCACTCCTTCCAAATCCATCGATCCCCTCCTCTGCTTGCTCGTCCCCGAGCACCTCGATCCACCAGCGCCGCCTCGCCTGAGTTCTAGACGCCAACGGCGACAATCTCCACCAAACCAGCAGGCCCTGCGCCTCATCCTTCTTCCTTCCCCTTGTCCTCCCGTTCTTCCTCCCTTTCTCCTTTCTCTTTTCTCTCTCCCTCTCACATCTCTCTCTCCCAGGTACCCAGGAGCTATCCCGCAGCGCCATGGACGCCAAGGCCGAGCCGCCGTGTTCTTCTCTCGAATCCAGTGAACCAAGCCGCTATTGGAGTCCTCCGCGCCGGCCTGGACCCAAGTGCCTCCCCGCGCCCATTCCCGGACCCCGCCGCCGCGCCAAGTCCATGCCTCACGCCGAAGCTCTGCTTCCACCCGCACGCTGCTGCGTCCGCTGCGTCGATCCCATGCCCGGCCTCTACATCGCGCGCGTTGAACCCGGGTCCTCGCTTCGATCTGGAGGTGGCAGCCAACCGCATCGCCAACCCGCTTCACGAACGACGACGACCAGAGACAAGCCCCTCGTCCCGCCTCTGCTCGCACGCTTCTCCAGCGCCAAGTCCCGCTCGCGTTGACCGCGCACCCGTCCTGGAGTTGGTCCGCCTCCCCAAGCCGCCATGAACCAGATCCGGGCCGGAGACCCCTGTTCCCGGCCGTTCCCTGCCATCAGCGCCGCCTTCTTCAGGCCGCTACGCCCGCACGCGAGGACGGTGACCACGGCGACGAGTTTTGCCCGCGCCTGGACCCGCTCGATGCCCGTTGACCGCGCACGTCACCAGTTTGGGCCAGATCCGTGCGTGGGCCTCCTCTTGCGGTGCCTCAAGCCCAGCCGCAAGCCAACGCCAGGCCTCCCTCCTCCACCGAACGGGCCAAGGCCCAGCGCACACTTCTCACCCCAGCCGGCCCAGTTCGCCTCTGCCTCACGTGTCAAGTCCATGGGTGTGCAGCCCAATTCTTCTCAGATCCAGCCCATAGTTGTTTTTTTCTGTGCGCTGCGAATTTGTCCATTTAACCTGAGACAACAGTTTTGCAAAAAACTTCCTAAGCTTCATGCATTTCCTAACTATTTAACCGTGCATCAGATTAAAACAAACCTTATATGAAAAATGCTTAGTTTTTCATCTAATTTCATAATATGCCACTTTCATCCATGTTTAAAACGATTAAAATGATGTTTGCTTATATTTGCCTATTGCCATGTTAAAATGATTAAATTCATAACTAAATAACCGTAACTCGGATTTTAATAAACTTTATATGTAAATGGGGTAGAATTTTGCCTAGTTTAACATGGTGGCATTATCTTGCATGTTTAATAACTATAAAATTTGGTTTAGGGCAGAACAGCACCAAACCTAATATATGCACATGGGGATTTACCGGAATTGTTGTTTGTTGCTTCCGGCCTCATTTAAACTTGCCTAGGTAGATAGTTGCATTATGCTTCACCTCTTGAAATGTTTTAACAACATTTAATATTGTTGGGTACATAAACGAGATTGAACTAAATAACTTGCATGTGGTGTTTCATCAATATGCATTGCATATTGAGCTCCACTTAATTTGTAGGATTGTTTGTGCACTTTGCCATGCCTCATTAAACCGGACATGCATCATATTTGTTGTGCATCATGCTATGTTGTTGTAGTGGTTGTTTACTATGTTGTGTGTTTATTTCCGGTGTTGCTTCTTCGTCTTGGTTCCGATAACGTCGTGTTTGTGAGAATCCGTTCGACTACGTCCGTTTATCTTCTTCATGGACTCGTTTTTCTTCCTTGCAGGATTTCAGGCAAGATGGCCATACCCTCGAAATCACTTCTATCTTTGCTTGCTAGATGCTCGCTCTTTTGCTATGCCTATGCTTCGATACCTACCACTTGCTTATCATGCCTCCTATATTGTTGAACCAAGCCTCTAACCCACCTTGTCCTAGCAAACCGTTGTTTGGCTATGTTATCGCTTTGCTCAGCCCCTCTTATAGCATTGTTAGTTGCAGGTGAAGATTGAAGTTTGTTCCTTGTTGGAACATGGAGATGTTGTTCCTTGTTGGAACCTGTTTACTTGTTGGGATATCACAATATGTCTTATTTAATTAATGCATCTATACACTTGGTAAAGGGTGGAAGGCTCGGCCTTATGCCTGGTGTTTTGTTCCACTCTTGCCGCCCTAGTTTCCGTCATATCGGCGTTATGTTCCCGGATTTGTCGTTCCTTACGAGGTTGGGCTATAATGGGAACCCCTTGACAGTTCGCCTTGAATAAAACTCTTCCAGCAATGCCCAACATTGGTTTTACCATTCTCCACCTACCCTTTTCTTTCCCTTGGGTTCTGTAGACTCAAGGGTCATCTTATTTAAACCCCCCTGGGCCAGTGCTCCTCTGAGTGTTGGTCTGACCGAGCAGACTGCGGGGCCACCTCGGGGCAACTTGAGGTTTGGTTTTACTCGTAGGATGTCTCATCTGAGTGTGCCCTAAGAACGAGATATGTGTAGCTCCTATTGGGATTTGTCGGCACATTCGGGCGGTGTTGCTGGACTTGTTTTATCTTTGTCGAAGTTGTCTTGTATCACCGGGTTACCGAGTCTGATCAGAATGTCTTGGGAGAAGGTTTATCCTTCGTTGACCGTGAGAGCTTGTGATGGGCTAAGTTGGGACACCCCTGCAGGGATTTGAACTTTCGAAAGCCGTGCCCGCGGTTATGGGCAGATGGGAATTTGTTAATGTCCGGTTGTAGAAAACCTGAAGTTGATCTTAATTAAAATGCACCAACCGTGTGTGTAACCGTGATGGTCTCTTTCCGGTGGAGTCCGGGAAGTGAACACGGTGTTGGAGTTATGTTTGCTGTAGGTTGTTCTTTAGTTCTTCGTTCATGATTTGCCTTCTCTTCTCGCTCTCTTTTGCGAATAGGTTAGCCACCATATATGCTAGTCGCTTGCTGCAGTTCCACCTCATACCTTTACCTTACCCATAAGCTTAAATAGTCTTGATTGCGAGGGTGTGAGATTGCTGAGTCCCCGTGACTCACAGATACTTCCAAAACCAGCTTGCAGGTGCCAATGAGACCGTGCAGGTGACGCCACCAAGCTCAAGGAGGAGCTCGATGAAGATCTTGTCCTTTGTGTTGATCCGTTTCCAGTTGATCAGTAGTGGAGCCCATTTGGGGTCGATCGGGGATCTGTGTAGCATTTGGGGTAGTCTTCTTTTATTTTGGTTCCATAGTCGGACCTTGTTTGTATCTGGTTGATGTAATGCTTTATTCATGTATTTGTGTTAAGTGGCGATTGTAAGCCAACTATGTAACGCTTTTCCCTTATGTATTACATGGGTTGTGTGAAGATTACCTCACTTGCGACATTGCTTTCAATGCGGTTATGCCTCTAAGTCATGCTTCGACACGTGGGAGATATAGCCGCATCGAGGGCGTGACAGATCAACACCAAAAGCTTAAGTTGAATCCACCGAAGAAGAAAAGAATGGAGAATGATGGACAAGTAGAGCATCTTCATGAGAAACACCGGGTAAGAACATGAAGGAAAAAGAATGGAGAGACTTCCCATCAAAAAAATGGATAGTTGAATAAGGAATTTTAGTCCTTGAAGAAAAAGGGGTGGGAGGGTGGGAAAGCAAAGACAACTTGGGATGGATGAAATGAACACCGTTGAGAAAGCTGAGATTTAATCTTGCGGATGTTGAGAATGAACGGATCCGCTTGATGAGAAAACACACCGGTTGAAAAGGATTGACATGACGTCCTCGATGATCGAGAAGGATTGGTATTCACATCGGAGTATGAGAACACCGTTTAGGAAGGGTATGGAATCAACACTTGACATTGAAGCAACTCGAATACCACAACTCAAAACAAAATAAAGGATTGGCTTGCAGAATAAGCCGGAACAAACATATGTTAGAGATTTCGTCCGAAGTTTTCGTGGTGGGGCCTACACGGGCTTGATCGTACAGCCCCATCATGTACAAGGCAGTGCACATGACATACGAAGCGTCCCAGAGTCGGCATAGCCAAGGACTCTTTAAGACACAACGAGACCACTGTAAAACCGACCGTGAATAGGCGGACCACTAGACGTCGAACCCCAATTTCATATCATACATCTGTTGGAAAGATATCCTAAGAGCTACTTGAATTCCCACTTATAAACTCCTAAAACTTTCCGGTTATGCAATCAGGTGTTGGGGATACAGCGGAAGCATAATATCTCACCCAAAACTAGCAAATCCTACATCCAGCTGTATCCATCCTTCAACACATAACCAAGAAACCTTCGGAAATCAACTACCTCGACCTTCGAAAAGCATCCGTTATACGAGTTATGGCAATACTCCCGAACTCCCGCCCCAGTACTGGGTGGCGTCGAGGTTATCTCACCAACAACTGCATAAAAGAGATTTTCAATGTCGGCGAAACTAATCTCAGGTATTCCAGAACTGCAACGATAAAATTGTGATGACAACACCTCGGAGCTCAACTCCCCGGGACACTGCCACAACCCCTAAATGACAGGAGGCACCAAGAACAATGTTCTCGTCACAAATCGATCGGAGCGATTCCGAGATACCCGCATGATCCTAAATTTTTTTAGTGAAATTTGAGAAGAGAAGAGTCAAAACTTTACATCGGGATGCCTTACCAGAGCGATGAAGGGACTGGGGAGTAAAAGGAATTCCTAAACTCTCCGATATATAATTCCTAAATGACTCAAAACATTTTTCTAGACTGAACTCGTCCGCTAATTCGATCAAGCAGTGGGGGCTCCTAAGGTCGGGGAAGGCTCTGATTACCAACTTGTAACGCCCTTGATGCGGCTATATCTCCCACGTGTCGAAGCACGACTTAGAGGCATAACCGCATTGAAAGCAATGTCGCAAGTGAGGTAATCTTCACACGACCCATGTAATACATAAGGGAAAGAGATACATAGTTGGCTTACAATCGCCACTTCACACAATTACATGAATAAGGCATTACATCATCCAGATACAAACAAGGTCCGACTACGGAACCAAAATAAAAGAAGACTACCCCAAATGCTACACAGATCCCCGATCGACCCCAACTGGGCTCCACTACTGATCAACTAGAAAGAAACAACACAAAGGACAAGATCTTCATCGAGCTCCTCCTTGAGCTGGGTTGCGTCACCTGCACGGTCTCATCAACACCTGCAAGCTGGTTTTGGAAGTATCTGTGAGTCACGGGGACTCAGCAATCTCACACCCTCGCGATAAAGACTATTTAAGCTTATGGGTAAGGTAAAGGTATGAGGTGGAGCTGCAGCAAGCGACTAGCATATATGGTGGCTAACATACGCAAAAGAGAGCGAGAAGAGAAGGCAAGGCACAGTAGATAAAACTATGAGCAAGAAGTGATCCTAGAAAAACCTACGTCAAGCATAACTCCAACACCGTGTTCACTTCCCGGACTCCGCCGAGAAGAGACCGTCACGGTTACACACGAGGTTGATGGATTTTAATTAAGGTCAACTTCAGGTTTTCTACAACCGGAAGTTAACAAATTCCCATCTGCCCATAATCGCGGGCACGGCTTTCGAAAGTTCAATCCCTGCAGGGGTGTCCCAAATTAGCCCATCACAAGCTCTCACGGTCAACGAAGGATAAACATTCTCCCGGGACATTCCGATCAGACTCGGCATCCTGGTTCTACAAGACAACTTCGACAAGGTAAAACAAATCCAGCAACACCGCCCGAATGTGCCGACAAATCCCGATAGGAGCTGCACATATCTCTTTCTCAGGGCACACTCAGATGAGACATCCTACGAGTAAAACCAAACCTCAAGTTGCCCCGAGGTGGCCCCGCAGTCTGCTCGGTCGGACCAACACTCAGAGGAGCACTGGTCGGGGGGGGGGGGGGGGGGTTAAAATAAAGATGACCCTTGAGTCCGCGAAACCCAAGGGAAAAAGAGGCTAGGTGGCGAATGGTAAAACCAATGTTGGGCATTGCTGGAGGAGTTTTATCCAAGGCGAACTGTCAAGGGGTTCCCATAATAGCCCAACCGCGTAAGGAACGCAAAATCCGGGAACATAACACCAATATGACGGAAACTATGGCGGCAAGAGTGGAACAAAACACCAGGCATAAGGACGGGCCTTCCACCCTTTACCAAGTATATAGATGCATTAATTAAATAAGATATATTGTGATATCCCAACAAGTAAACATGTTCCAACAAGGAACAACATCTGCATGTTCCAACAAGGAACAAACTTCAATCTTCACTTGCAACTAACAACGCTATAAGAGGGGCTGAGCGAAGCGGTAACATAGCCAAACAACGGTTTGCTAGGACAAGGTGGGTTAGAGGCTTGGTTCAATAATATGGGAGGCATGATAAGCAAGTGGTAGGTATCGCAGCATAGGCATAGCAAAAGAGCGAGCAACTAGCAAGCAAAGATAGAAGTGATTTTGAGGGTATGGTCATCTTGCTTGTAATCCCGCAAGGAAGAAGAACGAGTCCATGAAGAAGACAAACAGACGTAGACGAACGGGTCCTCACAAACGCGACGTTATCGGAACCAACCCGAAGAAGCAACACCGGAAAGAAGCAAACAATCATGGTAAACAACCACCACATAATCATGGCATGATGCACAATCAAGTATGATGCATGTCCGGTTTAATGAAGCATGGCATGGCAAGGTGCATAAGCAACCCCACAAATTAAGTGGAGCTCAATATGCAACTGAGTTGCATATTGAGGGAACACCACATCAATTATTTAGTTCACTCTCGGTTAGGTACTCAACAATATTAAATGTTGGTTAACATGGCAAGAGGTGAAGCATAAGACAACTATACCATCTAAACAATTTAAATGGGGCCGGATATAACGAATAACGAATCCGGTAAATCCCCATATGCATTAGCAATTTAAATGCAAACAACAACTTAAGCATTTTGATTGTTGTTATCATGATGCGGATGACATGGACCAGTTTATGCAATTTTTAATAAAAGTTTACAAGAGCATTATGAAGCATTTGTCACCGTGGTGGAAAGAAAAGGGGTGCCACGGCAACGATAACGAAAACGGTGCCACTGCAACGTTCCGGTTCCGGTAACTCGATTGAGATACCGATGCAAAGGAGAAGTGTGCGAATGCGTACAAAAGATGGTGGGGCGCTCCCGGATTCCGGGTGTCCCATAATTTGGCGACAAGGAAACGAGCGACAATTTGGGCACGGGGCAAACACGAGCATCTCAAACATCGCAAGCATTCGTTCTCGGGCAGTCGTCTCGGGTTTATACCTTCGAAGCGTGCATTATCGGAACGGATCGAATTCGGCGGTAGGGGTACACGTGTCGAAGGGGAAGTAGTTGTTCACAGGGTCGTCGTGGGAAGTAGCGGTTCACGTGACGGTAGTTGAACTTGACGTTTGCGTTACACGGGTCTTCAGCGACGGTCGTCGTACATGGTTCAGAGTGGTACTTGCATCTTCGGACTTGTCGGTCTCGTTTCTTGCGACGGTAGCAGTATACGTCTCGTTTTCGGAGAGGTACTTGGGGTCATTTGAACTTGTCGGTCTCGTCATCTCGAAGGGGTGCTTGATGTTCTTAGCGATTCCGAAGACGGTGGTAGATGTACTTGGTGCCAATATGGTCTTCGGGTACTTGACGACTCCGGACGGGGCCACAAAATATAGTTGACCTTGCCGTTTCGGTGTAGTAGTGGAACGAACGTCCGGGTAGCCTTGCCGGTGTAGGTACTTGATGGTATCCGAGGCCTTCGGGTGTCGTGCACCATTCGTAGACATTCGGGTCTCCTGTAGAGGTACTAGACGAATCCCGGGTATGTAGTCGTACACACACGTAGATGAACTTGACGAATCCGAACTCTTCGAGGGTCATCGTGGTGCTCGTTTCGTGTAGTAGTCATTCACGTGTCTTCGGTGGGAGTCTTCGGTAGAGGTACTTGACGCCCATGCGTGCATTGGGGTCTTGCACGGCTCTGCCTCAGGAGGTCACCGGAGATGAATGAAGGCAACTTCATCTGCTGGTAGTTGGTGCGTGGCCGAGCTGCGGCTAGAAGCAGTGGCCGGCGTCGGTCTTGGTATGAAGCGAGGAAGCGGCGGCACACCCAGCGAAGGTCGACGAGGAGCAGGAGATGGCCGGGGTTCCTTGACGCAACGGAGGAGGAGCAGAGGAGGGCAGCGGCGGTGTGCGCGAAGCTGTAGGCTAGCATGGTGGTCTCCATGGCCGGCGGCCATGCGGGTCGCATGAGGCAAGGCAGGCAAGCCAAGGGCGGTCGCGTCGGGGCTTGTGTCGTCGGGACCTGCAGAAGGAGGCGAGGCAAGGTGGCTCCGGCAAGGGCACCGCTGGCCGGGGACGGGCGCAGCAGTGACGAGGAGGTCAGGGTGCGGAAGATTGCATGGAGGTGCAGAATAGGTCCGAGCGAAGCTGCTCCATGGCGAGGCGACGGTGTAGGAGGAGGTCGGGTATGGCTTGGCACGGCGGCCTTGCTGGAGACGGGGAGGAGGCGAGATGGCGCGGCGGCGGCCTCACCGGAGTGGAGAAGGCGGCTCCATGGGGCGCTGCTCGGGGGAGGAGGTGCGGCGCACGAGGAGGGAGAAGGGAAGACCGCGAGTGAGGGAGGGATCGAGAGGGAGATGGATCGGGTAGCTCTCGGTCTGGCGGCGCTGGGAAGTAATCGAGGGAGAGGGAGATCGGGCTAGGGTTATGGAAACTGGTGGGGGCGGCTGGGCCTTGGAGCCGGCCCAGGAGTTGACCTAGGGAGGCCGGCGGCTGGTTGGGCCTAGGGATGGCCCTAGAGGCAGGCCTGCTGGTCTCTCTCCTCTCTCTGCTATTTCCTTTTGTTTTAAATAACAGAGAAATAAAGAGAAAGGAAAAGAGAGAAGAGAAGGTTAGAGTAAGAATTTGGGCATGCGGATAATATTCCCAGACTAGCAAAAATGTGCACGATCCAAGAAAAATGGAGTGGCCATTTTTCAAAGTTTAAATTCAAACTCATTTGATTTAAATTCAAATGGTTCGAATAGGAAGTGAGGGTTAGGAAGGTCCAAAAATGTTCGGAGTTTTGGAGGAGCCCCGGTAAAAGGGGAAAGAATTATTGGGCAAGGTTTGGAGATCAAACTCAAAGAGGAATAGACATGGGGAATATTTTGCACGTGTGTTATGGTTAATTCCAAAAGAATGGAATATTTATAATAGCTCCCTAATATCGGGAGGATATGTTATAAAGAGAAGTCACCCTTCCCTCGGTTTAAATGGACCGGAGATCCATGCAATTTATCTAAGTGAGTTGCAAAAAGACTTATGGCATGATGACATGATGACATGATGCAATGCACATGATGCAACGAACCAAAACGAATCACCCGACAACACCCGGAAACATGGAAGGCATCTGAAGCTTCGGTCTTGGGTGTTACAATAGGGTGGCTGAACTAGTCATTAAGGATTTGATAAACCGGCTGTGGCCAGCGAAGCTATGCCTAGCAGCTACTTCAGACTCGTGAGGCGGATGGTGAACGCATGTCCTCAGCTAGACGTTATCAAGCGCTCCGTTTGTATTGAGGGTGCCCGTATGGCCTTCGCTCGCTAAAAGATGTGGTGGGCGAAGATGAACGCTGTTGAAGTCGCCAGCGGGCCGCCGGAGGGCAAGGAGCACCGCACACCCGAGCGATATTTCGAGGATGTCGTAGAAGGGTCTCGACTTGTAGCGGCGCAATGTTCACATGACATTGTATTTGAATAAATGTATTCATGTTTGCCTTTGACTAGTATTATGGGAACAAAGCCAGTTTTTGTAAAGTAATTTTATTATTCTTTGAATTGTTTCCTCCTATACGGCCATGTTGTGTGTAATCTGAGGGTTGGCCAGCCGTCAGCTTCTGCCCTCATGTAGATAGTATGGAGGTTTTCGGGATGGAATCTAAACAATCTTGATCCAATTACATGATTCTTGAAGGAGTTGTTTAGCGCAACGAACAAGGCAATCAGACTTTATGGCTTTAATGCCCTCACTTAGCCATAGGAGTTTTATAATAAAGCATGGGTGCAACCCCTGGTTTAAGCCGGAGTACTGTTAGCATCTGATCGGGAAGTGCGGATCTCTCGCGTAACGAGGAAAAAATCTCCAATGATTTGTAACCCTCGAGTAGCTGACCGGCTCTCGACACATCATGACTGTCAGTTTTCGGCTTTCTCTACTGAGGTGCTCATCTGCTCAAAGCCAGGGCACAATCGCAATAGTTCTCCCTTTACTACCCTAGCCGATGGAGCAGAACATAGGGTAGCAAGCACAGGAGTCGGGCAACCCAACTATTGACCAAAGACATGATTCGGAGCCAATGCATATAATGCTAAACTCGGGGTGCCGAACTTATATAAGAAGTGTTCGGACTGTGCTGCCGTATTGTGGGGCGACAGGTATCCCCTAGCGAATATTAAACGTAAAAGAGTGTCGATGCAGCAAATAAGCAGATCGAAATAAAAACGAAGTAAGAAGCAAAAACCACAGGAACTAGGCCATGAACCATTTTTATTATAACTAGATGGATACGTCAAGGCGTATCTTGTACAGATGGTGCGAGAAGTATCCGGCCATTTAACATGCCGGCATCGATAGGGCGCAGCGTGCGGGTCCTGAGAAATAAGTATGAGTACCCTACACACCTGTGTTGCTTGCCTCCGTTGTATTTTAGTCCTGCTAAAGGACTTGACATCAGGCTTGCAGAAAAAGGTGCCTGAAACAAGAAAAAGAAGTAAAAGTATGTGTGTCCGGGATCGGTCTGGCTGAATTATAGGCCCAGGGTTATCTCGTGCCTCCGTCGATGTCCATGGAATTTTGCGTGGGTAATTGTGTACGGATGGTATGAATGCCACTACCTTATTGGGGCTAGGACAGAGGCCGAATTGCTAGTTGAGCTCTTGACGAGCCGCGCTGTCCTGTTGTAGTGTAGTCCGGACCCGCTTGATGGTGTCCAGGGGCTCGGCAGCTGGATTATAATGCTGCTTGAGAAGGCCGCTCTGTACTTCTGCTGCTAGGGCAGTGATTTGCTCCTCTTTTCGGAGGGAGCGTTCTGTATTTCCATTGACTGTTGTGACGCCGCGTGGACCAGGCATCTTGAGCTTGAGACAAGCATAGTGTGGCACTGCGTTAAATCTAGCAAACATGGTTCGTCCGAGCAGTGCGTGGTAGCCGCTGCGGAAAGGGACGATATCGAAGATTAACTCTTCGCTTCGGAAGTTTTCCGGAGAACCGAAGACCACCTCCATCATGATTGAGCCCGTACAGTGCGCCTCTACACCTGGTATGACTCCTTTAAAGGTAGTCTTTGTTGGTTTGATTTGTGAGGGATTAATGCCCATCTTCCGTACTGTATCCTGGTACAGCAGGTTGAGGCTGCTTCCACCATCCATCATGACTCGTGTTAGGTGTAATCCGTCGATGATTGCGTCAAGGACCAGTGCGGCCGAACCGCCATGGCGGATACTAGTTGGATGATCTCGTCGATCGAAGGTGATCAGAAATGACGACCATGGATTAAATTTTGGGGCGACTGGCTCTACCGCATAGATGTCCCTGAGTGCTCGTTTGCGCTCCTTTCTGGGGATGTGCGTGGCGTATATCATGTTCACTGTTTTGACCTGGGGGGAATTTCTTCTGTCCCACGGTGTTCGGTTGCCAGGGCTCTTCGTCCTCGTCCTCACTTTGTGATCCCTTTTCTTTGTTTTTGGCATTTGACTTGCCAGCCTGTTTAAAGACCCAACAATCCCTGTTGGTATGATTGGCTTGCTTATCCGGGGTGCCGTGAATTTGGCATGGACGATCAAGTATGCGGTCCAGGCTGGAAGGTCCTTCGTTATTTCTTTTGTAGGGTTCTTCCGTTGGCCGGACATGGAGCCACTGAATCCGGCGTTGACTGTGGTGTCCTCGGTGTTGTCGCCATTGCTTTTGCATTTGTGTCTCTTACGCTGGAGCCTGCCAGTGCTGTTCTTGGCCTCTGTGGGGCCTGCCTTGCTGGCTGTGTTTTTGCTACGAGCCAGCCAGCTGTGCTTGCCTGCGCAAAAGCGGGTCATGAGTGCCGTAAGGGCTGCCATTGACTTCAGATTTTCTTGTCCGAGGTGGCATGCTAGCCATTCGTCACGGATGCTGTGTTTGAAGGCTGCTAGGGCCTCGGCATCTGGATAGTCGACGATCTGGTTCTTTTTGGTTAGGAACCTAGTCCAGAATTTTCTCGCTGATTCTCCGGGTTGTTTAACTATGTGGCTTAGGTCATCGGCATCTGGTGGCCGGACATAAGTTCCTTGGAAGTTGTCGAGGAAAGCCTCTTCCAAGTCCACCCAGCTGCTGATGGAGTTCTCAGGCCGGCTATTTAACCAGTGTCGAGCTGGTCCTTTGAGTTTTAATGGGAGGTATTTGATGGCATGGAGGTCGTCTCTCCGGGCCATCTGGATGTGGAGAATGAAATCCTCGATCCATACTGCATGATCGGTTGTGCCATCGTATGGTTCGATATTGACGGGCTTGAACCCCTCAGGGAATTCATGACCCAGTACTTCATCTGTGAAGCAGAGCGAGTGTGCGGCACCTCTATACCGGGCCGCATCGTGGCGGAGCTTTGATGGAGTCCATTTGCGGCGTTCGGCCCGAGCATGGTTAGGTTTGTCACGTCCAAATAGGTAGCCATCTCATGCTTCGAGGCATGTCTTCGTGATCCGTAGATCGATCTTGTGTGTCCTGCTCTACTGTCCAGAGTCTGTCGGAGGTCGTACATATGAATCCGGACTCTTTCGTCCCTATTTTAGCGGGGTGGTGGGGCATTCTGCTGTTTGGCCCGAGTTGTCGCTTTATCTCGACCATGGGGTGGCCGTTCAGCCGCTCTGTCCCAACCACGTGGTGGTCGGTCCTCACTACACAAGGGAGACATGTGCTCCGGCGCCTCCTCATCGAATTGAGGTAGCAGTCTGCGTTTCGGATAGCTCTTGGCTGGGCAGTTGAGGCTGTATTCCTCGGCTGTCAGGACATCAGTCCATATGTCGACCACCAGGTCTTGTTCAGCTTGAAGCTGCCGTTGTTTCTTTTCCAGGCTCCTTGCAGTGGCTATGAGCTGAAGCTTAAAGCGCTCCTGCTCGAGAGGATCCTCAGGCACGATGAAGTCTTTGTTGCCAAGGCTTGTCTCCTCCTTGGAGAGTGGACGGTAACTACCATCCTCCGAGTCATCTTGTATGGCCTGTTTGTCAGGGTTTTCTTGCCTGCTGTCGTATTCCTGTTCGGATGTAGCCCTGATAGGGTGTTCATTTTTTTCGGCATCGCTCGGAGTACTATTTTCTCCGATGCCAGTGTTGCTGTCCTTTGAGCGGTGGGGCTTAGGGCGGCGCTTGGGCCGTCGGCGCTTGGACTGTGTCTCGGAGGTTTTATTCACATCTGGCTCTTCTTTGTCGTCGCCAGATCCTTTAGGTGTATCAACCATGTACACGTCGTATGAAGAGGTAGCCGTCCAACGTCCAGTGAATGGAGGGTCTTGAACTTGCTCCTTGTCGGCATCGTCGACCATACCGTCGATGTCTTCGGAGCCACAGTCAAGCACGTCGGTTAAGTCATCGACGGTGGCTATGAAGTGGGTGGAGGGTGGGAAGCAAGATTCCTCATCATCCGTCTCTAGCTCGAACCGGACATAGTTCGGCTGTGAGTCCTTCTCCAAGGACAAATTCTTTAAAGATTTTAGCACGTCACCCAAAGGAGAGTGCTGGAAAACGTCAGCGGCGCTGAACTCGAAGATCGATAACTGATCTAGCTCGGTGTACACGGGCGTACACAATCCAGAACTTATAACTGGAGATGAGTCTGAAATTCCGTTAAAGCGAATATTGCAGGGCGCCGAGTCCATGTGTGGCTCCAACGCTGCGGACTCGGAGGCCTCGGATGGCTTGATCTACTTCGGCTCTAAGGTCGTTGCAGCCACAGGAACCATCTCCTGGGTGTGATCCGATGACAGATTTAAGTCACGTTCATCGGGATGAGGGGGAGTGATCGCCGCGGGCTCAAATCCCTCAAATATCAAGTCTCCACGGATATACGCGACGTAGTTCAAGCTTCCGAATCCGACCTGATGGCAGGAGGCATAGCTATCGATCTACTCCAGATGGCCAAGTGAGTTGACCCGCAGTATGAAGCCACCGAATACGAAGATCTGTCCGGGGGGTCCTCCTTGGACAACGTCATTACTGACAATTGAAGGGGCCATCGAACCTTTTGTTGACGACACAGTGGAACTCTCAATAAAAGCACCAATGTCGGTGTCAAAACCGGCGGATCTCGGGTAGGGGGTCCCGAACTGTGCGTCTAGGATCAATGGTAACAGGAGACGGGGGACACGATGTTTACCCAGGTTTGGGCCCTCTCTATGGAGGTAATACCCTACTTCCTGCTTGATTGATCTTGATGAATATGAGTATTACAAGAGTTGATCTACCACGATATCGTAATGGCTAAACCCTAGAAGTCTAGCCTATGAATATGGTAATGAGTATATGTGGTGTCCTTTTCGGACTATCCCCTTCAGTTTATATATACACCGAGGGGATCTAGGGTTTACATGGAGTCGGTTACATAAGAAGGAATCTTCGGTCGCCAAGCTTGCCTTCCACGCCAAGTAGAGTCCAATCCGGACACGGTGCAGTCTTCGGCGTTCATGTCTTCACAGCCCATCAGTCCTGCCCATGGATAATCGGCCGGACGCCCGAGGACCCCTTAGTCTAGGACTCCCTCAAGGACCGCCGGAAGGAGAGGAACACGATGGACATGTCAGGGAGGCAAGAGGAATGCTGTGGTGGCCGGGGTCAAGCCAAGGCCAAGGCGGCCATGGAGGAAAATGGCGGACTCCGGCAAGATGGGGCGATTCCAAAGGGCAAATGAGGCGGGGGAGGGATGAATGAGCTGTGGAGGGGTTCGGGGGTCCTTATATAAGTGCGTAGGAGGGCTGTAGAGCTCATGAGCGAGCTTGAGCAGTGCTCTAATGGAGGTCAGTGGCTGGGCATCGCACGGGCATGGAGCTAGCGGCTCACTTATGGCGAACCACGAAGAGGCACCGATGTAGGGCGACACAGTCGAGCACGGGCGAGCTCCTGGAAAATGTTTGAGGTCGAGACGAGGAGGGAGGAGATGAGCACAGTGGCCGAAACAAGCCAGAGCACGCGTTCAGCTATGATGCAAGCATGATCACCACGCGCACTGGTGCAAGCGGCGCGCTTTGGCATGGCCAACCATGTCCAGTAAATGGACCTTGGTGCCCTTAGTCCAACTGAAGAAAATAAATCGGTCCAGGAGCAAAGAAGAGATTTGCACTTAGCTCCAAAGTAAATCAACAGGAAGGTGCTTGTAACTTGATGTGGCTAAACCAGCTTGGTAACGTGGTAAATAGTTTCTCTGGCGATGATCATACACTAAGGTGATTTTGATCACCAAAAATCAGACTAAGAAGAGGAGTTTAGATGAGGGTTGCTGTAGAAAGTGCAAAACTGGCCAGAATTAGTGATTTGGATGATACACTTACATACTTGATTTTCACGAGCTGAAATTTGGCATAGAGGGGTTATATGATGATATGAAGCTGCTGTAAAAGTTTCACGCCATTTGTAAATACCAAAGTGGCACTTGCTTCACAAAGCTTCATTCCAGACAGAAATTTGGAAACATTGCATAGGGCAATTGGATTAACTAATTGAGATAAAACTTGGTGGAAGGAGTTTATATAGATAGAGGCATGTCCTGGTAAAGTTTCAGCTCAAATGAAGCAATATAAAATATAGTTGCTTCACAAACTAAAAATCTGACCAGAATCTAAGATTTGGAGCTGGGCTCACATAGATAAGTTACATGAGCTCAAATTTGGTGGAGAGTCATGATTTGATCATATGAAGGACCTTGAAAAATTGTAAATCATTTGGATATGCCTAGCTTGTACTTCCTTCACAATCACTTGCCTCAGATAGGAACTTTGAAAATTTGCTCAGGAATATTTACTAGGAAAATTGAGTTGAATTTTGGCATGAGGCAGTTATTTGGACAGGAAAATATGTCCAAGAAGTGTGGGTTGAATTGGGCAAATATAAATGGCACTTGCTTCACAAACTGCCATTCAGGACAGAACAGAAAAGGAATTAATTGAGCATGATGGGAAACATGTCCAATGATATATTTTGCCATATGTGAGGAAGGTATGACCCAAACAATTTATGAAAATTATTTGGGAATTTTAGGAGTGACAGAAATATAGGTTGCTTCACAACCTAGGCTTTTAAGGGTTATTCCTTTATCAGAAAAGGAATGTTCCCCAAAAAAGAATATTGGGTTAGGTCAAGAATGGAAATGACATGATCTTGGGATGATGATGAGGGTGACAAGCCACTTTAAAACCTAGGAAGACATGATCTTCTCAAGTTTCAGAACCACATAGCCACGGAAAAGCAAATCAAAACAGGAAGTCAAAGGAAAAAGAAAAGGGCAAAAATCCAGTCTGTTACAGAAGTTATATTGTCATAGATCCTTCAACACGTGGTGCTTGCCCCCATCTTTGCTAGCCAAAAATTCCGCACCAAGTAGAGATACTACATATGCATCCAAAAACCCTTAAACCCAAATCTTATTTTCAAGAGTCCACCATACCTACCTATATGTGGTATTCTTTTGCCATTCTAAGAAAATTTGTATGTGCCATCTCTAATTTTCAAAATAAATTTCTCTTTTGTGTGCTTATACCACTCGCGAGGCGGTGATGGGTGGCCAATATTTTCCATGCTAGATGTGTTATTCTCACAATGAGTGTTTATTCACTTGTCATTGCACGAGAGTAAGGCAAAGGTATTAGGGATGCCCAGTCCCGAAATGAAAAATGAATTTACTTTATGTTATCAAATAATAAATTCCTTGGGAAGTGTTGGTATGGAGGGCAGCCGTGGATACGGTTAGCCATGGAAAGTGAAAGTATGGTGGAAAAAGGAATAAACTTTATTTTCTGTTTGCGAA
Organism: Triticum urartu; assembly: GCF_056163025.1. Taxonomy (NCBI): domain Eukaryota; kingdom Viridiplantae; phylum Streptophyta; class Magnoliopsida; order Poales; family Poaceae; genus Triticum; species Triticum urartu. The sequence continues at coordinate 92,435,246 of NC_141877.1, forward strand.
CCACGTATGATATATCTAGCATGGAAAGTGTTGGGAGCTCTAAGTCGTTTTCATTGGTGGGAAAAGTATGCCTCTCAAAATGTTTTTATCTCTCGATTTTTGCTTTGAGCTCTGGCACCTCTACAAATCCCTACTTCCCTGTGCGAAGGGCCTATATTTTACTTTTCAGTATTTACTTTTATGCACAGAGTCAAAGTTTTTCTCTCTATTCCTTTTTATTTTTATCTTTTGGCAAGCATCATGTGGTGAGGAAAGATCTAGGCACATATGTCTAGTTGAATATGGGTAGCATGAGTTATTATTGTTGACATCATGTAAGTGCATCTAGTGCCCCTTAGTGATTTTGGTGTATTGAAGACTTATAGGTTAAGGGACTAATGCGTTTGTGAGTGTACACAGGTCTATAAGTCTATGAGGAGTTTGATATTTACAGGAAAAGTCGACCCCTAAAAATGAATATCTTCGACTGAAGATTTTGGTATTTCTGAAGACTTTCATGAAGACCTTGATAGTGAAGAAATTAGTGTGTCCGTGAAGACTTGATATTCATGCGAGGAATATGAAGCTTGAAGACTTTCTTTTTCATAGTTTTGTTTTTCTCTTTCTTGAGTCATAGGAAACACCGTACTGTTAAAGGGGGTCGAGGAAATACTAAGGAAAAATTTCCAGGTGATGCTCAACTCAAAATCCTACACCTACCAATCCCTTCGAGTGAAGCCATTGGAAATCTCATATAGTTCAGTCAATTTCTTCAGTGACAGAGACGAAGTTCTTCTGGTCTCTGAGGAATTTTTCCTGACTGAGGAGTTAGGAATTCGCCTGTGCGGATTGTCTACACGGTGAGGAACATGATAGCCCTGAGGATTTTGCTACTCAAAATTCCGACCGTTGCTGTGCTATGCGCTAGCTGTCCCAAAATATCTATCCACCTGACGGTCATATCATTGAAGGGCATTTATGTCTTATCATGTCGGGCTGCTCCCTAGGCTATAAATAGCCGCCCCCTACAACCACTAGCTGGTTGGCTGCTCCGAGAGAAACTGACACTTGTCATTTGAGAGCAATCCATCCTCTGAGGACTTTGAGCGAAAATCATCAAGTGAGGAAAAACCAAAAACCCAAAATCCAAACACCTACAAACCCCAAGTGATTGAGCATCACTAAAGATTGATCCTGCGTGGATCCGACGCTTGTTACCTTTGAAGACTGTGCTTCTTCCAGATGGTTAGGCGTCATGGTCTAGAGCATCCAAGAGGAATTGTGGATCGCCGAGTGACCAGGTTTGTGAAGGTTTGGAAGTCGCCTGAAGACTTACCACGAGTGATTGGATGAGGTATGTGTGACCTTAGTTCAAGGAGAATACGGTGAGGACTGGGAGTCCTGAGCTGTGTGTTCAGGACTGGGTGTCCGGGACTGTGTGTCCTCGACTTTAAATACTCAGCCGCTCCAACCAGACGTACAACTGAGACAGCAGTTGGAATTGGTCTACCAAATCATTGTCTTCACCAAGCTTACTGGTTCTATTCCCTCAACTCTTTCATTTCCTCATAACTGTGTTGTCTGTTTGTTCATATCTGTGTTTGAAGACTTTGACTGAAGACTTTCTCAATTTCCTCAGTTCAATTTCTTCAGTCTGTTTGTCTTCATCCTGTGTTATCCTGTGATTACGCTTCCTATATTGTGTGCCTGTCTTCATTTCATCATGATGACTATGCTTGTATTCTGTTATGTTTACTTTTGAGTACTTATTCTGCTGCTAGTAGTTCTTCGCTAAGGAATTTCCTCACCGACAAATTCCTCAGTGAAGAATTTCATAAAAATCGCCTATTCACCCCCTCTAGTCGATATAACGCACTTTCACATCACCCTGGAGGTGAATACGTTGGGAGGCAAAACAATAAGCCCCTATCTTTCTATGTGTCCAGTTGAAACATTTTGCTCATGTGTGCGGTGAGTGTTAGCAATCATAGAAGACTATATGATGGTTGAGTATGTGGAGCTCTTACTTAAACTCCGTTGAATAAGTTGAATTGCAATTGCTTGGTGACTAAGAACATAGGTTGTTGGGTTTCAAGAGAATTCATTGTTTGAACCTTAACATGTGAATTGGTTGCTACTATAACGTGAGAAGTTTTATAATAAAGAATTGCTGTTATGATGCTAGGAAAAGTGATTGAAATTATCATTGATCAAACTTGTGCACTTTGCTAGCATTCACACTTCATAAATTATTTCTTTTATCATTTACCTACTCGAGGACGAGTAGGAATTAAGCTTGGGGATGTTGATACATCTCCAACGTATATATAGTTTATGAAGTATTGATGCCAATATATTATCACTCTTGGATGTTTTACAATCATTTTATAGCAACTTTGTATCATTTTTTCGTACTAACCTATTGACCCAGTGCCAAGTGCCAGTTGCTTTTTTTGCTTGTTTTTTACATTGCAGGAAATCAATAGCAAATGGAGTCCAAACCGCGAAACTTTTTGTGGATTTTTTATGGACCAGAAGGAACCCAATGGGCCAGTGCTGCAACTGGGGGGGGTGCCCCGAGAGGGGCACAACCCACCAGGGTGCGCCAGGGCCCCCTGGCGCGCCCAGGTGGGTTGTTCCCACCTCAGTGGCCTCCTGCACCCCTTATTTGCACTATAAATTCCCAAATATTGCAAAACCCTTCGGGGTTAACCTAGATCAGAAGTTCCGCTGCCGCAGGGCTCTATAGCCACCAAAAACCAATCTAGACCCGTTCTGGCACCCTGCCGGAGGGGGGAATCATCTTCGATGGCCATCTTCATCATCCAGGCGGCCACCACAATGAGGAGGGAGTAGTCCACCCTCGGGGCTGAGTGTTTGTACCAGTAGCTATGTGTTTAATCTCTCTCTATCTCTCTCATGATCTATATCATGGGATTTGTTAATATAGTCGGATCATATGATGTTTCTCCCCTCTATATTCTTGATGTGATGAATTGAATCTTTACCCTTTGAAGTTTTGTCTTGACGGATTGAATATTCAGAGATGAGAACACATGATATATGTCTTGCGGTATGAATATTTGAGGTGACAATTGGGGTATCTTATTGATTCACTTGATATACGTTATGGCATTCAACCCGCGGATTCACGCGGTGATATTGGGGTAATCTATGCATTGGGGTTGATGCACGTTTTTATTATCTTTTCTCTGACGAAAACTTTGGGGTCTCTTTATAGTTCTTTGTGTGGATTTAGTATTATGAATATGAATTTGCTTTGGTGTTATTCTAGTACGAACTCTAGGATATATCAAATGGAAACAATAGCTTTGTGTTATTTTAGTACGAACTCTTGAATAGATCGAATGTAAAGAATAGCTTTGAGATAGTCTCGTACCCTACAAACAATTCCTATCTTTTGTTCTCCGCTAATAGGAACTCGGGAGTGATTCTTTGTTGCACTTTGAGGGATAATCATATGATCCAATTATGTTAGCATTGTTGAGAGATTGCACTAGTGAAAGTACAAACCCTAGGCCTTGCTTTTAAGCATTGAAATACCATTTTGTGCCAGTTTACTATTTACTACCTTGCTGTTTTATTTATTCAGATTATAAAAATATATTTCTACCATCCGTATTACACTTTTATCACCATTTCTTGTATTTCGTCTGAGAGAGACCATCTTCATCCTACACCTCTCACGGATTGATAAAACTTAGGTCATCCACTTGAGGGAAAATTGCTACTGTCCTATGAAACTCTGCACTTGGAGGCCCAACACGTGTCTACAAGAATAACGTTGCATACTAGACATCAGTCATCGGTATGTTACTTGCCCGAGATTCGATCGTCGGCATCATCATACCTAGTTCAATATCGTTACTGGCAAGTCTCTTTACTCGTTCCGTAATGCATCATCATGAAACTAACTCATTAGTTACATTGCTTGCAAGGCTTATAGTGATGTGCATTATCGAGAGGGCCCAGAGATACCTCTCCGATACTCAGAGTGACAAATCCTAATCTTGATCTATGCCAACTCAACAAATACCATCGGAGACACCTATAGAGCATCATTATAATCACCCAGTTACGTTGTGACGTTTGATAGCACACAAAGTGTTCCTCCGGCATTAGGGAGTTGCATAATCTCATAGTCAGAGGAACATGTATAAGTCATGAAGAAAGCAATATCAATAAACTAAACGATCATTATGCTAAGATAACGGATGGGTCTTGTCGATCACATCATTCTCTAATGATGTGACCCTGTTCATCAATTGACAACACATGTCTATGGTCAGGAAACACAACCATCTTTGATTAACAAGCTAGTCAAGTAGATGCATACTAGGGACACTCTGTTTTGTCTATGTATCCACACATGTACTAAGTTTCTGGTTAATATAATTCTAGCATGAATAATAAACATTTATCATGAAATAAGGAAATATGAATAAAAACTTTATTATTGCCCCTAGGGCATATTTCCTTCATAAGCGGCTTAAGGATGCCACACAACCAGCTAGTTTTTGGACCTGTTTTTGGTCTGTTGGCATTGCCAACTATGACAAGGCTCGAATTTTGGATGGGTTTGCTTCAATTCCTCTATTGGAAACAATGAACCCGAGAAGTTTCCCGGCTGGAACGCCGAAGAGACATTTTTCTTGATTGAGCTGTATGTCATATGTTCGAAGGTTGTCAAATGTGAGGCGTAGGTCGTCCACCAGTGATTCGACGTGTTTAGTCTTGATGACCGCGTCGTCCACATATGCCTCCACTATTTTGCCAATTTGTTTTTCCAAAAATGTTTCAATCATGTGTTGGTAGGTGGCACCAGCGTTTTTGAGTCCGAAGGGCATAGTGTTGAAGCAGAAAGGCGCGTACGGGGTGATAAATGTTGTTGCAGCCTGATCGGACTCCATCTTAATCTGATGGTAACTGGAGTAGGCGTCGAGGAAACACAATGAATCGTGTCAGGCAGTTGCGTCAATGATTTGGTAAATGCGAGGTAGCGGGAAGGGGTGCTTAGGGCAAGCCTTATTGAGGTCTTTGAAATCGACACAAAGGCGCCAAGATTTATCCTTCTTCGGCACCATGACCAGGTTCGCTAGCCAGTCCAGGTGCTTGATCTCTTTGATGAACCCGGCTTCAAGTAGTTTGGCTAGCTCCTCCCCCATAGCTTGTCATTTGGGTTCGGAAAATCGCCGCAACGTTTGCTTTACTAGTTTGAACCCTTTTATTATATTGAGGCTATGTTTGGCCAGTCTGCATGGGATTCCTGGCATATCCGAAGAGTGACAGGCAAAGATGTCCCAATTTTTGCATTGGAACACTCGTAAGGCGACGTCGGCCGTCGGATCCAGCTTTGCTCCAATGGATGCTATCTTGTTAGGATCCGTCGGGTGCACTTGAATTTAACTATTTCATCTGCTGGTTTGAAAGAGGTGGATTTGGACCTCTTATCGAGGATTACATCGTCTTTGTCCACTGTGGAACGCAGAGTGGTTAACTCTTCGGCCGCGAGGCCTTTGGATAGTGCTTTAAGGGCCAAAGGATGTGGTTTTGTTTTCGGCACGGAGTGCTATGTCTGGATCACTGGTGATAGTGATTACTCTGTTGGGCCCTGGCATTTTGAGCTTCATGTACCCATAGTGGGGTATGGCTTGAAAGCATGCGAAGGCGTCCCGCCCTAAAAGGGCGTGGTAACCGCTATTGAAAGGGGCCGCGTGGAAGAGCAACTCTTCGGACCTGTAGTTATCAGGCGTGCCAAATACTACATCAAGTTTAATTTTCCCCGAGCATCGTGCTTCACTACAAAAAATACACTTCGTGATGATACATGTTTGTCACAGTAGGTCACGTTTTCTGTCATGCATGTACATCCATGACAAATTTATGATAGAATCAAGATAGTCATACATGTGCTGTCGTAGAAGTGTTCCATGACATTACCAAACTTATCATCATGGAAGTGTCCACTTCCATGATGATAAATCGCGCGTCATGGAAGTGCTTTCGTCAAGGGTGACCGACATGTGGCATCCACCATAAAGGGACGCCGTTAAGCTACCGGGCCTGGTTTTGGATTCGATAACCCGCTAACAGCCCGGACCAATGAGGATTTTCCACGTGTAAAATTCTTATTGGCCGGAGGAAACACGTGTTGGCTCACCATTGGGACAGATGTCATCCATTCATTGGACAGGAGGCGCCTATAACACGTTGACACGTGGCATGGCCCAACAGAGGCCCATTCTGGTGAAAAGGCCAGCCCGTTTGACTTGGTCAAAAGGTAATGGGCCGGCCCACGGAAAGCGTGTTAACAACCTGTTCGTATATAGCCCATTTACGGCCCGCTAACTCACGACCCGTTACGGCCTATTCGAATTAAGCCCAGTAGCTTCATCTGGGCCTTCCAATATGATTCCAGCCCGTTGTAACTTCCGGCCCATGTATGGCCCATGATGTCTTTCGGCCCATACGAGACCATTTGTAAATCTTGGCCCATTAATGGCCCGTGGTGAATCTAGCCCGCAAGGAACAGTGTACCCCTTTGTACTCATTAACGACCCATTATTCCATTGGGCTTTCCAACCCGTGTTATCTTTTGGCCTTCTCAGGGCCCATTTATTCTAGGGCTCATTTCCAGCATTCGGTTACTTACGACCCGTCATTGGCCTTTTCTGCCCGTGGGCCAAATTCAACCCGCGGTTACAATCGGCCCGTTTGCGGCCCATTACTCCATTGGGCCATTTTCATAATGTCATCAAATACGGCCGATTAACAACGGCCTGTTATTGTCGGCCCATGAACGGACGATTCCAAATCTAGCCCGTTTACGGCCCATAATGCGGTATGTTATTGGCCCATGTTCGGCCTATCGATCATACGGCACATAGAAGGCCCATTGATGCTACGGCCCGTAGAAGGCCCATTCTTTCTATGGCCCTAAGAAGGCCCATTGTTTCTATGGCCCGTAGGAGGCCCATGGTAACTACAATAAATATGTAGCCCATGGTTATTGTGGCCTAGTTTTAAAAAATAGGTTATTGCAGCCACTAGCAAACCGCGAAAAAAGAACTGCACTGACTACAAGCAGACAAATAAACAAGAAAACAAGAAAATAAATAAGCAAGCAACTTACGCTAGCCTATCACGGCTATTACACATATTACATCCACTGGGCATCAAAGTTCGCCACCAGTGCAAATATAGGGAACAAAGCAGCATATCATATACACTGGTTATCAAAGTTGGCGATCAGTGCAAATAAACGCCGCAGCAAAACAAGTCCGGAACTGAAACCACTTCAGAAGAGCTCAAGAAACAATATCTTGGGTACCTATAATGCTGGCAAGATGCTTAGCAAGCTTATTAACTTTCTCTTGTTTGGCGCTTAAATCCTCCAGCACTTGCTATTGCACCAGAAAGTATGCATCTGAATTCTGCAGGGGCTTCCTCAGTCCTTCGGCTTCCTGTCGCATAACATCTGATCAATGTCTTTCAACTTGAAGTTGAGACTCAAGAAGCCGAACTGATTCAGGCAGCGAGTTCGAAGAGCTGGTGCCAGCAGTAGTAGCCAATAACTTGAACACTACATCAAGACAGGACTTCGGGGTTGTCTCAGTGTCTTCAATATAGTTTTTATCAGCTTTCTTGGAGACCAACAGGGATGTCTCACTATCTTGAACCTTATCTGCATTACTTCCTTTACCATTGCATAACGGGGGTACTCTTCTCCAATATTTTATCCGCGTTCTTAAAGAGAAACAAACAAAAACATCACAAGTTTACAATGTAGCATATGAAACTCATTTTGGTAAACCAGTTCAGTAGTAAGGTGGAGATGATAACAACATGAAACAAACATATATCTATGTAGTATGGTCACTGTATGGTCTATATCATTCTAGTTTATGTTGCCAAATCAAGATAGATACAGTTTGAATCATATCTATTTAAGACAAAGCAACATAGACAGAATATAAGTGTGGGAAACTACACAGCAAGAACAACACTTGTAATGTGCATGGCATGAGAATATAACTGTTTATTCATATGAAACTGAAATCAACATAGAGCAAGTTACAACAGCAAATATGTTAAAGAAACAGGTTTAAAACATACATGTTGCACCATTGGAGTTTCAATTGCATCCTTCAATTTGAAATTAGTTGGTATGAGTAAATACAATGATGCAAGAGCAAAGTAGTATGAACCATAGCTACGAAACCTGACCTGAGAACAATTCTTCTTCTGCTTTAAGCATTGACTTGGGGTTCAGACTGGTGGTCCTCGTGCTTTGGGCACTGTAGTTGCCTTACTAACTGCTCCTGTTTGAGTGCTCTGTGGTGGAGACGGTGTTGTGTCAACTGGAACTGGGCTACTATCTGCTAGGGTTGGGGTTAGAAGGGGTGTAGCTGGTTCTCTATCCAACTAGGTAGGGGTACAATCTGCGTGAGTCTGAGTTATGTGTGGTGGGGCCGGTTCTTGGGCAAGTACAACCATGGTTCTATCTGCATCGACATGTAGCACAATCTTTTCTGAATACCATGTTTTTACTCCCACAGATACTTCCATCACCCCCTCCAATTGAAATGGCTGATAAACAAGAAAAGTAATTGAATGTACAGACATTGTAAGATAGACAGGTGCAATGGATAGTAGGGAAGAAAACAGAGCATGAAATAATTCACATTTATGTTGTCTAACCAAACAGAATAGCAGGACATAATTTCAAATATATGATGGCTAATTAAATAGGATAGCATGACACAATTTCAAATGTATGATAGCTAACTAAACAGGATAGAATGACATAAGTCAAAATATGATGTCTATGTAAACAAGATGAGATGATATAACTATATTATGTCTTTAGAAAATGGGTTGGCATGCCATAATTCAGATACATGCTGTCTATGTAAACATCTTGGCATGATATAATTCAAATATATGATTTATATACTAAGAAAGTGAGCAGAGGGCAATCGCATATGATGTGTCAACTAAGGAGATGGCATTCAATATTGTGCATATGATGTAAAAACTAAGCATTGCAATACAACATATGCATGATATGAGTAATATAACCCTGCCAAGTTTGAGCATACACCTTAGGGGGATAATAGGACTGGTCATCTACCTCTGAATCCTCCTTTGAAGAGCTATCTATAACCAGCAAGATATTTGCTTCAGCAGGTAGCATTGTCTGCTCTGAAGACCTTGTTTTCACTCCAGATTTCTCCATCACCAATTCAAATGGCTGATGCAAAGGTGATAGTGGTAGTATGGCTCTCCCAACACCCCCCCACCGGCGACCTTGGCTCTCCGGCGATCTCCCCATCCAACCAGTAAATTTTGCTCCTTCTCCATGCATCATCTCCGGCGTCCTCTGATCCTTCTCCCTATACCCATCTCACATGGGTCATCATGAGGGATCAACTCTGGATCTGGACTTTTCCAAAGGAATGGCTTTTGCGGAGGAAGTTTTTAGATCTTGTGGGAAATGCATTCATCCCGTGGATGACATGGGCCATTTCATTATGGTCGTCTCTTTTAGTAGGCACATCTTTCGTCTTGATGATGATTCAATGGCGGCGGCATTGGAATCTACAATTGGAGGATCCGCAATTGATTTGTCTGTTCAGCTCATTAAGGACAAGGTATTCTCATTTATTGTCTCTTGCAAACGTGTTGGCCTTCTTATTCTACAATTGCGATCTTTTGCGTGTCCGCAATTCAAATGTCACTTCCATCTTTGGGGTAATGGTGGCCCTAATTGGAGACGTGAGTATCTTATCTGGAAGAAGGAATGTGACGCTGAACGGATAGTAATCAGTCCCTCTAAGAGACGTGCTTCTCTTGGTATGATTGCCATGCATAAACCTCCTTCTAAGTCTGCTTTGCGTTCGGGTACTGGATCTAAAAATAAAATTTCATTTGCTACATTCCAACAATATGATGTTTGCAAGGGATATAGCTATCCTGCCTCGCCAGGTACGGTTGATGATATTGCTGCTGCTGGGTATTCGGTTCTTCCTTGTGAACGAGTGATCTTGTCTCCGCCGCCAGCGACTGATCTCCGATGGATGGTGGCTGAGCCACCCATCACTTTCGGAACAGTTAACGTTCGTGAGATTTCTTCGGCTGGGTTTTCAGTGGCCGCGCCAACCACCCTCGACGTCAATCTGCATGTGCATGGCAATGAGCTGGTTGGACCAGCTCCGCTTCCGGCCCAGGTTCGTTCACCGGCCCAAACAATCTCTCCCATGGCCCAGGTTGATTCCACACCTTCCCCGACCCTATCAAATCTGGACTCCTCTGATATATCTCCATCTAATATTGGCAAGGAGGAGAATATTGATTTGCAACCAACGGCCTTATCTGGAGATTCTGTTGATTTAAATGAACTTATTTATGACATGGTTTTTAATGTGTGGAAATGTCAGAATTGTTTATCCATGGTACATTTAACCAAAGCGTGCACCAACAGGGTTCGGTGTCGTAGATGTTTTCGGTTGGGGCACCGAGCAAAGGGCTGTTCAGATTCTACCCCTTCTCCCGCTTACAAGTGGGTCCCACAGACCAAATTGGGTGAATCCAGCCAGTCAGCAGGTTTTTCTACGCTGGATGCCTCGATTTCCTCCATAGCTAGTCCCGCTAGGTCTTTGTCCAGTCCCGTCGAGCCTGCCACCCCATCTATTCCACCTCTGCCTGCAGAGCCACCGCCCACAATGCCTCCTCCGCCTCCCTCATCGCCGTCTGCATCGCCTGACTACTACGCCACTGCTACTCAGTGCTGCTCTCCTTCTTCAGCACCGACCATGGCGACCTTTCCGTTGGACCCCATGGAGTTTATCCCGCAAGGCTTCGACATCATCGACAGTGGGGAGCTGCGTCTGCCCCGCACCTTCTTTGCGCCAGCGGTGGCTCCAGATCGGCAGCATGAGGCCTATGCTATCGCCATCGTCGAGCCAGCCCATCTACCTGAAGAAGTCGCCATCTTTCGGAACATGGTCAGTAACTTTGTCGTCAATGATCTGGGTAGAGCTGTTCTGGATGCCCAACCATGGATCCAAGGAGTTGGGTTGTTTCATTTTAGAAGTGCTCTGGCTCGTCAAGCCTTAGTTGATCATCCACCCTTCAATCTGGGCAATGATAGATTTGTCAGATTTATTCTGCATGATGAGGGCATAAATTACAGAGCAACACAGGGTTTTCGCCGTGGATGGATTATGTTGCTTGGTGTTCCTTTGGATTATAGGCGCACACAGTACCTCGCGGATGTGATTAGCACGTTTGCTAGGTTTCACCATTGGCACCAAGATGATCCAATGCTTTTCCGCTCCTCGGTTTATGTGTCTTTCCCGCCGCCGACTTTGGTTCCACGCTCTGTGACTTACAGAGAATATGCAGACTTTGGTGGTCCTAGAATCTCTTGGTCTGCGCCTGTATACATTCTCTCAGCAGATTTTGCAGACATCTTGCCAGCAGATGAAGACCCCATGCCCTTCAATGGCAATCCGCACCCCCTCCCTGGCAATTTGCACTTTGATAATCACAATTGGGTTATGCCAGAATTTCCTGAGCTAGGTTGGAATGATGTGCCACATCCTGTAAATGAGCAACAACACAATGATGTACATCCGGTCCAGGAAGCGGTGCAGCAAGAGGAACTTCAGGAGATTCAGTCTCAGGAGTCTATAGTTCTGCAACTTTCTGATGATTCAGTTAACAATGCTGACAATGCTGTAGAGCTAGATGTCTTCCAGCCCCCAATGGGACCACATAAACCTCCTCTTCTGATTGGGCAAGTTTTCACTGTCTATGGACCGGTTTTGCCACCTATGATGCAGTGGCAGCATACTTTCGAGAAGATGTTGCCGCTTATGTGGTCTTCGAACAGTCCCCAGCTTGTTTTTAAGTCTGACATTGGTGCCATGCTCAGCAAGCAGTCCTTGGAGGTCCTCTGCAATGCCCCAGCTTCCACTCTTCAGTTCCTGCCTGAACCTGCCTCCTCGATCACCTGTGCTCTGGATGTGCCAACTGCTCCTGTTAAAAGGCCAGTTGCTCGGGCTCTCTGCTTTGAGGACCTTGATGAGCCAGTTTCTGAAGTCTTTGAGTTCTCAGCTGTGACTGAAGTACCTCCAAAGAGAGCAAGGAAACCTAAAGCCCCAAGAGTTATTGTTGACACTGATGTTCGGTGCAGTGCACGTCTCAGCGCTCTCTGTGATGGCTACCACAAAGCAATAAGTGGCACTTCGTCCAAGAAGCCTCACACTTCGAAGAAGCGCAAGACTAGCAGTTTCCAGTCTGAAGATAGTCCCTCTGTGCCCCCACCAACTGCTATTGCAGACCTTCAACGCATTGGCGCTCGTCTTCGCATTGCACCCGAGAAGATCTCTACGGATAAGCTTGTTGCTGATCCTGCCAAGTCCAACAGCAGTGTGGGTTCTGATGATTAGTTACTTCATGCTGGGTTCTGGTCTATGGCGTACCATAATCGCCATTTATGTTTTGTTCTATGTTTGGAACTATGCGCAGCTTGTTTGCTCTGTGGGTCAGTGTAGGTCACTGCGTGTCCTACCTTTTATGCTTTTACTTTTGGTTTGTAATGAATCAGACAAGGTTTAAGGAGTGGAAAGTTCTATGTTGGAATGTTTGGGGCCTCAATTCTTAAGCGTGTCAGCTTGCGGTTAGACAAAAGATCGATGAAAGTGGTTGCTTTGTTATTTGTCTTTAGGAAACTAAATGTATGCATATGGATCAATGTTTCATTAGGAAGTTCTGCCCGAGGCGTTTTGATAATTTTGTTTATGTTCCCTCGACTGGTGCGTTTGCTGGGATGGTGGTTATTTGGAATTCATCATTTTTCATAGGTTCTTTAATTGAGGCAAAATCCTATGGGATAATTGTGGAGTTCAAATCCAGGCATACTTCTGAAACATGGTATTTAGTTTCCGTTTATGGCCCGTGTCAAGGCCCTGCCCATGAAGAATTTGTTCAGTGGTTATATAACCTTGATATTCAGTTTGGTGTCAATTGGTTGCTTTTGGGTTACTTCAACTTCATGCGATCGCTTGAGAACCGCAATCTTCCGGGTGGCAATGTTAATGATATCTTCTTATTTAATGAAATAATTGGTCATTTGGGTCTTGTTGAGCTGCCAATAAAGGGTCGTCAATATACTTGGTCGAACATGCAAACTTCGCCGCTTCTCGAACAGATTGATTGGTTCTTCACGTCTGTTGCTTGGACATCAGACCACCCCAACACGATGATATTTCCTCTTGCACGCACTGCCTCTGACCATGTTCCGTGCGTGGTCTCGATTGCCACATGTATCCCCAAGGCAAAGGTTTTCCGCTTTGAGAATTATTGGGTTGATTTGCTTGGTTTTGCAGATTGTGTTTTTAAGGTTTGGAATAGGTCAGTGGCAAAATCGTCAATTGCCTTAACAATTTCGGGCAAGTTTAAATCTCTCCTTTATGCTCTCAAGAAATGGCATTTAAACCTGTCCACAGTCAAAGCTCTAATTGCTGATTGTAATAAAGTGATTATTTTTCTTGATAATCTTGAGGAAATTAGGGCTCTGAGTTGGCCGGAGTTCAATTTTCGTAGAATTGTTAAATTGCACCTTGAGGATATTTTACATTGGCAATTTATCTACTGGAAGCAGCGTTGCACGATCAGAAACATCAAAGTTGGTGAGGAGAATTCGAAATTTTTTCATGCCATGGCTACGGAAAGATATCGCAGGAACACTATCTCCTCGATTAAGTCTGTGCAGGGTGATGTGGTCACGGATCACCAACAGCTGGCAGGGATGTTTTGGGCTGATTTCAACCAACGAATGGGCCAATCAAAAGGGATTCAGATGGGATTTGACCTAAACACATTAATTCCCCGGATCGATGGTCTAGAGGAGTTGTCTTTACCGTTCACGGACTCTGAGGTGGATGCGGTCATTAAGAATATGCCTACTGATCGTGCTCCGGGATCAGACGGGTTCACCGGCCTTTTCTTAAAGAAATGTTGGTCTATTTTAAAGGAGGACTTTATGAAGCTTGTGCAAGAATTCTATGAAGGGAAGTGCAATTTGGAGTGTCTTAACACATCTCTTATCACCCTCATTCCGAAGAAGCTGAGCCCTGAATATGTTGGTGATTTCCGACCCATATCATTGACTAATACATGTTTGAATTTTTTAACCAAGCTTTTGGCAAATCGTCTTTAGGGTGTGATCTTAAAATGTATCCACCGCAACCAATATGGTTTTGTTCGGTGTAGATCCATTCAGGACTGTCTAGCCTGGTGTTTTCAATACATCCACCAATGCAAAGCTTCCAAGAGGCCTATCATTCTTCTTAAGCTTGACTTCACCAAGGCTTTCGACATCATTGAGCATGAACTTATTCTTAGAATTCTGAAATGTAAGGGATTTGATGATCGTTGGACAAGTTGGGTTCAGAGCATTTTGTCCATGGGCTCTTCTTCAGTTCTTTTGAATGGAGTGCCTGGTAATCATTTTGTCTGTCGTTCGGGTGTTCGTCAAGGAGATCCGCTATCTCCTTTTCTCTTTGTGATTGCGGTGGACTTACTTCAGTTAGTCGTAAATGAAATGTGCTCAAGGAATATTCTCACCTTGCCAATCCCAACTACCTCGAGGGACTATCCGATCGTTCAGTATGCGGACGATACCCTCATCGTTCTTCCAGCTATTGATAATCAGCTCATTGCTTTTAAAGACATGCTTGAAGTCTTTGCTAAATCAACCGGTCTGAGGGTAAATTTTAGTAAGTCCTCTTTCATACCCATCAATATGAGTGATGACGAGGGCAAACGTGTTGCTTGCATGCTTGGGTGTGATGTTGGTTCCATGACATTCACTTACCTGGGACTACCAATGGGTACCACCCGGCCAACAATTTATGACTTGTTGCCTTTGGTGGATCGTATCGAGCGACGATTATCTACGTCTTCTTGCCTGTTGAACCAAGGAAGCCGGCTTCAGCTCTTGCAATCTGTTCTAAGTTCTATGCCAATATATTTCTTGTGCACTCTTTCACTACCGTAGGGAATCTTAAAGCAGATTGAGCGCATCATGCGGCAATGCTTGTGGAGAGGGAACTCGGACACACCCCGGCAATCATTGGCGGCTTGGGACTTGGTATGTCATCCTAAATCATTTGGAGGTCTGGGCGTTCTGGACTTGAGCATTCAGAATGATACCTTGCTGATCAAGCATCTTTTCAAGTTCTTTAATAAGAAGGACGTGCCATGGGTATCTCTTATTTGGGACACTTATTATGCTGCCGCGCCTCCCCAAGTAACTCAAAGATGCGGTTCTTTCTGGTGGAGGGACGTATTCAAGTTATATGATAAGTTTTGCAAGTTGGCAGTTCCACACGTTCGAACGGGAGATACGGTGATCTTCTGGTTAGACCGTTGGCAACTTGGCAATAATACGGTTATCATGCAACATCAGTTTCCAAGGCTTCACTCTTTTGTGATTGATGACTCTTTCACAGTCAAGGATAAGATGAAGCTATCGGACCTAACGGACAATCTTCATCTGCCACTGTCTGCCAACGCCTTTGAAGAATTTAATCAACTCCAGGAGTTACTTCCCTTGGTCAACCTTCACGATGGGGAAAAGGATGTCTGGAAATGGCCGTCCAAGTCTAGTGACTATCAGTCCAGGATTTATTACTTGTCATGCTTTTCGGACATAGTTGTTAATCCCATATTCCGGTGGATCTGGAAATGTTCTTGTACCCTGAAGTTTAAGGTTTTTGGTTGGCTCCTTTTGATGGATCGCCTAAACACTAGAGACATGATGCAGCGGCGACATTGGATTATCCAGGATGACACTTGTGTTCTATGTCACTTGGCCTCTCATGAAGACAGAGCACATCTCTTCTTTGCTTGTAATTTTAGCCAGCATGTCTGGAACTATTTGGGTATTTCATGGAATCCTCAACCTAACCAGACCACTTATGACATGGCTTCTGATGCTAGGAGGGATTTTGGCCAACCTTTTTTCTCAGAAGTAGTCTTCACTGCCAATTGGAATATTTGGACACAAAGAAATGGGAAGATTTTCAGAAATGAACCACCTTCATTCAGATCGTGGAGGAGAATTTTTTTGCATGAAATCTCTCTTTTAGCTCATAGAATCAAATGTAAATATAGGAATAGATTAATCTCTTGGATAGCTACATTACCATAATCACTTCTCTTGTAAGTATTTTCTCCTCCCTTCTCTCACCTTGTAACTTGTAATACTTTCATACTATGGTTTAATAAAGGACTGTGAGGCTGTTGCCTTGCAGTATATAGTCAAAAAATGGCTGATGCACAGGAAGAGCAGTTGAATATACAAACATTGTTGACAAATGCAATGAGAAATACAAAAAAGGACGGCATGATATAATTCACATATATGACGCTTGGCTAAACATCATGGCATTGCATAATTCACATATATAATGTCTTGCAACAAGATGGCATCGCATAATTCACATATATGGTAATTAGACACTAAACAGGTGGCATTCACACAAAGCATGTCTAAACTAAGCAAATGACATAGCAATGCAAGATACCATACAGACGATATGAGCAACGTAACCCTGCCAAGTTAGAGGGGGAAATAGGACTGGTCATCTATCTCAGATTCCTCCTCTGAGGAGCTATCCGTAACCAGCAAGACATGCGCTTCGTCAGATAGCATTGTCTGCTTTGAAGACCTTGTTTCCACTTCAGATTTTTTCCATGACCGTGCCGAATGGCTGATGCACAGGAAGAGTAATTGAATGTACTAAAATTGCTGACAAATTTAACACGTAATAAAAAAAATGATGGCATGATATAATTCACATATAAGATGACTGGCTAACCAGGGTGGCATTGCAAAATTCACATATATGATGCCTGGCTAAACAAGATGGCATTGCGTGATTCACATATACGATAAAGAAACTAAACAGATGGCATTGACACAAAGCATGTTTAAACTAAGCAGATGACTTATTTGATGTATCCAGTAAGCAATGCAAGGCACCATATGCATGATATTACCAACATCAGCATGCCAAGTTAGAGCGAAGACCCGAGTGGGTAAATAGGAGTGGTCTTCTCCTTCTGAATCCCCCTCAGAACAGTTATCTTCCTCTTGATTATGATCCAAAATGGGTGGAGGGGGGCTACCTTTGCGCCCACCATGGAGCGACGTCTGCATGAAATTTTATTGCTACGCAAGGCTCGTCTCTTTTGCTCTACATGTTCAGCTCTATTGTGTACAATAACTGACATGCATAGGAATAAAACATAGTGAGATTATGTAAGGAGTGTATGCACAAATCCAGAGTCATGGTAGCAAACTGTGGATAGACCCAAAACCAATGATAGCAGGCAGATAATAACTTTAGTTAAAAAATACAGATAATGGCTCCTTTAATGTTTGTTTGCACCCAACATGAAACTCATAGTAGACACCCAAGATTAACTAGATAGTAGACAGATAGTATTGATTGATGCCCCAATATGTACCCCACAACCATTTGAAAACTCAAGTTTCAGCATTAGTTTGGACCTGACTCGGAGTCTAATAGGTGAACACAACGATAAAGTAGCATGCCATCATATTAAGCGATGCATAATGTAAGCAGACACGGAAGAGTGTGACCTCTCTTGCGGACCCGTGTAGTCCTCAAGGTCATCTGCTCAGTTGATGATGGTAATGTAGTTGTTGTGGCTGCCGGCGGTGGGGAAGAAGATCTGAGGCGGCGAAAGACAGTCTGGAGAGTGGATCCCTGCTGTGGTGAACCCTTCAGTCATTGGAGCAGCTGAGCTGGGGTGGAACACAGCGCAACAGGAGCAGGACAAACCGCACAAGGTTTTCTTTGGCACATATCTGTAACAGAAGTAATTGTGTAAGGGCTTGTTTGATTTTGAGGATTCTACAATGCAGGGATAGGAAATAGACAGGAATAGGATAGGAATGCACGTGCAAAATAGAGAATTTGAAAACCCGGGATTTATGCCAATCTGGGTGTTTGATTCACAAGAATTGGAAGATCACAAGATGCAAAGAAGCAAGCTGAGACTAAGTTAAACCACAAGAAAATGTACGGTTATAATGCTATTATGCTACTATGTCTTAGTCTTGTGCTTCATGAATAGGAATTTGAAAAGGAGGAAAAGTGGAAATTAAAATTCCTACATTTTTTCCTTCAAGGAGACACTAAAGGAACAAATCCTACAGTTTTCCTTTGCTCCATTCCTTTGAACCAAATTCATGAATAGTAGTACCATAGGAAACTTTCCAATTCCTATATTTTTCCTTCACTTTTCCTTTCAAGCACTGGCGATTCTAGTAGGCAGGCTTGAGAAAGGAAAAGCCTACACTCAAAAAATGTTTTTGTGCTACTTCTATAACTTTGGACCCAGGCCACTGCCCTACTAGCTCAACTCCCAAGCCCATCGACAAATGCACAGCTCAAACACGCAGAGATTAATAATGATGACATTCAAGAGAGTCCATCAAGGATAGCTAAGTTTCCTGGTACCTCACTGCTTGTCATATAGTAGGAGAAACTAATCGTATTTCACGTTACTGCATGTGCTCAGTGGACAATATATATAACATGTAGAGTAAAAAAGATATGCAACAAGTGTACAACCTCTTTGGCGAAGCCATGTCGATCTCAGCGTGATTGGGTTGGTCGGTGAGGATGATCCGGATGACTTGGCCGTCGAAGGAGGGGAAGAATATCTTAGGCTTCTGGAGATGGAGCCCGGGGTACTGCTCCGCTATGATGGAGGGTTTCATCGTTGGAGCAGCTCCGGTGAGTTGTACGACGCTGAGGCTGAAGCAGGACAAGAGAGACAACGTTAACCTGAGTGGAATTCTAATAGCATCTCCAATAGATAACGTAAAATACATAACCACAAAGTGCTAGATGTAAAATACATCAGCCGCTCATCTCTGAACTTAATTGTCGAAACTAAATTTAACTGTCGAAACTAAATTTAACTGTGGAAACTAAATTTTTCTATCGAAACTGAATGCACTAGTAGCAAAAAAGCAGTAGCAGCAGCAGCACGTGCGAGAGCCCGGGCAGCTGGTCGTGTAGCAGCATCAGGTGAGGCTACCGTGAGCCGCCAGCCACCACCGAACAAATAGTCGCCCCTCGCCGCCCGCGGCCGGCGGTGCGCCACCCCGCCGCCCCGAAACCACTCCCCACCGCCGGTCCGCCACCACCCCAGCCATCCCTCTAGGCCCCCCCATGCCGAGCTTTTTCTTTGGCGATCCCCACGCCACCGCCCCACCACCGCCAGTGACCACCGCCCCCACCCTGAACCCTAAGATAGATAATGCGGTACCTCTCCGGCGAGCCCCCTCCCCGCTGCGTCTGGTTCTTCCTTAACTCTGGCGAGCCCCCCATCCCCTGAAAATCGACTGACCCAAAAGTCGATTTAGTCGGTTGAAGTGTAGCTAAATCAGAGCAGCATCGCAAGCAAGAGCAAGAGAGAGAGCAGCAGCGCGAGCAAGAGCAGACCAAGCAGGGGACCGAGAGCAAGAGCAGAGCAGCAGCGCAAGCGAGAGATAAAGCAGCAGCAGCTCCTACTGATGTGGATGTTGCCGCCGAGGGAGCGACGCCGTGGAGGAAGTGGCCAGTGCCGCCGTCATGGATGGAGCTGCGTCGTGTCGGCTCGGGACCGAGCACCGGCAGCACTATGAGATCGAATCAAGAAGAAAATGCGGCGATTAGTGTACAACCTCTTTGGTGGTGCTGATTAGGCCTCAGCTTCATCCGAGGAAACGGTGATGATGATGCTCTTCCGGTGGTGCAGGTGAAGACGGAGGTGTGGGAATGGAGGTGGCACGAAAGACAAGGGGAACGTTAGGGCAGCTCCTTGGAGGTGGAGGACGGGGTGGCTGAACCGGCGGGACAATGAGATCGATGACGGATCCTCATCCGGTACGGTGGATGAGGGACGTCGAGGTGTTACTGTGGACGTCGTCGTTGGGGAAGAGGCTTTGGCTGGGTGGCGGACGGAGGAGGGTGTGGGGCTTCGTGGGTTTTTGCGGCCTTGGTGTATGAATGGGTGGGTGGATGGGATGGGAGTGGGTGTAACGCCCACAATGCGGCTATATCTCCCACGTGTCGAAGCACGACTTAGAGGCGTAACCGCATTGTAAGCAATGTCGCAAGTGGGGTAATCTTCACACAACCCATGTACTGAATAAGAAAAGAGGTACATAGTTGGCTTACAATCACCACGTCACACAATAGCATGAATATAACATTACAATTATCCAGATACAATCAAGGTCCGACTACGGAACCAAAATAAAGACAACCCCAAATGCATAATGTCCCCGATCGCCCCAACTGGGCTCCACTACTGATCATCTGGAAAGGAAATGTAGTATCGTCCTGAGTCCTCATCGAACTCCCACTTGAGCTCAGTCATATCTCCTAGAACGGTATCATTGGTCCCTACATCTGGTTTTGAAGGAATCTGTGAGTCACTGGGACTCAGCAATCTCACACCCTCACGATCAAGACTATTTAAGCTTATAGGTAGGGTAAAAGGTATGAGGTGGAGCTGCAGCAAGCACTAGCATATATGGTGGCTAACATACGCAAAAGAGAGCGAGAAGAGAAGGCAAGGCACGGTCGAGAAACTATGATCAAGAAGTGATCCTAGAACACCCTACGTTCAAGCATAACTCGAGACCGTGTTCTCTTCCCGGACTCCGCCGAAAAGAGACCATCATGGCTACACACGCTGTTGATTCATTTTAATTAAGTTAAATTTCAGGTATTCTACAACCGGACATTAACAAATTCCCATCTGCCCATAACCGCAGGCACGGCTTTCGAAAGTTCAAATCCCTGCTGTCGGATTTCGGGTTCCGGCAGACCCTTGAGGTTCGAACACTGGGGTGCGCGTGGAGATTTCGCCTCCTACCTCCCTGCGCCCTCCGCCACGCTAGGATCAAAGCTACGAAAAGAACAACACAAGGGACACAGGGTTTATACTGGTTCGGGCCACCGTTGTGGTGTAATACCCTACTCCAGTGTGTGGTGTGGTGGATTGCCTCTTGGGCTGATGATAATGGATAGTACAAGGAAGAACAGCCTCGCGAGGGTCTGTTCTTGGCTGGGGCGATGAACTACTGGGAGAAGTTCAGCCACCTTTCTCTATCTCTCTCTCTCTCTCTCTTTACCACCTCTCTACTTGTCGAGCTCTTGGAGGAGACTGAGCCGAACCCCTCGCTACGTGGGTGGCCGGTCCTATTTATAGTGGCCCTGGTCCTCTCCCCAAATATTGAGCGGGAAGGGAGCCAACAGTGGCGGGCTAATTTTAAGGGGGACAACAAGTATCAACTATCCTGACAAAAGTAGTCTTTGCCTACGCAAAGCTCTGGTGATGACGCCGTCTTGGGCTCCACGGTGACCTCCATCTTGTAGTCCTCCTGGTCTTGGTCTCGTTGCACCGAAACAGCAACCTTTGCCTGATGCCTCGGTACTCCGCGGCTGCGCTTGCCCCCTTTGCACCAAAGAGGAAAGGAGGACGCTGCGCAGGCTGGCACCCGCCTGGCGCCCTGAGTCGTTATGGCTTGCGTCACGGGCACCTCGCGAGGTACCCCGCCTTGATCTCTCCGCCTCCTCGTGAGCCAGCCTGACGAGGCCGTGCCTGAGGAAGCTCCGTGTCATCCGCCCCGCGACGCTTGGCCCCTTGCGAGGGTCTTGAGTTTGTGTTGGTGAAGATGGGCCATGCTGGGCCCCCCTTTGAGCCACGCCGCAGGCCGCAGGCAGGCAAGTCTGGGGACCCCCATTCCCAGACCACCGACAGTAGCCCCCGGGCCCAAGGCGCGCCCGGACTTGGCCGTGCAGGGAGGCGAAAGGGCGAGAGCGAAGCGCCGCGGGCCCTAACAGCCTGCGGCCTTGGGCGCCGCGTGGCGGTTGATTGGACGTGGGCGTCTCCACTTCCCCATGGTGCCTCGGCAACTACACGGATTGGACAGGTCCTTGCATGCAAAGCGGGTCATAATTACCTGCGATCTTGGGGGCCGTTGGTTGGCCATCGCCAGCCATAAGTATGGACCGGTGCTCGCCCTTCCAGTTCATCCCCCCTTGCTTCTCCTTTTTCTTCATGGCCCCGTCGAGGAGGTTCTCAGCCGCCGAGAAGGGGAAGGCTTGCCGGGTTGAGCCCGCCTCTCCCCCACCCAAGCGCGGCCGAGGGCGCCCTCGCAAGCATCCTGTGGCCACTGCGGTGGCTCCCCGCGACCGTGGAGGCGATCTTCAGCACGGCGACAGGCGGATTGCTGCAGCCGGGGGGCGCGCTCCGGCTGCGCGTCCCCCCAGGCCGCGCGTTCGTGCTGTTGAAGTGCTGCCGGAGTTCATCGTGTGGTCGGCGGAGCCAGCTAGCACCCGGCTTCCGCTTCCTCGCTTCCTCCTCGGCGAGCTCCCGGCTGGCGCCCCGAGCGGCCTCTGGCTCCAGGCCGACGGCTGCTGCAGCCGGGCCTCATGGGTCTCTCTGGAGGCCTCCGTGGCCGGGAGCCTGTCCCTGGCCCGCGGTTGGCAGACGTTTTCCCGCGCGCGTGGCCTGAGCCGTCGGTGCACCCTACACTTCAAGTTCGACGGAGACGCCACCCTCTACGTGAGGGTGTTTGGGGAAGATGGTCGCCCGCGCAGGGTGTTGCCCCGAGGGTGACGACCGCGGCTGGGAACCCAGCTCCGTTGATGGTGGAGAGAGCAGCGCTCGCACGGTTGGTGGCGTTCGGGGTTCCCCAAGCTTCTCCGGTTCTTCTTCAGCCCCCAAGAACACGAGAGAGAGAGAGAGAGAGAGATCAAACACATAGCTACTAGTACATACCCTCAGCCCCGAGGGAGAACTACTCCCTCCTCATCATGGAGAGCACCGGGATGATGAAGATGGCCACCGGAGAGGGATTGCCCCCACCGGCAAGGTGCTAGAATGGGTCTAGATTGGCTTTCGGTGGCTACGGAGGCTTCTGGCGGCGGAACTCCCGATCTATTGTGCGTTCTGGAAGTTTTACGATACGTAGGTATATATGGGTGAAAGGAGTACGTCGGTGGACCGAAGGGGGGGCCACGAGGCAGGGGGCGCGCCCCAGGGGGGTGGGCGCGCCCCCTACCCTCGTGAGCACCTCCTTCATCTTCTGAGGTAGGGTCCAAGTCTATCTGGTAGGTTTCCTTCCAAAAATAACTTCTCCAGTTGATTTCGTTCCGTTTTGACTCCGTTTGATATTCCTTTTCCTCGAAACACTAAAATAGGCATAAAACAGCAAATCTGAGCTGGGCCTCCGGTTAATAGGTTAGTCCCAAAAGTAATATAAAAGTGGATAATAAAGCCCAATATTGCCCAAAACAGTAGATAATATAGCATGGAGCAATAAAAAATTATAGATACGTTGCAGACGTATCAGTTCCAACAAGGAACAAACTCCAATCTTCACCTGCAACTAGCAACGCTATAAGAGGGGCTGAGCAAAGCGGAAACATAGCCAAACAACGGTTTGCTAGGACAAGGTAGGTTAGAGGTTTGACATGGCAATATGGGAGGCATGATAAAGCATGTGGTAGGTATCGTAGCATAGACATAGCAATAGAGCGAGCATCTAGCAAGCAAAGATAGAAGTGATTTCAAGGGTATGGTCATTGAGGAGTCCTGGATTAGGGGGTATCCGGACAGCCGGATTATATCCTTTGGCCGGACTGTTGGACTATGAAGATACAAGATTGAAGACTTCGTCTCGTGTTCGGATGGGACTCTACTTGGCGTGGAAGGCAAGCTAGGCAATACAGATGTGTATATCTCCTCCTTTGTAACCGACCTTGTGTAACCCTAGCCCCCTCTGGTGTCTATATAAACCGGAGGGTTTTAGTCCGTAGGACAACATACAATCAGACCAGAGGCTAGCTTCTAGGGTTTAGCCTCTCCGATCTCGTGGTAGATCAACTCTTGTAATACTCATATCATCAAGAATAAATCAAGCAGGACGTAGGGTTTTACCTCCATCAAGAGGGCCCGAACCTGGGTAAAACATCATGTCCCCTGCCTCCTGTTACCATCCGCCTTAGATGCACAGTTCGGGACCCCCTACCCGAGATCCGCCGGTTTTGACACCGACATTGGTGCTTTGATTGAGAGTTCCTCTGTGGCGTCCCCAGAAGGAAGGATGTCTCGTCTCGTCTTTAAAGACGGTACTACTGTTGGGGGAGCTTTGGCTGTCGGCCAAACTCTCCGGCTAGGCGGTTTCATCATGACCGCCTGTTCGGCCGCCGCGCCGACGATGACTTCTCGGGTCATCGAAAACAGCCTCCACGTTAAATCGGCACTCGCCGAACAGATGGATCCGGTGGAGCTCGCCTCCCTAAACGAGCTCTTGGATCACATCGCCACCCTGGGAGTCGCTACGGACTATGATCGGATTGGGCTTAAACCCGATCAAAGAGAGATTAACTCTCCACCAGTCACCCATCATATTGCAGTGGTGGAGGAACAATGCGGTGACCTCTCCTCCATATTGAGGACCAACTATGTCCGGATTCCTGAGGTCTCCGAGCCGGATACCCGTTCGCGGGAGGACAACATCCAATCCGTGAACTTAGAGTCAGGTAGTGGGCCAGGATTATCGGGCAACACCCCGGAACCAGAATTTCCAAAATTGGAAATTCCTCGGCCCCTGGATCCCAGATCAGGTAAGGGTTCGGATTCAATTCCACCCACCCACCCAAACATAAGCGATCTTTCCCACATCAGGCAAGAGCCCCAGGAAACAGTACATCACTATTGGGCCAGATTCCTCCTTGCGATGAACAAGGTTAAGGACTGTCGCGAGGAAGAAGCAATCTTATTTTTCTGCAATAATTGCATGGACAAGGGAATCCTTAACGCCAGAAATCGCCATGAGATATCACGCTTCACTGACTTGGCATCCATAGAACAAAAGTATTGTGCGATGGAAAGTGCCTGGAAAACCGAAACAAACTTTTGGGATAATCCGGCCCTAAATACGAACGCAGTCCAAAATAAAAGGGTGCATTATCAAAAGACACTTGGGTCAACTACCAAAAAGCAAAAACCCTCTATAGGGCATGGAACCGTACTGGAGGGATGGCTCAATGGACCCTCCAAACTTCATAGTACAACGGATACAATACCAACGCACAACCTTAGAGCATGTTGGATACTCCGGCAGGTGGCCAAAAGTGGTGAGGATCTTCTTACCCCAAATGCCACAGAGCACCATCCCGTGGATAACAATACGGTGTTAACAGTCTTTGAGACATTTGCGTCAAATAATAGGTGCAAGCGAACACTCCGCAGCATGGCCGAAATCTGCCACGTAGCAGCAATAAATCCATGGAGTGACACGGCTATCACCTTCAATACCAGTGATGAACCTAAATTCCGAACAGCCCGAGCTCCAGCCGCACTGGTCCTCAGTCCAATTGTGGACGGCTTTCGACTCAGCAAGGTACTCATGGACAGCGGTAGCGGATTAAACCTCATCTATGAGGAAACCCTTCAAAAAATGGAAATAGACTGGAACCGCATCGAGCGAAGCAGCACAACCTTTAGAGGAATAATCCCCAGTCGGGAAGCGCGCTGTACAGGCAAAATCACACTAGATGTGGTGTTCGGCACGCCGGAGAATTATAGGTCCGAAGAGATTACGTTCCAAGTGGCCCCGTTCAGTAGCGGTTACCACGCCCTATTAGGGCGGGAGGCATTTACAATCTTCCAAGCCATACCCCATTACGGGTACATGAAGCTCAAAATGCCCGGGCCTAACGGAATTATCACTCTCGCTAGTGATCCGGACACAACACTCCGCACCGAAAACAAGACAGCCGCACTGGCCGTCGAGGCATTATCCGAAGCCCTCTCGGCCGAGGAGCTAACCCCGCTACACTCCAGAGTGGACAGAGACGACGTGATACTCGATAAGAGATCCAAGTCCACCTCTTTTAAACCAGCGGATGAAATAGTCAAATTCCAAGTCCACCCAACGGACCCTACAAAAACAGCCTCCATCGGGGCACAGTTAAAACCTGCCGTGGACGCCGCACTACGAGAGTTCCTGCGCGAGAACTGGGACATATTCGCCTGGCACCCCTCAGACATGCCAGGAATCCCATGCAGGCTGGCTGAGCATAACCTCAATATCATAAAGGGATTCAAGCCGGTCAAGCAAGCTCTTAGGCGTTTCTCCGAACCTAAGAGACAGGCCATGGGAGAGGAACTAGCCAAGTTATTGGAGGCCGGATTCATAAGAGAGATAAAACACCCGGACTGGCTAGCAAACCTGGTGATGGTACCAAAGAAGGATAAATCCTGGCGCCTTTGTGTTGACTTCAAGGACCTCAATAAAGCTTGCCCAAAGGACATGAGTCATTGTGTTTCCTCGACGCATACTCCGGTTACCACCAAATCAAGATGGCGGAGTCCGACCAAGCTGCAACGGCATTCATCACACCATACGGTCCCTTTTGTTTCAACACAATGCCTTTTGGGCTCAAAAACGCCGGCGCAACATATCAGCGCATGATTCAGACATGTCTGGAGAAACAAATCAGCAAAACAGTAGAGGAATATGTAGACGACGTGGTCGTCAAAACCAAGCACGTCGACTCTTTGATACACGACTTGCGGCTCACATTCGACAACCTCCGAACATACGACATCAAGCTCAATTCGGAAAAATGCATTTTCGGCGTACCAGCCGGAAAGCTCCTGGGTTTCATTGTCTCCAGTAGAGGTATTGAAGCTAATCCGGCGAAAATCCAAGCTTTGTCACAGTTGGCTACCCCAACAGACCTCAAACAAATCCAGAAGTTAACTGGATGTGTGGCGGCTCTAAGCCGCTTTATCACCCGCTTAGGAGAAAAGGACTTACCCCTTTATCGCCTCCTTCGACGCACCAAACACTTTGAGTGGACGGATGCTGCCACAGCCGGATTGGAAGAAATAAAGGCCATTTTGGCAACCAATCCAATCCTGGCCGCGCCAAACATCGGCGAACCAATGCTGTTGTACATTGCGGCAACTCATCAAGTTGTAAGCGAAGTGCTCGTCGTCGAACGAGAAGCTGCCGGACATAAATTCCCTCTTCAAAAGCTGGTATACTATGTATCCACTGTCCTCACTCCATGCAAATCACGGTACCCACATTATCAAAAGATAGCCTATGCGGTATTCATGGCATCCCGGAAGCTGCGACACTACTTTCAAGAGTGTTCGATTATAGTAGCCTCGGAAGTGCCACTTAATGATATTATAAACAACCGCGACGCTACGGGCCGGATTGCTAAATGGGCCATTGAGCTC
The DNA here is from genome assembly GCF_056163025.1 of Triticum urartu. Taxonomy (NCBI): domain Eukaryota; kingdom Viridiplantae; phylum Streptophyta; class Magnoliopsida; order Poales; family Poaceae; genus Triticum; species Triticum urartu. The sequence continues at coordinate 92,462,615 of NC_141877.1, forward strand.
CTCCCGTTCGACATAACATACAAACCTCGACGGGCCATTAAGTCGCAAGTATTGGCCGACTTTGTCACCGAATGGACGGAGGCCGAACTCCCTAAAGAGTATGGTGCATACTCCAATTGGATCATGCACTTCGACGGTTCTAAAATGCTAGCTGGTCTAGGGGCTGGCGTCGTCCTGACGTCCCCAACCAGAGATACCGTTCAGTACGTACTGCAAATATTGTATACAGACTCCAACAACACAGCCGAATACGAAGCTCTGTTGCATGGTCTTCGGATGGCAGTCTCCATGGGCATTCAACGCCTGGAGGTGCGTGGGGATTCAAACCTTGCAATATCCCAAATAAATGGAGACTTTGACACCAAGGATCCGAAAATGGCGGCCTACCGAAACGCCGTCCTAAAAATGTCAGCTCGGTTCGAGGGACTCGAATTTCACCATGTGGCTCGAGAAAACAATCAAGCGGCGGATATCCTCGCCCGCATCGGCGCAAAACGCGATGCGCCCCCCCAACATATTTCTAGAATGGCTGTTCAAGCCATCCGTAGTATGGGAAGGGGACACCGGTAACAATAGTCCGGACCCAGCCAAAATGCCCGATACCGAATACTCTGACATAATCGGAGTCTCCGCCACCGAAATAACGCCTTCATCCCATGTAATAATGGCCATTATCGCCCCGTGGACAGAGCCATTCCTGGCCTACCTAACTAGGCAGGAACTTCCGGAGGACCAAAATGAGGCACGCTGCATAGTGCGGCGATCTAAGGCCTACAGGGTCCATGAGGGAGAATTGTATAAAAAAGCACTACTGGAGTCCTTCAAAGGTGTATCTCCGAAGAGGAAGGGCGGAACCTTTTGGCAGAAATTCACGCCGGACTCGGTGGTCACCATGCCGCAGCCCGGGCTCTTGTCAGCAAGGCCTTCCGTATAGGATTCTATTGGCCAACGGCCCGGGCAGATGCACAGGACTTGGTCCAACGTTGTGCTGGTTGCCAGCTCTTTGCAAATCAAAGCCACATGCCACCCACCGCCCTCCAAACAATCCCCATTACGTGGCCCTTCGCGGTCTCGGGGCTTGACATGGTTGGACCCCTTAAAGGGGGAACCCACAAGAAAAAATACTTACTGGTCATGGTGGATAAACTCACCAAATGGATAGAGGCCAAACCTGTTAAAACAGCCGAATCCGGACCAGTGATAGACTTCATATCTGGGGTAGTACACCGTTATGGCGTCCCCCACAGCATCATCACTGACAACGACACAAACTTCACAGCCGATGAGGTAAAACTCTGGTGCAACAAAATGGGCATTAAGCTCGATTATGCTTCAGTCTATCACCCACAAACCAACGGTCAAGTCGAGCGAGCAAACGGTCTTATAATGAGCGGCATTAAACCCAGATTAGTGCGTTCCTTAACTGAGTCTAACACGCACTGGGTAGAGGAGCTCGACTCCGTACTCTGGGGGCTGCGGACCACGCTGAATCGTAGTACCGTATATACGCCCTTCTTTATGGTGTACGGCGCAGAGGCAGTCTTGCCCTGTGACATAATTCATGACTCACCTCGAGTGCGCATGTACGAAGAAAGAGAAGCCGAGCTCGATCGGCAGGACAGTCTGGACACCGTGGAGGAGGAGCGCGACGTAGCCAAAGCCCGTTCCGCATTTTATTAGCAACAGGCTTGCAGATACCAAAGCAGAGAAGTACGGGCCAAAACTTATAACATTGGCGAACTAGTTCTACGTCTGCCGGATAAGAGAAAGAACAAGCTCGAGCCCAAATGGGAAGGTCCCTTCATTACTGACCAAGTTCTGACCGGTGGAGCATACCGACTGTGGGATGCATCAACTAATTGACTCGAGCCAAACCCATGGAACGCGGCCAGGCTCCGAAGATTCTATGCCTAGCGCCGGACCCTGTGTTCGTCCCCTTCCTCTGTCCATTTTTTATACATTATCTGTCTTGTTTTTCTTTCTTTCTTTTATTCTTTCTGTAGGCCTTCAAAGGCCAACTTGCGCCTCGTTTGCACATTACAGATGCGCTAGCCGCACTCATCATACCTGGGGGCTTCTTTCACAGAAGCTTGATTATTTATTTGGGCCTCATGCCCCGCACATGTGTTATGCTTCCACATGTACCTTTTTTCGCCATTATATGCATTGATATGAGTTAAGTTTTGGACAAGCTGGGTTGCCTGGCTCTTGTATTTATGCCCTACGTTCCCGTTAATTCGGCTAGGGCATAAGGGGAGCACCTCTGCGATTGTTACTGCCGGGTCAGCCGGATGTGTACCTCAGACTGGGTGAAGCCAAAAGCTAGCGTTCTTAAGGGAACATTCGGTCGGTGAACAAAATATGATTTTTATTGATTTTCCATATCTTCCCCCAGATGTTTTTTCCTGCGTTTCCTATCGCAGTCCGGACATGCACTTTAGGGCATGCTTACCCAGGGAAAGGAACCCTTAATGGAACTATTCTCCCTGGAAGATGTTTCTTACTACCCATGTAATATAACATAACTAGTTGGGCACTTGTCTGTTCAAGCACCAATGACCCCTACGCCTGGTCTCCACGCATACCCCGGTTCTTATATAACTGAGCGGGTATTCGGATACACTCCGGACTATCGGGTCCCGAGGTTGAAGCGAAAAGGTCCGCCATGACAAATGATCTACAATCCGGCTAGAAGGCATTATACATGTCATTTTAATTACATAGTCATCCAGACTGACTAAATTCCTCCTCTATACCATCCAACAGGCGGTCTAGCCTACAATTCTGTTGGGAATACTTTGCGGCTAATTCTACTTGCCCATAAACTAAGCTAACGGGGATCTCTTTTCCGTCGGGCCCCACTGGTCCGACCTCGGCCATGTGATTTGGGTCTGCCTTAGTATACCGTGTCTTCACCATGGCCCAGGCTTCTCTGGCACCCTGTCGGCATGCTGATATCTTCCATAATCGGAAGCGCCGCCATGCTCCCTTGAGCTTCTCCGCAAGCTCTGCAATGCCCTCTGGCAGGGAGACGGACGGCCACAAGGCCTGGGCAACACCCTGCATCACCTGCCGAACTTGTTCGTGCAGATGTGACAGCTCGGATAGAAGATCACCCGCAGACCCGGGCATTTCCTCCGCGGGACGACTCGTCAGCATACCTACAGACATAACGCTGTTAGTTGGCTTCTTCGCCGAACTCCTTTACAAGGATTCGTTCAAGCACTTACTGAAAATGCCGCGCCGAAGCCGCTTATTCTCCTTCTCGGAGTCTGCAAGCTGGCCCCGAACGTCTTTTAGTTCCACGCTCAGCTTAATATTGGCGTCTTGTAGATTGTTTTTCTCCCGCCTAACCTAAGTCAGCACGCGTTTGCCAGCCTCTAGCTGTCGCATAACATGCTGGTCCTCCGGCTTTTCTCCGGATTCATCTGCAACATCTGTTGTTAGATCTGCAGCCATGCCGCACATTATCTGGTAACCATCATTCTTTAATGTAAATGTTACCAGCAGGTGACTTTTTCGGTTCCTGCAATGCGGCCACAGCGGCCCGTAGTTGGGTCTTGCATTCCTCTAGCTCCTGTGACAGCCTAGTATTCTTCTCTGTAAGAACCTGCACAATAAAGATGATCCTTAAATCAGTTCTGCTAACTGTTTCAAGTCTCAGGGGCTACTGATACATATAAATCGTCAGATTTACTTACCCGTACATCCTTTACATACTGATTCGTGGCTCTGGCTAGATCATCTTGAGCAGCTTGGAGGTACGCCTCTCCAGAATTGAAGGCATCAAATGCCTCTGGTGAGAAACAAGCGTCACGGAGTACGGCCCGGCGGCGCCTATGATTCATGGCGCTTTCCACCTCTGAGTTTGTAGCGGATAATCTATCTGCATCCTCCGCAGGGGGATTATCCGGCGCCCGCCCCATATCGGCTTCCGCCTCTATGTCCGGTCCTGGCGCCCGGCTGGTGGAAGCGTGATTAGTAACATCGCCAGACATATTCCGGCGAGCGTTTTTTCTGTTAAAGAAACACGTGTGTCATTATATTTCGAGAAAGACGACAACCACAAAGCGGGGTTTTGTTATACCTTTGCGCCGGCGTCTCCATCCTGACCGCCTTCCTTTTTGACCTACCCGGCCTCGCTGCCTCCTGTTGGCGTGTTGCTGCGGGTTCGGCAGGGCGTCCTGAATACCTTCCCTGTAAAAATGCCATGTGTACATGGTGGGTGAAGTGTCTAAAAGGGGATCCTAGTTTTGGAGTTGGGATTTTTGGTTTTTCTTACGTGCGATGCAGGGAGCAGTCCGGGGTAGTCGGCCGTAATGGCCACCATGGCATCGTCGCAGCTTAACTGATAGAACTCTCGGTCTATCAGCTCCACGGATATAACTGAATCTTCTTCAAGTGCGGAGTCGAGGGCCCGGTCAGGGTCCTCTGGTTGTGGAGAAGGGCTGCTGACCACCTTTATGGCTTTTCGCAGTTCCTGCCACAAGGTGGCAAGGTGAATACTTACGACAAAGAATGCGGGAAAAATGGGAGCAAGGAGATATAACTTACCCAACTTGGAGGATTGTACATGGAGAATCCATCCTGTGGCTTGATGCGGGAACTCCTTTTCCTCACCCTTGAACAATTCGGACAGGATTTTCGCTAAAGCGGCAGCATTGTCCGGACCCTTACGCCCGCAGCGGGTGGCGTCATCCACCCCGTTATAACACCACAAGGGGTGCCCATGATATTGAAGTGGTTGCACTCCCCGCATTATGCAAATCGACATAACTTCGGTTACTGTCAATCCTGATCGAGACAGTGCTTTAATTCGGTTCATCAGATAGAGTACTTCTCCATTGTCTTCCACCTGGGGGCTCCGTGGGCTCCAACTTCGGTGTTTCTTTAGAGGAGCATTCTTGAACTAAGGAAGACCCCGCCGAACAAGGTCCGGAAGGGGAATGTCCTCCATATAAAACCATTCTGAAGGCCAGTCTTCGGACGACTTCTTCGGGGTACCAGACAGGTATCCGATATCGGCGATGCGCCATATTTCAGCTCCGCCCACTTGATAAAGTGATCCCCTCTGTGTGCGAGGGACGAGGCAAAATAGCCTTTTCCACAGCTCGAAGTGAGCCTTGCAGCCCAGGAACAACTCGCAGAGAGCCACATAGCTAGCGATGTGGAGGATGGAGGCGGGGGTGAAATTGTGTAATTGGAGGCCGTAGAACTCCAGGATCCCGTGGAGGAATAGATGAATTGGAAATCCGAGTCCCCTTAATAGATAGGGAACAAGGCAGACCCGTTCCCCCATAGAGGGATAGGGAAAGCTCTCCGCTTGCTCCCCGCCATTATAGGTGGCAAGACCGGCTCAAACGGGCACCATGTAAGCCGGAGGGAGAAATCCCTTAGTCTGCAGTTCGACTAAACGACTGTGTGGGACTGAACACCTCTCCCAATCACCGGGCTTAGGGCTTCGGGGGCGGGAGGAGGAGCTGCGAGGTCGGCCATGCTGGAATGGATCTTTCCGGAATGCGCTCTGATGGACTCTCGCTGGGGGAGGATGGTATGGATCGGATCTAAGGATCCCCATCCCTTTAATAGACAATTTATTTATCTGGCTAAGGGGGTGAATGTAAAAACACCCTGGCGCCTCGTATTCATTCGACGCGTGGGAGAAAGCCCTTATTGGGCACAGAAGCCAAGAGGCCCAAACATTTATGGGACCGGATACTGCTTTACAATCGTCCGAAAGATGGAGAAGAACCCGCCTTGCAATGCCGAAGACAATACTGCGCACCGGACTCATCGCCATTGAAGCCTGGTTCGGGGGCTACTGAGGGAGTCCTGGATTAGGGGGTATCCGTACAGCCGGATTATATCCTTTGGCCGGACTGTTGGACTATGAAGATACAAGATTGAAGACTTCATCTCGTGTCCGGATGGGACTCTACTTGGTGTGGAAGGCAAGCCAGGCAATATGGATGTGTATATCTCCTCCTTTGTAACCGACCTTGTGTAACCCTAGCCCCCTCTGGTGTCTATATAAACCATAGGGTTTTAGTCCGTAGGACAACATACAATCAGACCATAGGCTAGCTTCTAGGGTTTAGCCTCTCCGATCTCGTGGTAGATCAACTCTTGTAATACTCATATCATCAAGAATAAATCAAGCAGGACGTAGGGTTTTACCTCCATCAAGAGGGCCTGAACCTGGGTAAAACATCGTGTCCCCTGCCTCCTGTTACCATCCGCCTTAGACGCACAGTTCGGGACCCCCCACCCGAGATCTGCTGGTTTTGACACCGACAGTCATCTTGCCTGCAAAGTTTTCCGAGTTGACGTTAGCTTCATCCTCGTAAGCGTACTCAACGGGTTCCTCGATCACGTACTCGTCTCCCGGCTCTACCCAAAGCAAGGACACAAGAAAAGGGAGACACAATCAACCACGGTGCAATGCACAAGCAACACGATGCAAAACATGGCATGATATGCGGGATGTGATATGTGATGCACAAGACTCAACTTGGAAAACCAAGAGTGCCGCTGGAAAGATGAGTTGATTTCGGTCGAAATCGATATAAAGATCACCGGAAACGGATGCACGGTTTGCAAATGGCAAGCAAAACAAATATGGCACCGGTCTGCGATTAACAGCACGAGGCCATCTAAATGCATCAAGAACAACAAGCTACTGCACTCTAACATAACAAAAAAGCACATGGCAGTGATCCACTAAAGATGCTTGACAAAAGATGAAAACTGAGTTACGGCTAATTCACACAATAGCAGTTTCAAACAAGCATGGCAAAAGTGCAAAAGATATCAGGTTACAGACTTCGTGAAATTAACATGTCAGGAATTTAACATCAGGAAGCAATGTTTAGAGCAAGATATCAACATGCTACAGGAACATATCATGGCAAAGCAAGGCATGGCATGAAGCTACTCAAATCATACAACAAAAGTCCCTTACTGACCATAAGCCAAAAGGGATCAGAAAATACAATGACAACCATGTGAACATAGCAAGTTTCGTTAACAGATTCAGACTTAGTAGAAAACTGGAACATGGCAAAAACAGATTCATGTAGGCATGTTTGCGAGCTCGATGCACTCACCACAAGGCATTGCATGAAAAACTAAGCATACACCCAGCAAGTAGACATGGCGTAGAAGCTAAACATGGCAAGAACACTCTCATAGCATGCACGGATCAACTACAACAACCTCGGCAAAATTGATTAACATGTAAACAATCTGCCAGGAACATTTTATAGCAAAAGTAGAGCAAGATTGAGTCATGCTAGGGTGCTCCATAAATGCAAACAAAGACATGGATGGATAGAGCACAACAATATCTCAAAACGATCCTTACTGAACATGCTCAAAGAGGCATGGATCACTCTATAGCAACAAGAATACATGGCATAAAAATATTATCAGGGAAAAGACTTGGAAGATATCTAAGTCCCTGAAATTAGCAACATCACGAGAGCTACTTTGCATGCTTGTGCTAATCACCACAGAGATCACAACAATACATGGCATACACCCCTATAAATATGGCATGGCATATTTCAAAACACATGTAGGGCTCAAGTTCATAGGAGGCACACATTAAACATGGCAAAAATGACAAATGTCCAATCTCTGCTAAGAAACTGAAACTAACATTACATAGCACTCTTGCAACAACATTTAGGGCATCAAGATGAGCTCAAATGAACATGGTGCAATGGAATGAAATGCAGTACTCATCGAGACGAACAATTTCATATGCTACACGCCCAAAACGGAGCCACGGATGATGAGTTATGATGCGATGAAGAATGCAAAAAAATAGTGGGACTTAGGGAAAAAGTCAACCGGCTAGGGTTTCGTCCAGATCTGGATCGGGGCGGCGCACTTCCCTAGGATGACCGGAACAGGACCCGACGGCGGCCGGAACTACACCTGCGGACGGCGCCGGACCTCTCCGGCGAGGTAGCTAAGGCGGCCGGCGGGAGGAAGACGGGCGCGGACGTGGCGCTCGGACGGCAGCTGCGGTCGCGTGGGTCGCCGGTGGGAGGAGAGCCGGGCGGCGCGGGCGGATCGGCGGGTCCGACGGATCTCGCCGGTGCGAGGCGGGTGGCGGCTCCGCACGGTGGAGCGGGCGGCGGGGAGCCGGGCGGCATGCGGCTTGGCAGCGGCGCGGGAACCGGGCCCGGGCGGGCATCACGCGGGCTCCGCGGGCCGCGGCGGTGGGGAGGCCGGCCGGGACGCATGGCGCTCTCTGATTGGTCCAGGCGCGGCGGCGATTTCGTTCGGCGGCGGGCGGACACGTCCGACCGCGCGGAGGGGAGAGGGATCTAGGGTTTGATCCGAAATTTTGGGGGAGATGCCTATTTATACATAGGAGGAGCTAGGAGGCTCCAAATTGAGCATGATTTTCGGCCACGCGGTCGTGATGGAACGACCGAGATGATGGAGGGGGTTTAGCTGGGCTTTGGGCCACTTTGGAGAGGTGTTGGGCCACAACACACACCAGGCCTTCACGGTTCCTCGGTTAACCGTTGGAGTATCAAACAAAGTCCAAATGGCACGAAACTTGACAGGCATTCTACTGGTAGTAAACCAAGGCCGCTTGGCAAGTCTCGGTCCAACCCGAAAACGTTGAACACCCGCACACGAAGAGAGGTAAAAGGGGACACCGGAGGACATAGGAGCGCCGGAATGCAAAACGGACAACGGGGAAAATGCTCAGATGCATGAAACGAACACGTATGCAAATGCGATGCACATGATGACATGATATGAGATGCATGACAAAGACAACAACAACACGAAGACAAAAACCCGACAACGAGGAAATATCATAACTTAGTGCCGGAAAAGGCAAGAGTTGGAATACAAATATGGCAGGTTACATATGGGGCATTACAACAGTCCACCACTATGAAAGGCTCTCGTCCCGAGATCTAGGACTGGAAAAACTCCGGATATTCGGAACGGAGGTGGTCCTCGCGTTCCCAGGTGGCTTCACGGTCGGAATGATGTGACCACTTCACTTTCACGAATTTGATAGACTTGTTGCGAGTCTTGCGCTCAGTTTCTTCAAGAATAGCAACGGGATGCTCATGATAAGACATGTCTTCTTGGAGATTAATCTCTTCATAGTTGATGGTGCGGTCAGGAGTCTTGAAACACTTGCGCAGCTGAGACACGTGAAACACGTCGTGCACATTTGCAAAGTTGGATGGAAGCCCAAGTTGATAAGCGGATCGCCTCTTTTGCCGATGATCTTGAAAGGACCCACGTATCTAGGGGCAAGCTTCCCTTTGATACCAAAGCGACGAGTACCTTTCATTGGAGAGACGCAGAGGTAGACATGGTCTCCGATCTCGAAAGCCAAGTCATGATGCTTACTATCATAGTAACTCTTCTGGCGCGATTGTGCGGCTTTGAGATTTTCACGAATGACTTTGCACATTTCTTCAGCCTCTGTGATCAAGTCATTGCCAAGAAGTTGACATTCACCAGTCTCTGACCAGTTAAGAGGAGTATGTCACTTCCTGCCATAGAGAATCTTGAATGGGGCCTTGCCCGAACTCGCTTGGAAGTTGTCGTTGTAGGAGAACTCCACATATGGAAGACAATCTTCCCACTTCATACCGGCCAAAAGAAATGACACATGCCCTGAGCATATCTTCAAGAATTTGATTGACTCGCTCGACTTGGCCACTGATTTGAGGATGAAAAGCTGTGCTGAAGCGAATGTTAGTGCCCATGGCCTTCTGAAAGGAATCCCATAACTTAGAGGTAAAGATGCTTCCACGATCTGAAGAAATCAACTGCGGAATGCCGTGCAGTGAGACAATCCTGGTGGTATATAGCTCTGCCAACTGAGCTGCTGTGATAGATTCTTTGATAGGCAGAAAATGAGCCACTTTAGTGAGATTGTCGATGACAACAAAGATAGCATCATTGCCACACTTGGACTTGGGAAATCCAGTCACGAAGTCCATCTCAATATGGTCAAACTTCCATTCTGGAATGGCAAGAGGTTGGAGGAGACTAGTTCTTCGTTGGTGTTCTGCTTTCACTCTTCTGCAGACATCACATTCATTCACGAACTGAGCAATCTCACGCTTCATTCAAGTCCACCAATGCGACTGCTTGAGGTCCTGGTACATCTTTGTACTTCCAGGGTGAATAGAGAGGAGTGAATTGTGAGCCTCATTCATAATGACTTTACGAAGGTCACCTTTAGGAACCACAATGCAATCCTCAAAGAATAGAGTATCCTTGTCATCAAGGTGATAGCGCTTGTAATTTGGTTTACTCTTGGCAATCCCAATCTTCACCTTCTTCACCATAGCATCAAGAAGTTGAGCCTCACGAATCTGATCTTCCAAAGTAGGAGAGACTTGGAGGTTGGCAAGGAATCCTTGAGGAACAACTTGGATATTAAGTTTGTGGAAAGCTTCACAAAGCTCTGGTTGATAGGGCTTGAGAATCAAACTGTTGCAGTAAGCCTTCGTGCTCAATGCGTCAGCAATTACATTGGCTTTGCCTGGAGTATATTCAATACTCGGATTATACTCTTGAATCATTTCAACCCAATGAGTCTGCTTGAGGTTGAGGTTTGGCTGAGTGAAGATGTACTTGAGACTCTTATGATCAGTGAAGATGTCCACTTTTCTTCCCAACAAGAGATGTCTCCATGTTAAAAGAGCATGGACAACTGCCGCCAACTCGAGGTCATGAGTGGGGTAGTTCTTTTTGTTGGGCTTCAACTGGCGAGAGGTATAGTCCACAACTTTCTTCTCTTGCATCAACACTGCAACGAGACCTTGAAGGGAAGCATCACAGAAAACCTCAAACGGTTTGGATTCATTAGGAGGAGTCAGAACTGGAGCAGTGACTAACTTCTCTTTGAGGGTGTTGAAAGCGATGTCACATTCAAGCGACCGGACGTACTTCACATGCTTCTGGAGAAGGTTGGAAAGAGGCTCCGCGATCTTAGAGAAGTTCTCAACGAACCTTCGATAATAGCTTGCGAGACCAAGGAAGCTGCGGAGTTGCTTCACATTCTGAGGCGGTTCCCAATTCACAATTGCAGACACCTTCTCAGGATTAACAGCTATGCCCTTGGCGGAGATGATATGTCCCAGGTAGAGAACCTCATCGAGCCAAAACTCACACTTTGAAAACTTCGCGTAGAACTGATGTTCTCTGAGTTTATCCAGCACCAATCTCAAGTGCTTGGCATGATCCTCCTTGTTCTTGGAAAAGACCAAAATGTCATCGAGGTAGACCAAGACGACGTCATTTGTGTAGGCGTTGAATATGAAGTTCATCATGCGAGAGAATGTTGGCGGAGCATTGACAAGGCCGAAAGACATGACAGTGTATTCATATGAACCACAGCTAGTTCTGAAAGCTGTCTTGGGGATATCTTCTTCACGAATGCGAATTTGATGATAGCCCATACGTAGATCAAGCTTGGAGAATACTTGAGCACCTTTCAGTTGTTCAAAAAGCTCATTGATGTTGGGAAGTGGGTACTTGACACAAAGTCGGTCCGTTCCATCCTTCTTCTTGACAAAAAGAACACCACAACCCCATGGAGAAGAACTTGGTTGGATGAGACCCATACGCTCTTGAATATCGAGTTGCTTCTTCAGCTCCTTCAACTCTTCAAGTCCAAGCTTGTAAGGACGTTTGCAAACAGGTTCCGTGCCAGGCTCAAGATCGATGACAAATTCAACTGGCCGGTGAGGAGGCATTCCTAGAAGCTCTTCTGGAAAGACGTCTTGATACTCGCAAACGACTAGAATCTGAGAGATGGCGTCCAATTCGCCCTTCTCATTGAGAGAAAACAGTCGAATGGTATCATCACGCGCGTCAAAGACGATTACATCCTCAGACGAATGTGTTAATTGAATCTGCCTGGCAGCACAATCAAGCTGAGCCTTGTGCTTAGAAATCCAATCCATTCCGAGAATAAGATCAATATCCGACTCACCAAGAACATTAGGAGAAGACAGAAACTTATAGTCACCCATCGTGATGGTAACATCCAGAACCATGGAGTTAGCGTTCATGCGTTTACCCGGAGAGACAACTGCTAGCGGACTAGGCAAAACTTGGAAAGCCAACTCATGCTTAGATGCAAATGGTCTCGAGATGAAACAATGCGATGCACAAGTGTCAAAAAGAACTTTTGCAGGAATATCGTTAACAGGAAGGTTACCCATAATCACATCTGACGAGTCCTTTGCCTGAGCTGCGTTCATCATGTTGACCTTTGCAAACTTGGGATTATGCTTGACCAGTGCGGTGCTAGCAGATCTCACAAGAGGGGGAGGAGGAAGACGCCTCTGATTGAAGCATTTGTTGGCATAGTGACCCTTCTGCTGACACTTGTTGCACGTGATCTCTGAAAGCGGACGGTGATACAGAGCACTTGATCTTGGAGCATGAGACGAAGTCTTATTCTGAAAGCCTGGGTTGGGTGGGTGGGAAGATCCATTGCCACCTTTGCTCTTCTGCTGATAAGGCTGACGAAACAGAGGAGGAGGAGGCAACCAATACTTTTGCTGCTTAGTTGCCGCTTGAGTTGAGGAAGAAGGAGTTGCATCCCTGACTCGTTTCTTGGAAGCATCGCACTTGAGCTGAGCAGTATCTTGTTTCAGTGCCATGTTGTAGAACTCATCGTACTTCTCCGGCTCAAAAAGCACAAGGGCTAGTTGGAGATCTTCTCTGAGGCCACCTCTGAACTGATAAATCATGCTCTTCTCGTCAGAGACGTCTTGCTTAGTGAAACGAGCGAGCTTCTGGAACATGATGTTATACTGGTAAACAGACAAGCTGCCTTGCTTCAGATTGCGGAACTCCTCACGCTTGCACTCAACAACACTCTGAGGAATGTGGTGAGCTTTGAAGTCTTGGCGGAATTCATCCCAGGTAATCACACGACCTCCTCTGGAATCTTTGTATTGCTGATACCATTCTGCAGCTTGGTCTTTGAGTTGGAACGAAGCAAACTTGACAAAGTCCTCAGGCCTGATGTTGCTGCACTCAAAATGCTTGCAGATATCCATGAGCCAATCATCAACGTCTGTTGCCTCGACACAGTTACTGAAGGTCTTTGGCCAGTTTGCGAGGAAGTGGTTGAGTGTAGCAAACTGATTCTGAAAGTTGCCGTGGCCTTGATTTCCTTGGTTGCGCTCTTGCAAGAGTTGCATAAGCATCTGCGTGTTGGCGTTGGTAGTGGCCATCACAGCTTGCCATGCCTCCGGAGGTGGAGGTGGTGGCGGCGGTTCAGGATTCTGACGCGTTGGAGGAGCCATCCTGAAGAGGGTGACGTCCGTTAGCATCTTGACAGACATATATTCAAGATGAATCAAATGGATCAAAATTGCAACATATAGTCTTAACATCCGAACAAAATGAACGAATGAATTCCAAATTAAATGGTCACACTTCCATAAATTGAGAAGCCACTTAGATAGAGGTAGATGAATAAAACAACAAGGTACGAACATGAACAAATACTTGGTAAGGATTACCCAATCACAAACCAAATATCCGTGGAAGAAAATACTAGAGCTACATGAATTCCCACCTATGAAACTCCCGAAATTTTCCCGGTTATGCAATCAGGTGTTGGGGATACATGGGAAGCATAATATCTCACCCAAAGCTAGCAAATCCTACATCCAGCTGTATCCATCCTTCAACACATAACCAAGAAACCTTCGGAAATAATTTACCTCAACCTTCGAAAAGCATCCGTTATACGAGTTATGGCAATACTCCCGAACTCCCGCCCCAGTACTGGGTGGCGTTGAGGTTATCTCACCAACAACTGCACAAAAAAGATTTTCGATGTTGGCGAAACTCAGGTATTCCAGAATTGCAACGATAAAATTGTGACGACAACACCTCGGAGCTCAACTCCCCGGGACACTGCCACAACCCCTAAATGTCAGGAGGCACCAAGAACAATGTTCTCGTCACAAAACCATCGGAACGATTCCAAGATACCCGCGTGATCCTAAATTTTTTAGTGAAATTTGAGAAGAGAAGAGTCAAAACTCTACATCAGGATGCCTCAGCAGAGCGACGAAGGGACTGAGGAGTAAAAAGAATCCTACTCTCTGATATATATAATCCTATAAGACTCAAAACATTTTTCTAGACTCAACAACGTCAGCGATTCAATCAAGCAGGGGGCTCCTATGTTAGGGAAGGCTCTGATACCAACTTGTAACACCCACAATGCGGCTATATCTCCCACGTGTCGAAGCACGACTTAGAGGCATAACCGCATTGTAAGCAATGTTGCAAGTGGGGTAATCTTCACACAACCCATGTACTGAATAAGAAAAGAGGTACATAGTTGGCTTACAATCGCCACGTCACACAATAGCATGAATATAACATTACAATCATCCAGATACAATCAAGGTCCGACTATGGAACCAAAATAAAGACAACCCAAAATGCATAATGTCCCCGATCGCCCCAACTGGGCTCCACTAGTGATCGTCTGGAAAGGAAACGTAGTATCGTCTTGAGTCCTCATCGAACTCCCACTTGAGCTCAGTCGTATCTCCTGGAACGGTATCATCGGTCCCTGCATCTAGTTTTGAAGGAATCTGTGAGTCACGGGGAGTCAGCAATCTCACACCCTCACGATCAAGACTATTTAAGCTTATAGGTAGGGTAAAAGGTATGAGGTGGAGCTGCAGCAAGCACTAGCATATATGGTGGCTAACATACGCAAAAGAGAGCGAGAAGAGAAGGCAAGGCAAGGTCGAGAAACTATGATCAAGAAGTGATCCTAGAACACCCTACGTTCAAGCATAACTCGAGACCGTGTTCTCTTCCCGGACTCCGCCGAAAAGAGACCGTCACGGCTACACACACTGTTGATTCATTTTAATTAAGTTAAATTTTAGGTATTCTACAATCGGACATTAACAAATTCCCATCTTCCCATAACCGCGGGCACGGCTTTCGAAAGTTCAAATCCCTGCAGGGGTGTCCCAACTTAGCCCATCACAAGCTCTCACAGTCAACGAAGGATATTCCTTCTCCCAGGACGGCCCGATCAGACTCGGAATCCCGGTTACAAGACATCTCGACAATGGTAAAACTAAACCAGCAAAGCCACCCGAATGTGCCGACAAATCCCGATAGGAGCTGCACATATCTCATTCTCAGGGCACACCGGATTGTCCAAGGTTTCGGTAGGCCAGCCCAGAGTTGCCCCTGGTGGCCACCAGCAACTGACAGGTTGGACCAACACTCAGAGGAGCACTGGCCCGGGGTTTAAAATAAAGATGACCCTTGAGTCCGCGGAACCCAAGGGAAAAAGAGGCCAGGTGGCAAATGGTAAAACCAATGTTGGGCCTTGCTGGAGGAGTTTTATTCAAGGCGAACTGTCAAGGGGTTCCCATTATAACCCAACATGTAAGGAACACAAAACCAAGGAACATAACACCGGTATGACAGAAACTAGGGCGGCAAGAGTGGAACAAAACACCAGGTGTCGGTGTCAAAACTGGCGGATCTCGGGTAGGGGGTCCCGAACTGTGCGTCTAGGCTGGATGGTAACAGGAGGCAAGGGACACGAAGTTTTACCCAGGTTCGGGCCCTCTTGATGGAGGTAAAACCCTACGTCCTGCTTGATTAATATTGATGATATGGGTATTACAAGAGTAGATCTACCACGAGATCAGAGAGGCTAAACCCTAGAAGCTAGCCTATGGTATGATTGTTGTTCTGTATGTTGTCCTACAGACTAAAACCCTCTGGTTTATATAGACAACGGAGAGGGTTTGGGTTACACAAAGTCGGTTACAATGGTAGGAGATCCTCATATCCGTATCGCCAAGCTTGCCTTCCACGCCAAGGAAAGTCCCTCCCGGACACGGGACGAAGTCTTCAATCTTGTATCTTCATAGTCCAGGAGTCCGGCTGAAGGTATAGTCCGGCCATCCGGACACCCCCTAATCCAGGACTCCCTCAGTAGCCCCTGAACCAGGCTTCAATGATGACGAGTCCGGCGCACAGATTGTCTTCGGCATTGCAAGGTGGGTTCCTCCTCCAAGTACTTCATAGAAGATTTTGAACACAAAGATAGTGTCCGGCTCTGCAAAATAAGTTTCCACATATTGCCATAGAGAGAATAATATTTACACAAATATAATCTGCTGACGTATTCCGTAGTGTGACATCGCACCACGGCCAAGCCTTTATTCGAATCGTTTTATTGTCCCACCTCAGCGTGTCATGTGAGGCGGTTTCCTTGGCACGTCTCGTCGAAGCAGAGGTTGTGTCCACTTATTCCGGGATTCTCATCAATACGGGCGTGGGTAACCCAACTGCGCCATTGATTACGGCGCTTGGAGATAAGCGAGTTTTACCAGGCTGGTGGGGACACGTAGTTGCGTCCACCCATATAAGGGGATAAGGATCCACCTTTTCACCTACGCCTTCTTCCTCCTTTGCCTATCCATTTTCGCGCACTCGAGCTCCAGCGCCCAAGTCCGCACTGCCCACCTCAACCTTCTCCAGCCATGTCCGGAGCGGGAGGCAAGTGGATGGTCTCCTTTGTCACGGAGGGACACATCAAAAAACTGAGGAAGGCCGGATACTTGTCTAACGACATCGCGTACCGGCTTCCCGAAGAGGGGCAGCTCCTCCCCACCCCAAGGCCCCATGAGAGGGTAGTGTTCCTTCCCCACTTCCTCCGCGGACTGGGCTTTCCTATCCACCCATTCGTCCGGGGACTCATGTTCTACTACGGCCTGGATTTCCATGATCTGGCCCCGAACTTCATCCTCAACATCTCGGCGTTTATCGTCGTGTGCGAGGCTTTCCTCCGCATCCGCCCCCATTTCGGCCTATGGCTCAAGACTTTCAATGTCAAGCCGAAGGTGGTGCGCGGCAACTAGGCGGAGTGCGGAGGTGCCATGGTGGGCAAGATGCCCAACGTCTTATGGCTTGAGGGCTCCTTTGTGGAGACCCTGAAGGGGTGGCAATTGGGGTGGTTTTACATCACCGAGCCGCGCGACCCTGAGTGGGTCGCAGCCCCCGAGTTCTGGTCCGGACCCCCAACGCGGCTCATGTCCTGGAAAGAGACGGGCCTATTGTGGGGCAGCAAAGGAGAGGTGACTGGACTGCAAACATGCATCCAAACCCTGGTGAACAAGCAGCTCAAGCTTGTCAACGTAGTCCAGGTTATGCTCATCCGCCGGATCCTCCCGTGTCAACAACGGGCCTTCAATCTGTGGGAGTTCAACCCGGCGTAGCACCGAACTCTTAGCAGGCTCTTCGACACGAGGTACAAAGATGCCTGGAAGGTGCTTTTCAAGGGCGCCGAGGCTCCCGCATCCGCTACCGAGGATCGCGGATTCAGTGCGCAGCATCACGCTAGCGCGGTAAGTTGTTACCTTTTACAGGGTATTAGTTTTTCATAGTTTAACTCTATGCGGGATCTAAGCTCCCTTACCTTTGACAGGATTGGCAGGCGAAGTCCGGATAGATCGACTGTCCGGCTCATTTGCCCGAAGACCCAGCCGATGCCCGCTTGGCGAAGCTGCTAGTTCCGGCACCCTATGTGGTGTCGGAGAAGAAGGCCAGGAAGAAGGCCACGGGGACTCAAAAAAGTGCCCGGCGCCAGGAGGTGTCGGGTTCATCATCCGATGGCTCCAAGGCGCATTCCTCCCGTGAAGACAAGAAGGAGGAAGAAGAGACCTCTCCCCCTCCAGCGGGGGGAGAGAAGAAAAGGAAGGCCGTCCTCACTGGGGAGGCCGAAGGGTCCAAGAAGGGGAATACCCTTCCTTCGGACTACTCCACCAATGCCGACGACGGCGGAGAGGAGTGGCCGCTCAGGGCCAAGCCCCTGGCGAAATTGTAAGTATCTGGATACCAGAGTAATTCATAGAATTCCTTTATTGCATAGCTTTCCCTTATGTGGAATATGATTATGCAGCCCACCCAAAGACCGTCTCGACGCGTCATCGAGCGGTTCACTAGACTCGTCAGATGTGAATTCGCTTCCGACGGCTACCTCCCCCCGCCCTACGGACGATGCCGAAGTGTTGTCCCAACAGGTTCCAAGCCAGGAGGAGGTGGTCCTGGAGGCGCCGCAAGGCGACCTCCCGGACTCCAGGAGTAAAGGGGATAAAACCCCCCAGGTCTCCAAGTCCGGCTCTAGGCCGGACACCGCTCCGGAACCTTCAAAGGTTCCAGAGTCTGGCGGGCGACCTCCTTCCAAGAGGAGCAAGCCCATCGTGCCGGTGACCCCCGTCCAACCGGAGGCGCCAGACAATCTGTTGGAGGTGCTCAAAGGCGCCTCCATCGACAAGGAGCACCGCACCATTATGAGTGCGGTGGTCCAGAAGGTTCAGTACGCCAAGAGCGGACTGACTGAAGCTTGTGCTAGCCTTTTAACAGGCTTTGAGGTAAGTAAAGAATGTGTAAATAATATTACCGCATAGACAGTAGCCCCTGATGCTCTGTTTGGCGTTCGGGAAGAAAAGCCGAATAGAGGATCAAATAAAATTCACAGGAGTCTAACAAAAAGGAGTCAATATGCGTATGCAGGCTTCTCTGCTGGCGTCCGCCGCACTGACTGCGGAAGTGGACACGCTAAAGCAGAACCTCGAGCAGTCCGAGCAAGAGCTCGAGCGTGCCAAGAAGCAGCTCGAGTACAAGGAAGGTAAGAAATACCTTGTTTAATTATATATATAAAAAAGGTGCAATTGCAAAAAAATGACAAGATTATTGTGGCTATTGTAGGGGCCACATCTGAGGTGGCGACCCTTAAGCAAGCGTTGTTCGAGGCCGAGAAGAGGGCGGCCATGGAGCGCACCGAGAGGGAGAAGTATGAGGCCCAGGTTGGCAAGGTGCGGCAAGATCTCTAGGCTCTCATGAAAAAACATGAGAGTTTGGAGCTTGACTCAAAGACGCGAGCGTCCGAGCTCGCGGTGGCTATTGAAAATGCCAAGTCTGCCAAGGCCGAATCCGAGAAAACCCTCCAGGAGTTGGATGCGGTGAAAAAGATAGCGGCGGGTAAGGCATTCTTTATGCAAAGCAAACACATAAACGTGAGTTACTTGTTACTTACCCAAATCCGGAGCTCTCCAGGAGCATTCGCAGATCTTCCCCGTAGCGTGTCCGATGCCGCCGTGTTCTATCGAGCCGAGGAGGGCAGCTCGACAGAGAAGGTGTTCTGGTCTCAGTATGCTGAGGCCGGACACCCCGTGCCCCTGAGCGACCAGCTGAAGCAACTGGTCGAGCTCCACAAGGCGGCCGAACAGGCCATGAAGGGCCTCATAGTTCGGTTGTGGCCTGGAGAGGCTCTGCCTAGGAGCTATTTCGGGCTAGTGCGGCGAGTGGGGGCCTGTCCAAGGCTCGAAGTCATCAAGCGCTCCGTCTGCATTGAAGGTGCCCGTAGGGCCCTTGCTCGTGCTAAGGTGCACTGGGGCAAGCTGGATGCTGAGAAGCTTGTGAAGGACAGGCCACCGCCGGGGAAAGAGCATCGCAAGCCCGAGAATTATTATAAGGATGTTCTGAAGGGTGCCCACCTTATGGCGGATGAATGTTCCAGGGATGTAATTTTTGAGTAAAACTCGCTCGTTTTGTCCTGTGCGCTGAAAACTTGTTCATATGCGCTAAGCAATGCTGTTGGAATTTAAAATATTACCTTCTGTGTGGCTGTTTATCAATTCTGAGAGATGGCGAGTCATCGGCTTCTGCCCCCGTGCCGCTAGTGCTGGGGTGTTCGGGGATAAACCTGAGCGCTCTTTTTCCCATGTTTGGGTCCTTCGAGGGAGGCGCTCAGCACAACGAACAAGGCAATCAGACTATAATGCATGAACACTCTCACTTAGCCATAGAATTCTCTAATTTTAAATTTCGGCGAAGCCCCTGGTATTCGGAAGACCGAGTTCGGGGCGCTATCCACGCCTTGGCCGGATAGAGCCGACTCCTTGCTCTAAGCGGCATAAGTCTTTAGGGACTCGAAAAACCTCTCGAACAGCGACCAGCTCTCGCTTCATCATGACAGTCAGTTTTAGCTTTCTCTACCGAGGTGCTCGACCCAGCTCAACTGGGGCACAATCGCAGTAGTTCTCCTAGTGCTACCTTAGCCGACATAGCGGAACGTAAGGCACCAAAACATAGGAGCCGGGCAAACCCAACTATTTACCCAAGACATGATTCGGAGCCGATGCATATAATGCTATAGGTTCGGGGTGCCACACTTGTTAAAGTGTTCGGACTTCTCACACCATATTGAGGGGTACTAAAGCCCCTAGCGTATTTTGGCCATACCAAATTGTACGGGTGCAACATGTCGTTAAGGAACATATATTTGTAAAAAAAGAGTAATGCAAAAATAGACAAAAGCTATGCATTGTTTATTAAAAAGGGCTGCGATCAAAGCAGAACGATACAAATAATGCGATAAGCAAAAGGTTGGACTATTTAACATGTCTGTTCCAAGGGCAGGCTGCGGAATGGTATGCGAAATAGGTATACTGCTCATGATAGAGACCACCTGGGAGTTCCGTAATGCGGCATGGCTTGTCTGCTTCCCTGGTTCTTGCATTGTTTGTGCGGCAATTGAACTGCCGAACAGGCCTTCTGAAGAATGGAGTCCTGAAAGTAAGAGAAAATTAAAAAAATCGGCAGCCCCTGGTGCGGTTTAAGCCGTGTTTCGGGCATGCCGTGATGGTGCCCCTCCCCTTGTACCCATGGTATTTCTAGAGCGTAGTTATGTACGCGAAGCACTGGTGTCGCATTTTGCGAGGGCTGGGGTTGGGGACGCATTGCTACGCCTGCTCGGAACATGCCAGGCGGTCTTGTTGTAGGTTACTCCGGGCGCGCTTGACGGTGTCCGGACGTTTAATGGCCGGACTGGAGAACTGCCTGGAGAGGCTGCTTTGTACTTCCGCTGCAAGGGCCGCCGTGTGCTCCTCCGTTCGGAGGGAGCATTTGGTGTTTCCATTGACCGTAATTACTCCTCGAGGGCCTGGCATCTTGAGCTTTAGGTATGCGTAGTGTGGTATCGCATTGAGCAGTGCGTGATAGCCACTACGGAATGGGACTATGTCGAAGATTAACTCCTCACTTCGGAAATTATCCGGAGATCCGAAGATCACTTCAAATGTGACTGAGCCTGTACAGTTGGCCTCTACACCTGGTATTACGCCTTTAAAGGTTGTTTTGGTGGGCTTAATCCTCGAGGGATCTATGCCCATTTTCCGCACTGTATCCTGGTAAAGCAGGTTCAGGCTGCTGCCGCCGTCCATAAGGACTCTAGTGAGATGAAATCCGTCAATAATTGGGTCTCGAACCAATGTGGCGAATCCGCCATGACGGGTGCTAGTGGGATGGTCCCTCGATCATAGGTGATCGGGCAGGAGGACCATGGGTTGAACTTTAGGGCAACTGGCTCTACCGCGTATACATCCCTTAACGCGCGCTTCCGCTCCCTCTTGGGGATGTGGGTTGCGTATATCATGTTCACCATCCGCACTTGTGGGGGAAAGCCCTTTTGTCCACTGTTGTTCGGCGGCCGGGGCTCTTCATCATCATCGCTATGCAGCCCCTTGTCTTTATTTTTAGCATTTAACTTGCCTGCCTGCTTGAACACCCAACAATCCCTGTTGGTGTGATTGGCCGGCTTTTCGGGGGTGCCATGTATCTGGCACAAGCGGTCGAGTATTCGGTCCAAACTGGACGGGCCCCTAGGATTTTTTTTGAATGGCTTTTTCTGCTGACCGGATTTATAGCCTTTGAATCCGGCATTAACTGCCATATCCTCAGCATTGTCGCCGTTAATGCGGCACTTCTGCTTGTTGCGACGCGACCTGCCACTACTGTCTCTGGTATCTGAATTACCAGGGTTCTTGGTCATATTGTTGCTACGAGCAAGCCAGTTGTCTTCTCCCATGCAAAAGCGGGTCATGAGTGTCGTGAGTGCTGCCATAGATTTCGGCTTTTCCTGTCCAAGGTGCCGGGCAAGCCACTCGTCACGGATACTGTGCTTGAAGGCTGCTTGGGCCTCTGCGTCCGGACAGTCGACTATTTGATTTTTCTTTGTTAAGAACCGTGTCCAGAATTGCTTGGCCGATTCCTCTGGCTGCTGAATTACGTGGCTTAGGTCATCGGCGTCTGGTGGTCGCACATAAGTGCCCTGGAAATTGTCGAGGAATGCGGCTTCCAGGTCCTCCCAACAACTGATTGATCCTGCTAGCAAGCTGGTAAGCCAATGCCGAGCTGGTCCTTTAAGCTTGAGTGGGAGGTATTTAATGGCGTGGAGATCATCGCCACGGGCCATGTGGATATGAAGTAGATAATCCTCGATCCATACCGCAGGATCTCTTGTGCCATCGTATGATTCGATGTTTATGGGTTTGAAACCCTCGGGGATTTGATGATCCATTACTTCGTCTGTGAAGCATAGTGGGTGTGCGGCGCCTCTGTACTGGGCTATATCACGACGTAGCTCCAATGAGCTTTGTCTACTGTGTTCAGCCCTACCGGATTTGTGTCTGGCGTGACGGTTATTGTCTCGAGTCGTGGGACGCCCACGCGATCTGTAGATCGATCTTGTTTTCCTTGCCTTGTCCTCCAACATATCTCGCAGGTCTGGCGCATTTTCCCGTGCCTTGGTACGGGGTGCGGCTTGAGTGGAGGGCCGAGAGGCCTCTCTGCCGCGGCCACGAGGTGGCTGGTCGGCCGTATCAAGTGCTGGTGATGTAGGTTTAAGTGCTTCCTCCTCTAATTGGGGTAGGAACCTACACTTTGGGTAGCACTTGGAGGGGCGTTCGAGTTTATGCTCTTCGGCCGCAAGGACTTCAGTCCATCTGTCAACTAGCAAATCTTGATCAGCTCTAAGCTGTTGCTGTTTTTTCTTGAGGCTTCTTGCCGTGGCCATAAGCCTGCGTTGAAAACGCTCTTGCTCGTCGGGATCCTCTGGCATGACGAATTCGTCGTCGAGGCTTGCCTCGTCTTTGGAGGGAGGCATATAATTATCGTCCTCGACCTCTCTGTCTGCCGCCCTCTCATGAGGGCTGGCTTCTCCATCCTCCTGTGTTGAATCTTGCTGGAGGGGGTTTTCTTTGGCACTCTCCGGAGTATTATTATCCCCCGTGCTGGAATCACCGTATTTGCTTTGGCGGGAGTTTGAGCCGCGCCGCTGACGCCGGCGCTTAGGCTGTTTCTTGGAGGGGTCATCCTCCGCTGTTCCATCGCCATCTCCTTCTTTTGGGGTGTCCACCATGTATATGTCATATGACGAGGTGGCTTTCCAGGGCCCAATAGGCGCTGGTTCTTCATCGTCTCCTGCATTGGCGTCCATACCGTTCATGTCTTCGGAGTCGAAGTCGAGCATGTCAGTTAAAACGTCGATAGTGGCTACAAAGTGGGTGGTGAGTGGGCTTTGAATTTCTTCATCGTCCGTATCCCAACCTTGCTGACCGTAGTCCGGCCAGGGCTCTCCTGATAAAGAGAGAGACTTTAGTGTCTTCAAAATATCGCCGAAAGGCGAGTGCTGAAAGATGTCCGCGGCAGTAAACTCCATGATCGGCGCCCAATCGGATTCGATCGGCAGGGGCATGGAGGGTTCGGAGTTCGGAGAGGAGTCCGGCTCCTTGGAGTCATGAGTTTTGCGGAGTGCGGGGCTGGTGTTCGGCTCGATCGCCGTTGGGATCGCAGCCCCCAAGGCGGCATCCAACCACCCATCCTCGATCGGTGCAGTTGGCTCCGAATTAAGGGTCGAAGCCGATGCGGGCGCGGCCTCCAGGGCACTGTTCGGCGGCAGAGCTAGATCATGCTCGTCGTGATAGTGCGGCGTGCTCAGCAGTGGCTCGAATCCGTCGAAGATCATGTCCCCGCGGATGTCAGCCGTGTAGTTTAAACTTCCAAATCTGACCTGACGGCCAGGGGCATAGCTTTTGATCTGCTCCAGATGGCCAAGTGAATTGGCCCGCAGTGCGAAGCCGCCAAAGACGAAGATCTGTCCGGGGAGGAAGGTCTCACCCTAGACTGCATCGCTATTGATGATCATAGGAGCCATCAAGCCTAACGACGACGACACAGAGGGGCTACTGAGGGAGTCCTGGATTAGGGGGTGTCCGGATGGCCGGACTATACCTTCAGCCGGACTCCTAGACTATGAAGATACAAGATTGAAGACTTCGTCCCGTGTCCGAGAGGGACTTTCCTTGGCGTGGAAGGCAAGCTTG
Source organism: Triticum urartu (assembly GCF_056163025.1). Taxonomy (NCBI): domain Eukaryota; kingdom Viridiplantae; phylum Streptophyta; class Magnoliopsida; order Poales; family Poaceae; genus Triticum; species Triticum urartu. The sequence continues at coordinate 92,486,857 of NC_141877.1, forward strand.
GCGATACGGATATGAGGATCTCCTACCATTGTAACCGACTTTGTGTAACCCTAACCCTCTCCGGTGTCAATATAAACCGGGGGGTTTTAGTCCGTAGGACAACATACAGAACAACAATCATACCATAGGCTAGCTTCTAGGGTTTAGCCTCTCCGATCTCGTGGTAGATCTACTCTTGTACTACCCATATCATCAATATCAATCAAGCAAGACGTAGGGTTTTACCTCCATCAAGAGGGCCCGAACCTGGGTAAAACTTCGTGTCCCTTTCCTCCTGTTACCATCCAGCCTAGACGCACAGTTCGGGACCCCCTACCCGAGATCCGCCGGTTTTGACACCGACACCAGGCATAAGGCCGAGCCTTCCACCCTTCCAACAAATAAACATGTTCCAACAAGGAACAAACTCCAATCTTCACCTGCAACTAGCAACGCTATAAGAGGGGCTGAGCAAAGAGGAAACATAGCCAAACAATGGTTTGCTAGGACAAGGTGGGTTAGAGGTTTGACATGGCAATATGGGGGGCATGATACAGCATGTGGTAGGTATCGTAGCATAGGCATAGCAATAGAGCGAGCATCTAGCAAGCAAAGATAGAAGTGATTTCGAGGGTATGGTCATCTTGCCTGCAAAGTTCTCCGAGTTGACGTTAGCTTGATCCTCGTAAGCGTACTCAATGGGTTCCTCGATCACGTACTCATCTCCCAGCTCTACCCAAATCAAGGACACAAGCAAAGGGAGACACAATCAACCACGGTGCAATGCACAAGCAACACGATGCAAAACATGGCATGATATGCGGGATGTGATATGCGATGCATATGCATGCTTCGGAAAGGAAAGATTGAACCAGGACTCAACATGGAAAACCAAGAGTGCCGCTGGAAATATGAGTTGATTTCGGTCGAAATCGATATAAAGATCACCGGAAACGGATGCACGGTTTGCAAATGGAAAGCAAAACAAATATGGCACCGATCTGCGATTAACAGCACGAGGCCATCTAAATGCATCAAGAACAGCAAGCTACTGCACTCTAACATAACAACAAAGCACATGGCAGTGATCCACTCAAGATGCTTGACAAAAGATGAACACTGAGTTACGGCTAATTCACACAATAGCAGGTTCAAACAAACATGGCAAAAAACAGATTCATGTAGGCATGTTTGCATGCTCGATGCACTCACCACAAGGCATTGCATGACAAACTAAGCATACACCCAGCAAGTAGACATGGCGTAGAAGCTAAACATGGCAAGAACACTCTCATAGAATGCACGGATCAACTACAACAACCTCGACAAAATTGATTAACATGTAAACAATCTGCCAGGAACATTTTATAGCAAAAGTAGAGCAAGATTGAGTCATGCTAGGGTGCTCCATAAATGCAAACAAAGACATGGATGGATAGAGCACAACAATATCCCAAAATGATCCTTACTGAACATGCTCAAAAGAGGCATGGATCACTCTATAGCAACAAGAATACATGGCATAAAAATATTATTAGGGAAAATACTTAGAAGATTTCGAAGTCCCTGAAATCAGCAACATCACGAGAGCTACTTTGCATGCTTGTGCTAGTCACCACAGAAGTCACAAAAATATATTGCATATACCCCTGTAAAGATGGCATGGCATACTCCAAAACACATGTAGGGCTCAAGTTCATAGGAGGCACACATTAAACATGGCAAAAATGACAAATGTCCAATCTCCGCTAAGAAACTGAAACTAACATTACATAGCACTCTTGCAACAGCATTTAGGGCATCAAGATGAGCTCAAATGAACATGGTTCAATGGAATGAAATGAAGTACTCATCGAGGCGAACAATTTGATATGCTACACGCCCAAAACGGAGACACGAATGATGAGTTATGATGCGATGAAGAATGCAAAAAAAATACTGGGACTTAAGGAAAAAGTCAACCGGCGTCCAGATCTGGATCGGGGCGGCGCACTTCCCTAGGATGACCGGAACAGGACCCAACGGCGGCCGGAACTGCAGCTGAGGACGGCACCGGACCTCTCCGGCGAGGTAGCTACAGCTGCCGGCGGGAGGAAGACGGGCGCGGACGCGGCGCTCGGACGGCGGCGGCGGTCGCTCCGGTCGCCGGTGGGAGGAGAGCCGGGCGGCGCGGGCGGATCGACGGGTCGGCGGGTCCGGCAGATCTTGCCGGCCGGAGGCGGGTGGCGGCTCCGCACGGCGGAGCGGTCGGCGGGGAGCCGGGCGGCGTGCGGCTTGGCAGCGGCGCAGGAACTGGGCCTGGGCAGGCCTCACGCGGGCTCCGCGGGCCGCTGCGGTGGGGAGGCCAGCCGGGAAGCGTGACGCTCAATGATTGGTCCGGGCGCAGCGGCGATTTCGTCCGACAGCGGACGGACATGTCCGGCCGCACGGAGGGGAGAGGGATCTAGGGTTTGATCCGAAATTTCGGGGGAGATGCCTATTTATACATAGGAGGAGCTAGGAGGCTCCAAATTGAGCATGGTTTTCGGCCACGCGATCGTGATCGAACGACCGAGATGATGGAGGGGGTTTAGCTGGGCTTTGGGCCACTTTGGAGAGGTGTTGGGCGGCAACACACACCAGGCCTTCACGGTTCCTCGGTTAACCGTTGGAGTATCAAACGAAGTCCAAATGGCACGAAACTTGATAGGAGGTCTACCGGTAGTAAACCGAAGCCGCTTGGCAAGTCTCGGTCCAACCCGAAAATGTTCAACACCCGCACACGAAAAGAGGTAAAAGGGGACACCGGAGGACATAGGAGCGCCGGAATGCAAAACGGACAACGGGGAAAATGCTTGGATGCATGAAACGAACACGTATGCAAATGCGATGCACATGATGACATGGTATGTGATGCATGACAAATACAAAAGCAACACGAAGACAAAAACCCGACAATGAGGAAATATCATAACTTAGTGCCGGAAAAGGCAATAGTTGGAATACAAATATGGCAGGTTATATATGGGGCGTTACAGTGGGGAACCATGGCTTAGGGACACGCTTGTCTGAAATGTTGGGTAAGTTATGAAAGTACCCCCACCGATTTGAGCTAGGCGGTTCTTTCGGTTCAAGGGTATCACGGGCATTTCATGTGTCTGGATTTCACAGGAGGTGGGAGTTTTCGCACGCGTTGTAATTTTGGAATAGCAAGGCGCGGGTTGAGATGGAGGGAGTTGTCGGAGCACAACGAGACAAAGATGTATCTTAAATAATTCGTGGTAAGAAGGCGCGGGTTGAAGAGGCGGAAGTTTCGCAGCACGATAGACACAGACGCTAGCTTGAAATTTCGGCATAACAAGCCGCGGCTTGAAATTTCGGGAGAACAAGCTTAACGTGTACCAAAAAAAGACAATTCGCACCTCATCACTAGAGAGAGCTATGTCCCGTTTTAGTATATTACTAGAAATGCATTCAAATACGAAAAAAAACTAAAAAAATCAAGACAAAAACATAACATGTACAGTACCAAAACAATTTTCACTTCCCTCAACAATAAAAAAACAATGTGTGTTGTCTAGCATATGGACTAAATTTGAGTACATTTTCCCTGTTTGAATGGGATTGTACTCGGGTTATTTATACAACCATGTAAATATTATCTTCACAACACATGACATGAATATAGGAGACGTAAATTCCTATATAAATACGAACTACATGTACATACGATCTCAAATTCAAATATATGTATAGATTTTATGTTGAATTCAAATCATACTACATGTTGTTGGAAATATGCCCTAGAGGCAATAATAAAATGGTTATTATTGTATTTCCTTGTTCATGATAATTGTCTATTGTTCATGCTATAATTGTATTAACAGGAAACCGTAATACATGTGTGAATACATAGACCACAACATGTCCCTAGTAAGCCTCTAGTTGACTAGCTCGTTGATCAATAGATGGTTATGGTTTCCCGACCATGGACATTGGATGTCATTGATAGCGGGATCACATCATTAGGAGAATGATGTGATGGACAAGACCCAATCCTAAGCATAGCACAAGATCGTGTAGTTCGTTTGCTAAAGCTTTTATAATGTCAAGTATCATTTCCTTAGACCATGAGATTGTGCAACTCCCGAATACCGTAGGAATGCTTTGGGTGTACCAAACGTCACAACGTAACTGGGTGGCTATAAAGGTGCACTACAGGTATCTCCGAAAGTGTCTGTCGGGTTGGCACGAATCGAGACTGGGATTTGTCACTCCGTATGACGGAGAGGTATCTCCGGGTCCACTCGGTAATGCATCATCATAATGAGCTAAATGTGACTAAGGAGTTGGTCACGGGATCATGCGTTATGGAATGACTACAGAGACTTTCCGGTAACGAGATTGAACGAGGTATGGGGATACCAACGATCGAATCTCGGGCAACTAACATAACGATAGACAAAGGGAATTGTATACGGGATTGATTGAATCCCCGACATCGTGGTTCATCGATGAGATCATCGTGGAACATGTGGGAGCCAATATGGGTATCCAGATCCTGGTATTGGTTATTGGCCGGAGAGATGTCTAGGTCATGTCTGCATGGTTCCTGAACCCGTAGGGTCTACACACTTAAGGTTTGGTGACGCTAGAGTTGTTATGGGAAATAGTATGTGGTTACCGAAAGTTGTTCGGAGTCCCGGATGAGATCTTGGACATGACGAGGAGTTCTGGAATGGTCCGGAGGTGAAGATCTTTATATTGGACGAATGGTATTGGAGTCCGGAATTGTTTCGGGGGTACCGGGTGACGACCAGCGTGTCCGAAAAGGGTTTCGGAGGCCCCGACAAGTGTTGGGGGGCCTTATGGGCCAAGGGGAAGGGGCACACCAGCCCACTAAGGGGCTGTGCGCCCCTCCCACCCACTCTCACGTAACCAGGAGAGGTGGGGGCGCCTCCCCTAGGGAAGCCTCCCCTCCTGGCTTGGGGGGCAAGTCTCCTAGGGGTGGGGGCGCCCAAAACCCATCTAGGGTTCCCTCCCTGGCCGCCGCCCCTCCCCTAGATGGGATCTGAAGGGGCCGGCCCCTCTCCCCTTCTCCTATAAATAGTGGGGGTTGGAGGGCTGAACGAGACCCTTCCCCTGGCACAGCCCCTCCCCCTCTCCTACACCTCATCCTCCTCCATAGCGCTTGGTGAAGCCCTGCCGGAGAACCACGAGCTCCATCACCACCATGTCGTCGTGCTGTCGGAGTTCTCCCTCAACTTCTCCTCTCCCCTTGCTGGATCAAGAAGGAGGAGACATCCCCAGGCTGTACGTGTGTTGAATGCGGAGGCGCCGTTGTTCGGCGCTTAGATCGGAATCGACCGCAATCTGAATCGCTGCGTGTACGACTCCACCAACCGCATTCTTGTAACGCTTCCGCTTAGTGATCTTCAAGGGTATGAAGATGCACTCCCTCTCTCTCGTTGCAAGTATCTCCTAGATTGATCTTGGTGACACGTAGAATTTTTTTGAATTATTTCTACGTCCACCAACAGTGGCATCATGAGCTAGGTCTATGCGTAGATTCTATGCACGAGTAGAACACAAAGCAGTTGTGGGCGATGATTTGTTTAATTTGCTTACCATTACTAGTCTTATCTTGATCCGGCGGCATTGTGGGATGAAGCAGCCCGGACCAACCTTACACGTACGCTTACGTGAGACTGGTTCCACCGACTGACATGCACTTGATGCATAAGGTGGCTGGCGGGTGTCTGTCTCTCCCACTTTAGTCGGATCGGATTCGATGAAAAGGGTCCTTATGAAGGGTAAATAGCAATTTTCATATCACCGTTGTGGTTTTGCGTAGGTAAGAAACATTCTTGCTAGAAACCCATAGCAGCCACATAAAACATGCAACAACAATTAGAGGACGTCTAACTTGTTTTTGCAGGGTATGCTATGTGATGTGATATGGCCAAAAGGATGTGATGAATGATATATGTGATGTATGAGATTGATCATGTTCTTGTAATAGGAATAACAACTTGCATGTCGATGAGTATGACAACCGGCATGAGCCATAGGAGTTTACTTAATTTATTTACGACCTGCGTGTCAATGAAAATGCCATGTAATTACTTTACTTTATTGCTAACCGTTAGCCATAGTAGTAGAAGTAATAGTTGGCGAGACAACTTCATGAAGACACGATGATGGAGATCATGATGATGGAGATCATGGTGTCATGCCGGTGACGAAGGTGATCATGTCACGCCTCGAAGATGGAGATCAAAAGGCGCAAGATGATATTGGCCATATCATGTCACTTTATGATTTTCATGTGATGTTTTTCATGTTTAGATCTTATTTGCTTAGAACGACGGTAGCATAAATAGGATGATCCCTCGCTAAAATTTCAAGAAAGTGTTCCCCTAACTGTGCACCGTTGCGAAGGTTCGTTGTTTCGAAGCACCACGTGATGATCGGGTGTGATAGATTCTAACGTTCACATACAATGGGTGTAAGCCAGATTTACACATGCGAAACACTTAGGTTGACTTGATGAGCCTAGCATGTACAGACATGGCCTCGGAACACAAGAGACAGAAAGGTTGAACATGAGTCGTATAGTAGATACAGTCAACATGAAGATGTTCACCGATGATGACTAGTCCGTCTCACGTGATGATCGGAAACGACCTAGTTGACTCGGATCATGTATCACTTAGATGACTAGAGGGATGTCTATCTAAGTGGGAGTTCATTAAATAATCAGCTGAACTTAATTATCATGAACATAGTCAAAAGGTCTTTGCAAATTATGTCGTAGCTTACACTTTAGTTCTACTGTTTAAGATATGTTCCTAGAGAAAATTTAGTTGAAAGTTGATAGTAGAAATTATGCGGACTGGGTCCGTCAACTGAGGATTATCCTCATTGCTGCGCAGAAGGCTTATGTCCTTAATGCACCGCTCGGTGTGCCGAACCTCGAGCGTCGTCTGTAGATGTTGGGAAACATCTGACACACACGTTTTGATGACTACGTGATAGTTCAGTGCGTAATGCTAACGGTTTAGAATTGTGGCACCAAAGACGTTTTTGAAACGTCGCAGAACATATGAGATGTTCCAAAGACTGAAATTGAGATTTCAGACTAGTGCCCACGTCAAGAGGTATGAGACCTCTGACAAGTTTCTTAAGCCTGCAAACTAAGGGAGAGAAGCTCAATCATTGAGCATGTGCTCAGATTGTCTGAGTACTACAATCGCTTGAATCGAGTGGGAGTTAATCTTCCAGATGAGATATTGATGGTTCTCCATAGTCACTGCCACCAAGCTATTATAGCTTCATGATGAACTATAACATATCAGGGATAGACATGATGATCCTTGAGCAACTCGCGATGTTTGACACTGCGAAAGTAGAAATCAAGTAGGAGCATCAATTGTTGATGGTTAAACCACTAGTTTCAAGAAGGGCAAGGGAAAGAAGGGATACTTCATGAAACGGAAAATCAGTTGCTGCTCTAGTGAAGAAACCCAAGGTTGAACCCAAACCCGAGACTAAGTGCTTCTGTAATGAGGGAAACGGTCACTGAAGCAGAACTACCCTAGATACTTGGTAGATGAGAAGGCTGGCAAGGTCGACAAAAGTATTTTGAATATACGTTATATTATTGTGTACTTTACTAGTACTCCTAGTAGCACCAGGGTAATAAATACCGGTTCGGTTGCTAAGTGTTAGTAACTCGAAATAAAAGGCTGTGGAGACTAGCTAAAGGTGAGATGACGATATGTGTTGGAAGTGTTTTCCAAGGTTAATGCGATCAAACAACGCACGCTCCCTCTACCATCGGGATTGGTGTTACACCTAAATAATTGTTATTTGGTGTTTACTTTGAGCATAGACATTATTGGATTATGTTTATCGCAATACGGTTATTCATTTAAGGAGAATAATGGTTACTCTGTTTATTTGAATAATACCTTCAATGGTCTTGCACCTAACATGAATGGTTTATTGAATCTCGATTGTAGTGATACACATGTTCATGCCAAAAGATATAAGATATTAATGATAGTACCACATACTTGTGGCACTGCCATGTGAGTCATGTTGGTATAAAACGCATGAAGAAGCTCCATCTTGATGGATCTTTGGACTCACTCGTTTTTGAAAAGATTGAGACATGCGAACCATGTCTATTGGTAGATATGCATGAAGAAACTCCATACAGATGGATCATTTGGACTCACTTGATTTTGAATCACTTGAGACATGCAAATCATACCACATGGGCAAGATGACTAAAAGGCCTCGTTTTCAGTAAGATGGAACAAGAAAGCAACTTGTTGGAAGTAATACATTTTGATGTGTGCAGTCCAATGAGTGCTGAGACACGCAGTGGATATCGTTATGTTCTTACTTCATAGATGATTTGAGTAGATGCCGAGTATATTTACTTGATGAAACACAAGTCTGAATTGTTGAAAGGTTTAAGTAATTTCAGAGTGAAGTTGAAGATCGTCGTGACAAGAGGATAAAATGTCTATGATATGATCATAGATATGAATATCTGAGTTACGAGTTTGGCACACAATTAAGACATTGTGGAAATTGTTTCGCAACTAATACCGTCTGGAACACCATAGTGTGATGGTGTGTCCGAACATCATAACTGCACCCTATTGGATATGGTGCATACCATGATGTCTCTTATCCAATTACCACTATCGTTTATGGGTTAGGCATTAGAGACAACCGCATTCACTTTAAATAGGGCACCACGCAATTCCGTTGAGACAACACCGTATGAACTATGGTTTAGAAAAACCTAAGCTATCGTTTCTTAAAAGTTTGGGGCTGCGACGCTTATGTGAAAAAGTTTTAGGCTGATAAGCTCGAACCCAAAGTGGATAAATGCATCTTCATAGAATACCCAAAATAGTTGGGTATACCTCCTATTTCAGATCCGGAAGAAAAAGTGATTGTTTCTAGAAACGGGTCCTTTCTCGAGGAAAAGTTTCTCTCGAAAGAATTGAGTGGGAGGATGATGGAGACTTGATGAGGTTATTGAACCGTCACTTCAACTAGTGTGTAGCAGGGCACAGGAAGTTGTTCCTGTGGCACCTACACCAATTGAGGTGGAAGCTTTTGATAGTGATCTTGAAACTTCGGATCAAGTCACTACCAAACCTCATAGGTCGACAAGGATGCGTACTACTTCAGAGTGGTACGTAATCCTGTCTTGGAAGTCATGTTGCTAGACAAGAATGATCCTATGTGCTATGGAGAAGCGATGGTGGGCCCGGATTCCGACGAATGGCTCGAGGCCATAAAATCCGAGAGAGGATCCATGTATAAAAACAAAGTATAGACTTTGGAAGAACTACTTGATGGTCATAAGCCTGTTGGGTGCAGATGGATTTTAGAAGGAAGATGGACAATGATGTTAAGTGTCACCATTAAGAAAGCTTGACTTGTCGTTAAGATGTTTTCTGACAAGTTCAAGGAGTTGACTACGATGAGACTTTCTCACTCGTAGCGATGCTAAGAGTCTGTTGGACTTATGTTAGCAGTTACTGCATTATTTATGAAATCTTGTAGATAGGATGTCAAAACATTGTTTCCTCGACGATTTTCTTGAGGAAAGGTTGTATGTGATACAACCAGAAGTTTTTGTCAATCCTGAAAGATGCTAACAAGTATGCAAAGCTCCAGCAATCCTTCTAAGGACTAGAGTAAGCATCTCGGAGTTGGAATGTACGCTTTGATGAGATGATCAAAGATTTTGGGTTTATACAAAGTTTATGAGAAACTTGTATTTCCAAAGAAGTGAGTGGGAGCACTATAGAATTTTTGATGAGTATATGTTGTTAACATATTGTTGATCAGAAATGATGTAGAATTTCTGGAAAGCATACATGGTTATTTGAAAAGTGTTTTTCAATGGAAAACCTGGATTAAGCTACTTGAACATTGAGCATCAAGATCTATAAGGATAGATCAAAACGCTTAATAGTACTTCCAAATGAATACATACTGTGACAAGATTTTGAAGGAGTTCAAAATAGATCAGCAAAGAAGGAGTTCTTGGCTGTGTTACAAGGTGTGAGTATTGAGTAAGACTCAAGACCTGACCACGGCAGAAGAGAGAGAAAGGATGAAGGTCGTCCCGTATGCTTTAGATGTAGGCTCTACAGTATGCTATGTTGTGTACCGCACCTGAAGTGTGCCTTGCCATGAGTCAGTCAAGGGGTAGAAGAGTGATCCAGGAATGGATCACATGACAGCGGTCGAACTTATGCTTAGTAACTAGTGGACTATGGAATTTTCTCGATTATGGAGGTAGGTAAAATAGTTCATCGTAAAGGGTTACGTCGATGCAAACTTTGACACTAATCCGGATGACTCTGAGTAGTAAAACGGATTCATATAGTAGAGCCGTTATTTGGAATAGCTCCAAGTAGCGCGTGGTAGCTGCATCTACAAGATGACATAGAGATTTGTAAAGCACACATGGATCTGAAAGGTTCAGAACCATTGACTAATAAACCTCTCTCACAAGCGAGATATGTACAAACCCCATGGGTGTTGGATTCATTACAATCACATAGTGATGTGAACTAGATTATTGACTCTAGTGCAAGTGGGAGACTGTTGGAAATATGCCCTAGAGGCAATAGTAAAATGGTTATTATTGTATTTCCTTGTTCATGATAATTGTCTATTGTTCATGCTATAATTGTATTAACTGGAAACTGTAATACATGTGTGAATACATAGACCACAACATGTCCCTAGTAAACCTCTAGTTGACTAGCTCGTTGATCAATAGATGGTTATGGTTTCCTGACCATGGACATTGGATGTCATTGATAAGAGGATCACATCATTAGGAGAATGATGTGATGGACAAGACCCAATCCTAAGCATAGCACAAGATCGTGTAGTTCGTTTGCTAAATATTTTCTAATGTCAAGTATCATTTCCTTAGACCATGAGATTGTGCAACTCCCGGATACTGTAGGAATGCTTTGGGTGTACCAAATGTCACAACGTAACTGGGTGGCTATAAAGGTGCACTATAGGTATCTTCGAAAGTGTCTGTTGGGTTGGCACGAATCAAGACTGGAATTTGTCACTCCGTATGACGGAGAGGTATCTCTGGGTCCACTCGGTAATGCATCATCATAATGAGCTCAATGTGACTAAGGAGTTGGTCACGGGATCATTCGTTATGGAACGAGTAAAGTGACTTGCCGGTATCGAGATTGAACGAGGTATGGGGATACCGACGATCGAATCTCGGGCAAGTAACATACCGATAGACAAAGGGAATTGTATACGGGATTGATTGAATCCCCAACATCATGGTTCATCCGATGAGTGTTGGGGAACGTTGCAGAAAACAAAAATTTTCCTACTCGTCTCACCAAGATCCATCTAGGAGTTCATCTAGCAACGAGTCATCGGATGCATCTACATACCTTTGTAGATCGCGCACGGAAGCATTCAAAGAACGGTGATGATGTAGTCGAACACGACGTGATCCAAATCACCGATGACCAAGCGCCGAACGGACGGCACCTCCGCGTTCAACACACGTACGGGACGGGGAACGTCTCCTCCTTCTTGATTCAGCAAGGGGGAAGGAGAGGTTGATGAAGATCCAGCAGCACGACGGCGTGGTGGTGGATGCAGGGCGTCACAGTAGCAGGGCTTCGCCTATACTACGAGAGAGAGACGTAACGGGGAGAGAGGGAGGCGCCAGGGGCTGGGGTATGAAGTCGCTCCTCTCCCCCACTATATATAGGGGTGCTAGGGGGGGGGGCGCCGGCCCTAGTAGATGGAATCTACTAGGAGGGCGGCGGCCTAGGGTGGGGGGCTTGCCCCCAAGCAAGGGGGCGCCCCCTTTAGGGTTTCCCCTCAACCCTAGCCGCATGGGCCTAGGGGGGGTGGCGCCCCAGCCCACTATGGGCTGGGTTCCCTCCCACTTCAGCCCATGGGGCCCTCCGGGATAGGTGGCCCCACCCGGTGGACCCCCGGGACCCATCCGGTGGTCCCGGTACAATACCGGCGACCCCAAAACTTGTCCCGATGGCCGAAACAGCACTTCCTATATATAATTCTTTACCTCCGGACCATTCCGGAACTCCTCGTGACGTCCGGGATCTCATCCGGGACTCCGAACAACATTCGGGTTACTGCATATACATATCTTCACAACCCTAGCGTCACCGAACCTTAAGTGTGTAGACCCTACGGATTCGGGAGACAAGCAGACATGACCGAGACGACTCTCCGGTCAATAACCAACAGCGGGATCTGGATACCCATGTTGGCTCCCACATGCTCCATGATGATCTCATCGGATGAACCACAATGTCGAGGATTCAATCAACCCCGTATGCAATTCCCTTTGTCAATCGATATGTTACTTGCCCGAGATTCGATCGTCGGTATCCCAATACCTCATTCAATCTCGTTACCGGCAAGTCACTTTACTCGTACCGTAATGCATGATCCTGTGACCACACACTTGGTCACTTTGAGCTCATTATGATGATGCATTACCGAGTGGGCCCATCGATACCTCTCCGTCATACGGAGTGACAAATCCCAGTCTTGATCCATGTCAACCCAACAGACACTTTCGGAGATACCCGTAGTCTACCTTTATAGTCACCCAGTTACGTTGTGACGTTTGGTATACCCAAAGCATTCCTACGGTATCCGGGAGTTACACGATCTCATGGTCTAAGGAAAAGATACTTGACATTGGAAAAACTCTAGCAAACGAACTATACGATCTCATGCTATGTTTAGGATTGGGTCTTGTCCATCACATCATTCTCCTAATGATGTGATCTCGTTATCAATGACATCCAATGTCCATAGTCAGGAAACCATGACTATCTGTTGATCAACGAGCTAGTCAACTAGAGGCTTACTAGGGACATGTTGGTGTCTGTTATTCACACATGTATTACGATTTCCGGATAACACAATTATAGCATGAATAAAGACAATTATCATGAACAAGGAAATATAATAATAATGCTTTTATTATTGCCTCTAGGGCATATTTCCAACAGTCTCCCACTTGCACTAGAGTCAATAATCTAGTTACATTGTGATGAATCGAACACCCATGGAATTCTGGTGTTGATCATGTTTTGCTCTAGGGAGAGGTTTAGTCAACGGATCTGCTACATTCAGGTCCGTATGTACTTTACAAATCTCTATGTCTCCATCTTGAACATTTTCACGAATGGAGTTGAAGCGACGCTTGATGTGCCTTGTCTTCTTGTGAAACCTGGGCTCCTTGGCAAGTGCAATAGCTCCAGTGTTGTCACAGAAAAGTTTGATTGGCCCTGACGCATTGGGTATGACTCCTAGGTCGGTGATGAACTCCTTCACCCATATTGCTTCATGTGCTGCCTCCGAGGCTCCCATGTACTCCGCTTCACATGTAGATCCCGCCACAACGCTTTGCTTGCAACTGCACCAGCTTACTGCCCCACCATTCAAAATATACACGTATCCGGTCTGTGACTTAGAGTCATCCAGATCTGTGTCGAAGCTAGCGTCGACGTAACCCTTTACGACGAGCTCTTCGTCACCTCCATAAACGAGAAATATTTCCTTAGTCCTTTTCAGGTACTTCAGGATATTCTTGACCGCTGTCCAGTGTTCCTTGCCGGGATTACTTTGGTACCTTCCTACCAAACTTACGGCAAGGTTTACATCAGGTCTGGTACACAGCATGGCATACATAATAGAACCTATGGCTGATGCATAGGGGATGACGCTCATCTCTTCTATATCTTCTGCCGTGGTCGGACATTGAGCTGAGCTCAATTTCATACCTTGTAACACAGGCAAGAACCCCTTCTTAGATTGATCCATATTGAACTTCTTCAATATCTTATCAAGGTATGTGCTTTGTGAAAGACCTATGAGGCGTCTCGATCTATCCCTATAGATCTTGATGAATAATATATAAGCCGCTTCTCCAAGGTCCTTCATTGAAAAACTCTTATTCAAGTAGGCCTTGATGCTGTCCAAGAGTTCTATATCATTTCCCATCAATAGTATGTCATCTACATATAATATGAGAAATGCTACAGAGCTCCCACTCACTTTCTTGTAAACGCAGGCTTCTCCATAAGTCTGCGTAAACCCAAACGCTTTGATCATCTCATCAAAGCGAATGTTCCAACTCCGAGATGCTTGCACCAGCCCATAAATCGAGCGTTGGAGCTTGCACACCTTGTCAGCATTCTTAGGATCGACAAAACCTTCCGGCTGCATCATATACAATTCTTCCTTAAGGAAACCATTAAGGAATGCCGTTTTGACGTCCATTTGCCATATTTCATAATCATAGAATGCGGCAATCGCTAACATGATTTGGACGGACTTCAGCTTCGCTACCGGTGAGAAAGTCTCATCGTAGTCAACCCCTTGAACTTGTCGATAACCCTTAGCGACAAGCCGAGCTTTATAGATGGTCACATTACCATCCGCATCTGTCTTCTTCTTAAAGATCCATTTATTTTCTATGGCTCGCCGTTCAACGGGCAAGTCAGTCAAAGTCCATACTTCGTTTTCATACATGGATCCTATCTCGGATTTCATGGCTTCTAGCCATTTGTCGGAATCCGGGCCCGCCATCGCTTCTTCATAGTTCGAAGGTTCACCGTTGTCTAACAACATTATTTCCAAGACAGGGTTGCCGTACCACTCTGGTGCGGAACGTGTCCTTGTGGACCTTCGAATTTCAGTAGGAGCTTGATCAGAAGTATCTTGATCATTATCATTAACTTCCTCTCTAGTCGGTGCAGGCACCTCAGGAACATTTTCTTGAGTTGCGCCATTTTCCGGTTCAAGAGGTAATACTTCATCAAGCTCCACTTTCCTCAGACTTACTTCTTTCGAGAGAAACTCTTTCTCTAGAAAGGACCCATTCTTGGCAACAAAGATCTTGCCTTCGGATCTGAGGTAGAAGGTGTACCCAATAGTTTCTTTTGGGTATCCTATGAAGACGCATTTTTCCGACTTGGGTTCGAGCTTTTCAGGTTGAAGTTTCTTGACATAAGCATCGCATCCCCAAACTTTTAGAAACGACAGCTTAGGTTTCTTCCCAAACCATAATTCATACGGTGTCGTCTCAATGGATTTCGACGGAGCCCTATTTAAAGTGAATGCGGCAGTCTCTAAAGCATAGCCCCAAAAGGATAGCGGTAAATCGGTAAGAGACATCATAGATCGCACCATATCTAATAGAGTGCGATTACGACGTTTGGACACACCGTTACGCTGAGGTGTTCCAGGCGGCGTGAGTTGTGAAACTATTCCACATTTTCTTAAGTGTGTGCCAAACTCGTGACTCAAGTATTCTCCTCCACGATCTGATCGTAGAAACTTGATTTTCCTGTCACATTGATTTTCAACCTCACTCTGAAATTCCGTGAACTTTTCAAAGGTTTCAGACTTGTGTTTCATTAAGTAGACATACCCATATCTACTCAAGTCATCAGTGAGGGTGAGAACATAACGATAGCCTCCGCGAGCCTCAACACTCATTGGACTGCACACATCAGTATGTATGATTTCCAATAAGTTGGTTGCTCGCTCCATTGTTCCTGAGAACGGAGTCTTGGTCATTTTACCCATGAGGCATGGTTCGCACGTGTCAAATGATTCATAATCAAGAGACTCTAAAAGTCCATCTGCATGGAGCTTCTTCATGCGTTTGACACCTATGTGACCAAGGCGGCAGTGCCACAAGTATGTGGGACTATCATTATCAACCTTACATCTTTTGGTACTCACACTATGAATATGTGTAGCAATACGCTCGAGATTCATTAAGAATAAACCATTTACCATAGGAGCATGACCATAAATCATATCTCTCATATAAATGGAACAACCATTATTCTCAGATTTAAATGAGTAGCCATCTCGAATTAAACGAGATCCCGATACAATGTTCATGCTAAAAGCTGGCACTAAATAACAATTATTGAGGTTTAAAACTAATCCCGTAGGTAAATGTAGAGGCAGCGTGCCGACGGCGATCACATCGACCTTGGAACCATTCCTGACGCGCATCGTCACCTCGTCCTTTGCCAGTCTCCGTTTATTCCGCAGCTCCTGCTGTGAGTTACAAATATGAGCAACGGCACCGGTATCAAATACCCAGGAGTCACTACGAGTACTGGTAAGGTACACATCAATTACATGTATATCAAATATACCTTTGGTGTTGCCGGCCTTCTTGTCCGCTAAGTATTTGGGGCAGTTCCGTTTCCAGTGACCCTTCCCTTTGCAATAAAAGCACTCCGTCTCAGGCTTGGGTCCATTCTTTGGCTTCTTCCCGGCAGCTTGCTTGCCGGGCGCGGCAACCTCCTTGCCGTCCTTCTTGAAGTTCTTTTTACCCTTGCCTTTCTTGAACTTAGTGGTTTTATTGACCATCAACACTTGATGTTCCTTCTTGACTTCTACCTCCGCTGATTTCAGCATTGAGAACAACTCAGGAATGGTCTTTGGAATCCCCTGCATGTTGAAGTTCATCACAAAGCTCTTGTAGCTTGGTGGAAGCGACTGGAGGATTCTATCAATGACCACATCATCCGGGAGATTAACTCCCAGCTGAGACAAGCGGTTATGTAACCCAGACATAGTGAGTATGTGCTCACTGACAGAACTATTTTCCTCCATCTTACAGCTGAAGAACTTATCGGAGACTTCATATCTCTCGATCCGGGCATGAGCTTGAAAAACCATTTTCAGCTCTTCGAACATCTCATATGCTCCATGTCTCTCAAAGCGCTTTCGGAGCCCCGGCTCTAAGCTGTAAAGCATGCCGCACTGAACGAGGGAGTAGTCGTCAACACGTGTCTGCCAAGCGTTCATAACGTCTTGGTTCTGTGGGACGGGAGCTTCACCTAGCGGTGCTTGTAGGACATAATCTTTCTTGGCAGCTATGAGGATGATCCTCAGATTCCGGACCCAGTCCGTATAGTTGCTGCCATCGTCTTTCAGCTTGGTTTTCTCTAGGAACGCGTTGAAGTTGAGGACTACGTTGGCCATTTGATCTACAAGACATATTGCAAAGATTTTAGACTAAGTTCATGATAATTAAGTTCATCTAATCAAATTATTAATGAACTCCCACTTAGATTAGACATCCCTCTAGTCATCTAAGTATTACATGATCCGAGTTAACTAGACCGTGTCCGATCATCACGTGAGACGGAGTAGTCAACGTCGGTGAACATCTTCATGTTGATCGTATCTTCTATACGACTCATGCTCAACATTTCGGTCTTCTGTGTTCCGAGGCCATGTCTGTACATGCTAGGCTCGTCAAGTTAACCCTAAGTGTTTTGCATGTGTAAAACTGTCTTACACCCGTTGTATGTGAACGTAAGGATCTATCACACCCGATCATCACGGCGTGCTTCGAAACGACGAACTTTAGCAACGGTGCACAGTTAGGGGAGAACACTTCTTGAAATTGTTATGAGGGATCATCTTATTTACTACCGTCGTTCTAAGTAAACAAGATGCAAAACATGATAAACATCACATGCAATCAATTAATAAATGTGACATGATATGGCCAATATCACATAGCTCCTTTGATCTCCATCTTGGGGCTTCATGATCATCTTGTCACCGGCTTGACACCATGATCTCCATCATCATGATCTCCATCATCGTGTCTCCATGAAGTTGCTCGCCAACTATTACTTCTACTACTATGGCTAACGCGTTTAGCAATAAAGTAAAGTAATTTACATGGCATTTCTCAATGACACGCAGGTCATATAAAAGAATAAAGACAACTCCTATGGCTCCTGCCGGTTGTCATACTCATCGACATGCAAGTCGTGATTCCTATTACAATAGCATGAGCATCTCATACATCACATATAGATCATTCATCATTCATCACAACTTTGGCCATATCATATCACAAACCACTTGCTGCAAAAACAAGTTAGACGTCCTCTAATTGTTGTTGCAAATTTTACGTGGCTGAATTAGGGTTCTAGCAAGAACGTCTTCTTACCTACGTTAAAGCCACAACGTGATTTGTCAACTTCTATTTACCCTTCATAAGGACCTTGTTCATCGAATCCGCTCCAACTAAAGTGGGAGAGACAGACACCCGCCAGCCACCTTATGCAACTAGTGCATGTTAGTCGGTGGAACCGGTCTCACGTAAGCGTACGTGTAAGGTTGGTCCGGGACGCTTCATCCCACAATGCCGCTGAAGCAAGAAAAGACTAGTAGCGGCAAGAAAGTTGACAAATCTACGCCCACAACAAATTGTGTTCTACTCGCGCAAGAAGAACTACGCATAGACCTAGCTCATGATGCCACTGTTGGGGAACGTTGCAGAAAACAAAAAATTTCCTACTCGTCTCACCAAGATCCATCTAGGAGTTCATCTAGCAACGAGTCATCGGATGCATCTACATACCTTTGTAGATCGCGCACGGAAGCGTTCAAAGAACGGTGATGATGTAGTCGAACACGACGTGATCCAAATCACCGATGACCAAGCGCCGAACGAACGGCACCTCCGCGTTCAACACACGTACGGGACGGGGAACGTCTCCTCCTTCTTGATCCAGCAAGGGGGAAGGAGAGGTTGATGAAGATCCAACAGCACGACGACGTGGTGGTGGATGCAGGGCGTCACAGTAGCAGGGCTTCGCCTACTACGAGAGAGAGACGTAACGGGGAGAGAGGGAGGCGCCAGGGGCTGGGGTATGAAGTCCCTCCTCTCCCCCACTATATATAGGGGTGCTAGGGGGGGCGCTGGCCCTAGTAGATGGAATCTACTAGGGGGGCGGCGGCCTAGGGTGGGGGACTTGCCCCCCAAGCAAGGGGGCGCCCCCTTTAGGGTTTCCCCTCAACCCTAGCCGCATGGGCCTAGGGGGGGTGGCGCCCCAGCCCACTATGGGCTGGGTTCCCTCCCACTTCAGCCCATGGGGCCCTCCGGGATAGGTGGCCCCACCCGGTGGACCCCCAGGACCCTTCCGGTGGTCCCGGTACAATACCGGCGACCCCAAAACTTGTCCCGATGGCCGAAACAGCACTTCCTATATATAATTCTTTACCTCCGGACCATTCCGGAACTCCTCGTGACGTCCGGGATCTCATCCGGGACTCCGAACAACATTCGGGTTACTGCATATACATATCTTCACAACCCTAGCGTCACCGAACCTTAAGTGTGTAGACCCTACGGGTTCGGGAGACAAGCAGACATGACCGAGACGACTCTCTGGTCAATAACCAACAGCAGGATCTGGATACCCATGTTGGCTCCCACATGCTCCATGATGATCTCATCGGATGAACCACGATGTCGAGGATTCAATCAACCCCGTATGCAATTCCCTTTGTCAATCGATATGTTACTTGCCCGAGATTCGATCGTCGGTATCCCAATACCTCATTCAATCTCGTTACCGGCAAGTCACTTTACTCGTACCGTAATGCATGATCCTGTGACCACACACTTGGTCACTTTGAGCTCATTATGATGATGCATTACCGAGTCGGCCCAGCGATACCTCTCCGTCATACGGAGTGACAAATCCCAGTCTTGATCCATGTCAACCCAACAGACACTTTCGGAGATACCCGTAGTCTACCTTTATAGTCACCCAGTTACGTTGTGACGTTTGGTATACCCAAAGCATTCCTACGGTATCTGGGAGTTACATGATCTCATGGTCTAAGGAAAAGATACTTGACATTGGAAAAACTCTAGCAAACGAACTATACGATCTCATGCTATGTTTAGGATTGGGTCTTGTCCATCACATCATTCTCCTAATGATGTGATCTCGTTATCAATGACATCCAATGTCCATAGTCAGGAAACCATGACTATCTGTTGATCAACGACCTAGTCAACTAGAGGCTTACTAGGGACATGTTGGTGTCTGTTATTCACACATGTATTACGATTTCCGGATAACACAATTATAGCATGAATAAAGACAATTATCATGAACAAGGAAATATAATAATAATGCTTTTATTATTGCCTCTAGGGCATATTTCCAACAATGAGATCATCGTGGAACATGTGGGAGCCAATATGGGTATCCAGATCCCGCTATTGGTTATTGGCCGGAGAGATGTCTCGGTCATGTCTGCATGGTTCCCGAATCCGTAGGGTCTACACACTTAAGTTTCGGTGATGCTAGAGTTGTTATGTGAAATAGTATGTGGTTACCGCAGGTTGTTCGGAGTCCCAGATGAGATCCCGGACGTGACGAGGAGTTCTGGAATGGTACGGAGGTGAAGATCGATATATTGGATGAAGGGTATTGAAGTCCGGAATTGTTCCGGGGGTACCGGGTGATGACCGGCGTGTCCGAAAGGGGTTTCGGAGGCCCCGACAAGTGTTGGGGGGCCTTATGAGCCAAGGTAAAGGGGCACACCAGCCCACTAAGGGGCTGTGCGCCCCTCCCACCCCATCTCACTTAACCAGGAGAGGTGGGGGCGCCTCCCCTAGGGCAGCCTCCCCTCCTGGCTTGGGGGGCAAGTCTCCTATGGGTGGGGTCACCCAAAACCCATCTAGGGTTCCCTCCCTGGCTGCCGCCCCTCCCCTAGATGGGATCTGAAGGGGCTGGCCCCCTCTCCCCTTCTCCTATAAATAGTGGGGGTGGGAGGGCTGCCAGGAGAACGAGACCCTTCCCCTGGCATAGCCCCTCTGACGGTATCCTGGATAAGGGGGTACTCACCATGTCATCTGCCGATCTATTAGATTGGGCCGACGACCCCTATGGCCGTATACTCATGGGCCAGTTTGGACAGTTGTCGCATACATGGAAGATTCCACAAGACTTGGTGATCAATACAAGGACTCCACTCCACCGGCGTATTCGGCTAGGACTCTTGTTATCCTAGGCCTCTGGTGCATTATATAAACCAGGGCCAGGCTAGTCGATAGAGATATACAACAGACAATCATACCATAGGATAGCTTCTAGGGTTTAGCCTCTCCGATCTCGTGGTAGATCAACTCTTGTAATACTCATATCATCAAGAATAAATCAAGCAGGACGTAGGGTTTTACCTCCATCAAGAGGGCCCGAACCTGGGTAAAACATCGTGTTCCCTGCCTCCTATTACCATCCGCCTTAGACGCACAGTTCGGGACCCCCTACCGAGATCCGCCGGTTTTGACACCGACATTGGTGCTTTCATTGAGATTTCCTCTGTGTGATCGGCAAAAGGATCGATGGCTTGTCTGCGGATTAACTGCGACATCGACATCTTCGTCACCGGCTCGACTGGTCACCTTGGCTCGACCGAGGACCACGCTCCTTCTCCGATCATCATGTTCGGACAGGGTCCTTCATCAATATCAACTCCGATCTCTATCATGATCATAGAGGAATCATCCATGGAGCTCGAGGGCTCAACGTCAACATTGCCCTCGTGCTGCCGTGCTGTTTTTCTAGGCAGCGAACTTGTATCCGCTGTCGCCGCCTCCTCGAGCATCGGTTTGACTATTTCTTCGGTGGAATGGTGCGGAATTACGTCTACAACAGCCATGCAAAATTTCGTCAAGTTCCGATGGAAGAATCTCCGACCAACTATGATATACCGGAGCCGTGTCAAATCTGGACGGGAATCTGGACGAGTTTAGGGCATGGTCTCCAGAGCCCAGCTCGGAGGTCCTCTCGAAGATCCACCGTTCATCTACTGTGGAATTCCCATATCTACCACCCCTCCAAATTTCAGCTCGATCCGACGGTTCAAACTCCGGGAACCTTCCGATGAGTGGACCAATTTTCGGATCTGTTTTCTACACGAATACGGATCCGACCCAAATTCATGTTTCTTTATGAACATGATATTGGACAACCTTTTTAGAGGAATTCTCTTCTAGGGTATTGTGCGTCGTTTTAAACACGTTCCCGTAAAATTTTAAGCCTCCCCTAAGGTCATCTTCATCATCATGCTGGTGTCAAACCAGTCCGGTGATATTGCTGCAAGGCTGCCGATCTGCGCTAGACACGTCGTCGCTTTGTTGAGCCGAGCTCAACTTCTTCGGATCATCATCTCGGCAAGCTGAACAAGAGTTCGACATCGTGAAGGATAAATCATCACCAACATCGCCGCCCCACGGATTACACGGAGTGTGCACACCGGCATCGCTGCACGGTCACTTCATCAAGCCGGCATCGACCACGTCATGACCGGCATCGGCAGGGCCGCACTGTTGCTTCTTCAAGCCGATGTCCATCACGCCGACCTACTTCGACTTGTCGGCTGACATCGAGGCTTCGACATCTCGGCTGGAGCAGGGGCTTCGCCATCTCTTCATCAACCTACTCCGGAGACTTCAGCGTCACTAGCTGACCAGCTTCGTCACGTTAGCTAGACCGAGGGCTTTGCCTCCGCAAGCCAGCCTTTTCCAGCATCGCCCTGCCGTCGCTTTATCACCCATCAGGCAATGGGTGTACGGATCGAGTCCCAATTTTGGGAGTCACCTTTCTTTGGATTGTTACAACAAATAAACCAGGTGCTATTAATCCTAGTAATTTTTGCTTGTTGGGGTTTATTTTTCCCAAGAAATTATTACTCTGGTTTGTTCCATCATCTGTACACAGGTCCATCGAATGATGGCCGCACTAATGACGGTCGCGTGGTAGTTCGTTCAGTTTCTGTACATAGTCTGGCGAATGCCGCATCTGGAACTTGGACCGACTTGTGAATTCAGGCTTTGCCACACCTTTACCGCATCACGCCGACGCCCTGCATCGACACTGACTTTGGCGCCATGCCATATTTATTTTATTACTCACTTTGCATAAATTATTTATTATGCAACATTTTTTTATCATTATTATTATTATCTCCGGTTTGCACTATTTTTTGTGCACAGGAAAATGATCCGGGTTGGGAAGTATCGTCAACTCGGCGTACTGACATACCACGTCACCTCGGCTGGATAGGGGGCTTCGTCAACACTTCATTACCCCACGCCAGGGACTTCGGCATCACTCTGCCGGCCCGCATTGACCGTGCTATGTCACCACTTCGGAGTGCCGAGCTCTTTGCTCCGCCACCTTGGGACCGGCTTGGGGGATGGAACCTTGTCCCGCATCAAGCTCGGGCCGCGTCATCAATACCGAACACATTAACCAGCTAAGTTGCCTTCATGCTCAAAGTTTTAAATTTTTATCTTGTGTTCGGTTCGACCAAGCATTATAACTTTTTGAAAAAAAATTGCTTGTAGAAATTCTCCTTGTCAAAACTTTGTTTGTGACACACAAATTCAAATACCCCGTTTACTTGGGGGCTCCCTTGATGGAGCTTTTACTCTTGCATATGATTATACTTGTACGGCTTCGTTCCTTGTTCGTGTATTACACCACAATATGCACCATATTGACCTAAGTGATTTGCAAGCTGGGTTGCCTAGCTCCTGTGCTTACCCTACGTTCCAGATTGTTCGGCTAGGGAGTAAAGGGAGCACCTCTGCGATTGTCATGACCAGGTCATCCGAGCTCTAACCTCAGAGTGGGTGAAGCCGAAAGCTACCGCTCTTATTGTTTTCAATCATGGTCCGCACACAACGAAACTCATGAGTACAAAAAATCTATTGCACAAGTCTCATAGTAATAATGAGCACCGAAGAAAGGTATCGGTGGGGGTACTATTTTCTTCGAAGATGCTTCTTACACTTCGTTAGTAATATAACATAAGTTCCCTGAGCGCGCTTTGTCTATTACAGCCTTATGGCCTGATTGCCTGGTCATCGGAAACATCGTCGATACTCTAGACAGGCGGAGTACATGACACTTTTTGGCCCTTGGCCGAAGAGGGAGAAGCCGATGGTCGGTTAAGACGCGTTTAAAGTTCGGGTGAACACAAATATGATATAAGTACTTCGGTACATACAATCATTATACATAAAATTCTTACCCAAGTCACTTGGGGGCTCTTAAAATTTATATATGAGATGTAAATGTGTTTTCTTCTTGGTTGTTGTCAAAACACGACAGAAGCACAATTTTTTCTTTCTCTTCCAATTTTCGGATTGGCACCGAACACTTGTTCTTGTTCGGACATCATGTTTTTACTGACGTTTTTTGGTTTTCCAAGCTTTTTGGCACTTTTAAACTATTTGTGTGTTTCCAGCACAAGTCTCACAGTGCTATGCCGGACACCTTTATAGATTCAGCAAAAACATTCTCGGATCTCACTATATATGCATTGGTTTCGAATTGTGTCTTCGGTCAATAGTTGGGTTGCCCGGCTCCTGTGCTTGCCTCCTACGTTCCGCTTTGTTCGGCTAGGTGTGCAAAGGGAGAACTACTGCGATTGTGCTTCCAGCTCACACGGTTAAGCACCTCAGTGGAGAAAGTCGAAAACTGACTGTCACAATAAGCGTAAACTGGTCAGCGATCCGATGACGGTGTTAAATGACGAGCCATTCATAACAATGGCCGAAGTGTTTACGGCTTGACCTCGACTGTCGCTGAACACTACCGGGGGCTATTAACTGGCCTCCCAAACTAAATCCTTGATATTTTGCTCTTACATTAGGGCTGAGGTTTCATGATCATGCTTAGCATGACAACCCAAAGAAAGGAATCGATAGCGGGACTATTTTCTTTGGAAGACATTTCTTATGTTAAACAGTAATATAACATATCTCTCTCCGTACCTTTGTTTATAAAACCGTATGGCCAAATTGCCTTGTTTGTCGTAAATCTTTGCCCTCATAAAGGCTTTATAAAGTAGGACAAACACTCCTCGACTACTAGCCGAGGAGGTGGAAGCCGATGGTCGGTCAACAAAGTTTTGTACAATGCGGATCCGAGCATTAATGATATAAAGTACTTGGATACATAGAGTCATTACACATAATTTGTGATTTTACTATGGATATCGATCCTTAATTTGGCCACCCGTGCCCGCATTAAGGCTCGGGGGCTACTGGGCTTCGGGCTTATTATTTACAAATATTAAAGGGGCACATCAATCCCCTGATCTGGTGTTGCCACCCGACCAGTGTCTCGGGGGCTACTGCATTGCCTGTCCAATGCAGAAAATTTTAAGTGCAATACAGTTTCCGAGGAGATTTTGATCCTCAGGTTGGTCGGCCGCACCCAACCCGAGTCTCGAGGACTGAGCACGCCGCTTTTAGTGTCCTGAAGTATTCTGCCGAGCTAGGACTTGATCCTCAGACCAATTTTGCAAATCAACCCGAGTCTCAGCGGCTACTGGGATCAGCGGTCTTACGTCATCCTTCAATTGCATCTCGGGTTTTAGAACGATACACACCTTGAGGGCTACTGGCTATATATCTCGGCAGAGAATAAATTGCACCAATAAAAAATATTGACAAAAAATCGGCCCATAGTCGGGGTGGTGCACCACCTCGGAAGCAGTCCGTCATAAAGCTCGGGCGCTAGTGGCTGGCTCCATTGAGGGCATTTCCGGCATTAAGCTCGGCTAAACTCCTTCAACTTTTTTGGACCAAGATGATCTATGACATCTTGGATATAGTCCGGCGTTGGAGCTTGGACACAGTCCAGCGTTGGAGCTCAGATACATTTCGGCGTTGGAGCTCGGAAGCAATCCGGCATTGGTGCTCGGCTGCAAAAGATACCTCGAATGCAGTCCGGCGTTAGAGCTCGAGCGTGAGAGGACACTGCCTCTCGGGAACAACTTCAAGCCCGAGGTGTGGCATAAAAATAACAAGGCATTGATAAAGGCCGGAAACTTAAAGGGGCTCCACGGATACCCAACGTGTAAAATCATCGAATGCATTTCGGCGATCCTCAAGATCGAAGATGAGAAGATTTGTTGAACCAGTTTTCAAGACCGACGACCGAAGATGAAGAACAGTTCGGAAGAATCAAGGAGCGTCCCTCACTTGAAGACCGGTTCAGGGGGCTACTGACGGTGTCCTGCACAAGGGGGTACTCACCACGTCATCTCCCGATCTATTAGATTGGGCCGAGGGCCCCTATGGCCGTATACTCATGGGCCAGTTCGGACAATTGCCGCATACATGGAAGATTCCACAAGACTTGGTGATCAAGACAAGGACTCCTCCCCACCGGCATATTCAGCTAGGACTCTTGTTATCCTAGGCCTCTGGTGCATTATATAAACCAGGGCTAGGCTAGTCGATAGAGATATACAACAGACAATCATACCATAGGCTAGCTTCTAGGGTTTAGCCTCTCCGATCTCGTGGTAGATCAACTCTTGTAATACTCATATCATCAAGAATAAATCAAGCAGGACGTAGGGTTTTACCTCCATCAAGAGGGCCCGAACCTGGGTAAAACATCGTGTTCCCTGCCTCCTGTTACCATCCGCCTTAGACACATAGTTCGGGACCCCCTACCCGAGATCCGCCGGTTTTGACACCGACACCCTCCCCCTCTCCTACACCTCATCCTCCTCCGTAGCGCTTGGCGAAGCCCTGCCGGAGAACCACGAGCTCCATCACCACCACGCCATCATGCTGTCGGAGTTCTCCCTCAACTTCTCCTCTCCCCTTGCTGGATCAAGAAGGAGGAGAAATCCCCGGGCTGTACGTGTGTTGAGCGCGGAGGCGCCATTGTTCGGCGCTTAGATCGGAATCGACCGCGATCTGAATCACAGCGTGTACGACTCCACCAACCGCGTTCTTGTAACGCTTCCGCTTAGTGATCTTCAAGGGTATGAAGATGCACTCCCTCTCTCTCGTTGCTAGTATCTCCAAGATTGATCTTGGTGACACGTAGGAAAATTTTGAATTATTGCTACGTTCCCCAACACATGTATGCTCTAGCTAGATGTTCGGAATCTAAACCATGTATGATATACTATGTACAATGTGTTTAACAAGCACAACACACACACAAACACCATTTAGAATAGTAAGGTACACGTGCATTGCATGCATGAGATTTGGCAACCAAATTATGAATAAATACCACATTATGGCATATAAGCTTCGAGTCATATATGCATGATGTAGATGTTCGTTTAATTCTTATAGTTCATTTCATTCAAAATCATCTAGTTTTTATAAGAAAGCTAATCTATTTTAAGATTCATGGAATTGTGCATCGTAAGGCATAAAGTAAAAAAAAATAGATGCAAATCATGTAGAAAAACATTTGGGCAATTCTGATACAGAAGATTCTAGAACAAAGAAGAAGTGCTTGTGTTTTCAGGTTTGTGCATTATGCTTAAGTTCAACCATGGAGTCTTCTAGATTGTACATGTGGCAAAATCTGGTGGAATCTAGATGATACCCAATGGCTAGTTGTGCTCAAATTTGCCATCTCTGCACCATTGGATTGGCCTCATCCAATGACCATCTTTCAAAGTTAAAGTTATCCGCACACTATATAAAAAATATAAAATATAATATATATATAGGGGTATAGATATAGATATGTGATGCAAAATCCACCCATCATCTCCAATTAGAATAGTGTGTCCATGCACGGATGGAATGTGGCCAAACGATGTCTACCATCGATATCTCAAATACAAATCAGTCTGACCTTGTTCAATGTGTATACAGTACAACATGATCGTTTCCAAACCACACCACGCATATCTCAGTTATATTCATGCATGCATGGGTTTCAAACATCATGATCTCTTATTCAAATATTTGAATTCTACTTTACATTGATTATGACGTCACCTAGTCTTTTACACCCACACAGTTATCTTCTCTTTATAATAGTACCATTAACATTCTCTCGTGCATGCATGCACACACAGTACCAGTTGGCATTATCTATCGCACACATGCAATCTTTTTCTTCAGGTCGGTCTCCCATGCATGCACACACACACACACACACCTCCCCCTCCTCATCATATCGGGCATTCTTTATCTCTCACATGCATGCGCAACAATCGATGTTCCTCTATGTGTGTGTATATAGCTAGGCTTTCACAGTTTTCCACACAAACTGGTCAATCTATATATCTAGTGAGGTCTCACCCTCTTTATCATGTCCACATCGATCAATCTATACCTCTCTATATAGGATTACATAGCTAATACACCCACATTAATTATATATCCAACGTCCCCCTCTCATCATCCATGCCTCCGCTTCATCTCTCAGACGCGTGCATAGTGGCGAAGACAGGGGCAGCAAGGGCCCTGCCCCCCTAACATCACTATATATCGAGGCTAATATGAATGTGATCATTAGACAATTGCTGGTAAAATGGTTTAAGTTGATGAATTGGCCCTCCTGGTAAAGGATTAGCAATGCTTGCCCCCTAGCTCATTTATTTTTCATGGCTCCGCCACTGCGCGCAAGAACACACGTTCTCGCCCCATCTCTTCAAATATCGATCTCGCACTTGTGCACTCCTTCATAGTCTCCCCTCCACTTGGCCCCTCTCACCATCTTCTAGCCCCCACCAGATTGTGCCACATGTACAATCTAGCAGACTCCATGGTTGAACTTAAGCATAATCCACAAACCTCAAAACACAAGTGCTTCTCCTTTGTTCTACAATCTTCCGTATCATAACTGCCCAAACTTTTTTTCTAGTTGAATTGCCATTATTTTTTTACTTTATGATTTACAATGCACAATTCCGTGAATCATAAAATAGGTTAAGGGCTTCTTTGATTCAAAGGATCCTCAAAGGAATTTTGGAGGATTCTAATCCATAGGAATTTTTCCTATCTTGGTTGTTTGATTCGTAGGATTGTAAACCATAGAATTTTTTTCATAGGATTCATTTGCACTAGATTTCATAGGAAACATCCCATCCACTCAAACCACTTTGAAAGAATCTTGTGTTTTTTCTATGCACAATCAAACACTCGTACAATCCTGTAGGATTCAAGATGACATTCCATTCTAATCCCATGTTTTTCCTATTCCCTCGTTTTGGAAATCCTACGAATCAAAGAGGCCCTAGATTTTTTATAAAAACTAATTTATTTTGAATGAGATGAACTATAAGAAATAAACGAAGGTCTATATCAGGCATATATGACTTAGAGCTTACATGCTATAATGTGGTATTTAGTCATAATTTAGTTGCCAAATCTGACGCATGCAATGCACGTGTACCTTACTAGTACTTCGAGTATGTGCAAACACATAAATTAGAATTGCAATGGCACGCTACACAGTGTCTCTCTTACAGTTCATGAAGGTACGTGGAACATGTGGAGGCGTTGTCACGACCTCCTTGTGTGGATTGATCACAGTGACGTGCTGCTGCTCCAGAAGAATGTACTCGTCCTCTCTGAGCCACACTGGCGGTACATGCACGGAGCAAAGATGTGCACGCATGCCACGCACGCACTCATTCCCTCGGATGCACATGCGGGTACACAGGGCGATGCATTTTTGTACGAAGAACCACCCCATGTGATAATTTGACGCATGTAAAGTCCTTCATTTCATTGATGGTCAATTAATACATCGCATGCAAATTGAGTGGACGTGAGGGCGGAAGAAAGACATTACTACTCCACTGCGCACATGCGAGTAGTTAAATCATGGGGTGCCAGTACTTCCATTGGTCTCCTTCGTATTTTGTTCCAATTTTTGACCATATTTGTAAGTAACATAATATTTATGCATGTCATAAAAAGTGGCACAAAAAAGGGGCCCAATAAACCAGGATGCAGGCAGCATGATCAATTTTTGCCAGGGCTACTGTTGGTGGCCTTTGTATTTAAATATGGACGGAGTGGAGTAGTACTATCTTTATCTTAGGCTCGTAGGGATCTCCCAGCGCCTAGGCTTGCCTCCCCGCCCCGCCCACTGGATCCCGCCATGGAGGATCCCTCCATGGATAATCCCTTAGATCCTAGGATCCCGCGGGCTGCCCTCTCGCAACGGCCCGTGGCACTGCCGCCTTTGAGTGAAACCCACATGTGTTTTAGAGGGGATCCATTGCTCTGGAATCATATATCGGTGGTGCCGGAGGACATGCCAGGGCTGTGTTTAAGGTGGTGGGCATCAAGGGCAAATCGGATCAAGGAAGCGGCACATCGATTGGAGAGAAGTTCCAAGGAGCTGTGCCTGGCGTAGCACAATGCGGAGGAGCAAGTCGATCTCAGGGGAGAGATGCTGAGGGATGTCAACATCTGGCAGCGTCACGTTGATTTTGAGCTAGGGATAATGGCAGAGATCATATTCACGGAGTCGACTGCAGAGGAAAGAATGTGCATGCATGTGCAATGGCATGAGCATCTGGTGCAACTGTTCAAATGGGCGGTAGGAGAAGCCAAATCCCGGGACCAGTTGCAGCCGCGCCGCTCGGCATGCATTGTCAGCAAGGTGATTGCCCTCCTTCCCCGCCAGCGATGCAGTGACCTAGTCGGTTGTTGCTGTAGTGAACTTGCAACGCTATGTCGGTTTGCAACCTTGACAATCACTCCATCTATATGTATTGTTTTCCTGTAAAAAAATACTTGGTCGTTTGGAAAAAGATGGTAATTGATTTATCACTAGTTTTAGAATTCTTGGTCATGACAATCAACCGAAGCCACAACCAGAAGTCCCCATCGCGTAAGTACTTTATGGTCGGTCGCACCAACAGATGGTCGGTCGGACCCGCGTCTCACCGAAGGGACACGCATCGACTCGGTCTGACATGTACGACCAGTTACATCACTGACTTGTGCGACTGCATTTGAACAGTGTAGTTCTCCCTCTATCTCAGTTTACAAGTCTTGCATGTGTACCTAGGTCGTTAATTTGACCAACTTAATAAGAGGCATGCAATACAAAAAATATATCATTAGAAACTCATTGGGAGCCATTTCAGGCCTCGAAACCAAAACCATAAATTAATCTTTACCTTGTTCCCATCACATTCCAAAGTACTAGTGCTACAAAGTGCAAGCCTGCTCACACCTACCTGTACGTACCAAACCTGAACGTGTTCCCACTATGTAGGTTTTAGTACTAGTGCTAGTACTTAGGTTATAAAAAGGGGAACTACCCAACTGAAATTTACTCTACCTTCCTCCTCATAAGTCCTCCTTCCTCGTCCGTCCTTGCCATGGCCGGTGTGCGGAGCTCTAGGTCGAGAACTACTCGTAACAAGGGAGCGGCAACCAAGTCTGCAGAAAAAAAGAGGGCTCGCCGCTACGCAGAAACCTCGAAAGATCTCTCATGGGCAGGCGATGGCTCCCAGGAGTGCCCTAGACGCGGAGGCGAACATGCCGAGCTGGCGGCGCTGGAGTTGTTATCCCTCGATGGCATGCCCGATCAGCTCAATAAGCACCTCAATAAGCAGAAGGAGTTCATCCACAGCTTGGTGGAGCTGCTGAAGGAGAACCTCGACGACATGCCCGGTGAGCTCAATGAGTAGGGGGAGTTGACCGCCGGCTTGGTGATGCTGCTGAAGAAGAGCATTTCCTCGGAGAAGAAGGCGACCGGCGAAGTCCTGCAACTTCAGGAGGACAAGGCGAAGCTCTGCCATGAGCTGGACCTGTTGAAGGAGGAGAACGCCGACTGGAAGAAGCTGCATGAGAATAGTAGTTCCTCGATGAAGATGCTGCATGCCCTCGTCATGGAACAGAAGGAGGAGTTGGTGAAGCTCCGCATCGAGCACCCGGGTGCTGCCAAGGTACGTAATGCGGTCGTGGAACAGATGATGAAGGCTCGCGTCGAGAAATCCCGCGTCATGGACACAATGAAGAAGATGGCTGAGGAGACGCGCAAGGAGATGGAGGTCATGGAGGCGATGAAGAAGCAGTTACGATTCAGTGGCCAGCAACCCTTCATGTAGTGAGAGCAGCGCCCCGGACTTGTGTGTGCGTCTTCCTTTTTTTGGGGGTGATAATCTTCCTTCTTATTTTGCTCCTGTGTTTCTTCTTTTTGCTTCGGGTGTTTCGCCGCACGTGTCACGTTCTTTGCGAGGCATGAATAGAACAATGCTAAAAATGAGATGACTAGCAAATTAGATCATTCTTTATCGCCAATAGAACAATGCCTCTTGGTAGTAATATATAATAAGAGTATTGAGTAGAGATATGGCACTGGGCTACCATGTTTCGTGCTCCTCCGTCGTACTCCAGTGGAAAACTTGAGTATACCGCACGGTTCTTTTCTCCTCCTTAGGTCGTCGGCACATTTATACGAGCAGTCAAATCACAAGGCCCCGCCTTCCAGCAGTAATGAGCCGTCAAATCACAAAGGCCCTCGCCTCTCTTGAAACTGACCTAGCTAGACTGCCCCGCCCTCTAGCCTTTTAAAAATGTATACTTTTGTACAGTAGTAGGATCGATGGATTGCGCCATGGAGCAAAACTAACAATATAAAATTAAAGAAAAAAGGTGGTACATATAGAGAGCGCTCGTCGCCAAATTATGCATATAGTATTATTAAAAAAGCTAGTATGTGCTTAAATGGGGTGCTAAATTATATTAAAGAAATTAGCATACCTATTTAATTCTTGGGTTCTCATTATTTATGCCACTAGTTTGTGTATTACTACTTAGTTTTGCCATTAGAAGTTACAACTACTCAAAAATGCCATCGATCCGTGAGATGCCTGCTCAAAAATGCAATTAGATATCTCAAAAATGCCATCGTTAAGTTAGATGTTTGCTCAAAATACCATTAGACATTGTGATTTTCACGTCAAACCCGTTGACCATGTTACATGACAAAAATAAGCTGATTCTCGCAATGATAAGTGTGGCCCCGCTTGTCAGGAGTAACCAAGCGAACAATTTTACAGGAAAATAAGAACGTTGTTGGGATCAAGTAGGCCCCACACTTTATTTTACTTAGTGAGGTGGAGGGAGAGCTGGCATGTTGTTCTATTGGTATTTATGTCATTATAACATGGCAAAAGAGATTTGAGTCAAGATAATGGTGTCCAGCACAACACACCCGTCAAATAAAACAAAGCACCCTGAAATTCTTTGACAACTAAACTGCTTGGTATATGATGTTGGCCATATATATTGTACGTATATAATGTGAAGAAACGAGTGGTAATCGTAGTACTATACCAACTAAAAGATGAACTGTAAGAAATACTAGTATGTACGTACTGAAGAGTTAAAGTAACGAGAAGGTAGTGGATGTGGTCTATATCTAGTACACTTGGCTCTTGCACTTCATCCAACCCTTGTAGATATTGAAACAAAGGTAGCCATCCACTGCAGCGTAGTGGATGTGGTCTATATCTAGTACATTCCACTGCCATGCATGATGAAACGTGTGCGGAGGTTTCTTCAGTTTCCCGTACGAAGGATGAACCATGGCTCCTGCCAGGGTCAGCATTGAGGGATGATCACGGGAGGGCACCAGTCCTTCCTTCTGGAGGTCCAAGGGGTCGCCTACAATGAGGCCTATCCGACCCAGGATTTCCTTGTCATTCCTAAAGTCTATAGTAACGAATGTGACTCAGCCGCCCTTGAGGAACATCTTAAATTCCTCGCACTCAACATCGGCATGGCATATGTGGTAGACCAAGCATAAGTCATGTACACAAACCTGGATCACGGCGGGCTTCTTCTTCTCTGCCTCCTTTAGATTCTTCTCACTTCCCAGGACTGTGGTGTACTCAACATCTAGCCCAACAACCCACTCATCATTTGAGTTTTTGAACATGCGTTTGAAGCGAGCAAGGCATTCTTTCACCGTTGCGGAAGAATGGGTGTAGATGACATCGAACTCATCACCGGTGATGGTTCTAATATTGTACTCACCGCCGATCATGGAGAGTTGGGACGCCATGGATTTGGGAGGAGGGTTAGGATTAGTGGAACTACCGTAATGTGAAAGGACGGGACGACTAGGAGCAGTTTATCGATTGTAAAACTGCCGAGTGGGGGGGGGGTGCGAACAACAGGGTAGTGGCTTGCCTGGTGGATAAATGGATTCATGCACAGTACTATGGGGGCCCACTTAGATGTCATGTATACTCGACGCCCAATTAAATGGCTTTCGATGTCATGTCAAGTGTCACGAAAATTACAGGTGATACGAAGCTTTCAATTCTCCCATGATATGGGCTTCTGAGAGCCCTTGGATCCGAGATCGAATGGTTGCATGGCGTGATTCTAGACCTATGGGTGAATATCCTATCCTGGAGGGTTATTCTGCAAATTTTTAGCAACTTAGCATGCGACCGTTCGATCTCAGATCCAAGGGCTGCTAGCAGCCAATATCATGGTCGCGCATACCACGACCGTCGCCTCGCTCGCGCGCTCGCGCCCATGGAGATTTAACACGGTGCGTTAGGCTATCTGATGTTGGCATGTCATACATAGTCATCACTTAGTCACTCATACAACAAGGTTAGCTATAAGGTGGGCTATAAGAGTATTTTTTGTTTACTTCTCTCTATCTCATTCTTCATTGTATTTATTGCATTTGCCAAGGAGTGACCTCTTCCAATGAAATGGTGCTTAGATGAGGTGCTATGGGCACTAAATGGCTTAGCAACTCAAGTCCCCAATGCATAGGTGCTTAGTTTTTTGTTGCTAAGTTTGCTTCATCTAGGTACACGCGCTTAGCACCGTTTCTTCCTGGGGTCACCAAACTAGTCTCCCTCTTCTTAATTAACTTGCCACATTAGACTTTATGCCTATATGGCAGGCTTAGCACCTGTAGGATCAAGTACAATAGTGGGCTATAAGCCCTCTTTACATGGTATTTTTGCATCTATGGGGGAAAGTGGCAAGGAAAAAGTGGAGGAGTGGGCTCTCAAGCAAGAGCCAGCCTCTACATGGTGGAGCATTGGGAGAGGCACCTGTATGGAGGTGGTCAGGAATCGGGAGACTCACGCTGGTTGTAGCGTCGCAGTCAAAATGATAATGGCAAGTCAAATCACCGGGCCCCACCTGTCCAGCAGTAACTCGCTGTCAAATCACATAGCCCTACGTTTGCAGCAGCCTACTCCCTCATCTTCTGGCGTCTCTGTCGAACCGACTAAGCAGAACTGCCCCGCCTACCGTGCGGGAAAAGCCCCGCCCTCGACTTTTAAATAGTATAGTATACTAATTTTGTATCCATGGATTGCGCCATGGAGCAAAGCCTCAAGAAAATGGTGGTACACATTTACGGAGTACAGTATACAGCACGCCCGCCGCGTTCGCGTCGCACCCCAGACGGTTGGTCGGTTTGGAACGCCGCTCTCCGAATGGAACGCTCGTCATATTGTGTTTTCACACACATGTGGGACCGCAATTGAGAACCGACCATAGGCACACTCCCCGGCCCCACAAGTCGAGTGAGTTAATAGAAGAGAGAGACGAGCGATAGTACTAGAGAAGTGTTGTAAAGACGTTGGTGGAGGCCTCGACGTTGGTGCCTGGACGATCCCTGCATGACATGGAAGATCAGTTCATCCATGCATGTGACCAGACTCCAGCAGACACGCCTGGATGGGCTATTGTCTACATATCGTGCAGGCTATGTTGTCCAGGGCTGTAGTTCTGGTGCAAAATCTAAAAAAAGATTTCTTGTCATCTCGCAAAATTAGGTGTCATGTGCTTCGGATCACTGCGAGGGTTAAACAGCAACAACTGAGTTCCTCCAAGGTGCTAGTCATGGGGGCCACATGCACGAAGACTACTCGACTGCCATCTATGTCAAGCTGGCTATGTTAATTAGGGCATCTATCGATGGACCCCTTTTCTACGAGTTTATCTTTTATTTGAGATTTGATCCTCGTCTAGTTTGTCCATCAGGATTCATGTTGTCTCCTTTGTGCAGTGAGGTTATGGTTTCTTGTCATGTTATAATCGGGTGCTTGAGATCAAAATGAGGACAACTGCGCCTCCAGGGCACGTGCATGAAGACAGTCATTGACGAGGTCAAGCCGGCTCCAGTAGACAAAACAAAACTAGTAGTACTCCACTATATATAGGCAAGAGCCTCGGCGCTTGCTTGCTAGTGTTGCTATCTTCACACTATCTCATCCTCTCTAGATCTAAACATGACAGTGATGGCCACACACACTCTCTCTCTCTCTCTACTCACCACTGATCATAGATCTAGCCGGATCCTCTCTGCCGGGGAAGGTGAGAAGGTGCAACGTTCATGCGGTCATCCTCGGCGATGGCTCTTACACACTGCCGGTGCGTCCCGATCAGTGTGCCTTGCCGTTCTCCCCCAAGCACCACTGTCTAGGGAGGGCCTCCGACCCCTTCTTCCTTGCTGCCGTAGTGTGGGCAGATCCAGCCTCCCGCCGCGCACCTAGCGACATCCCGGCGACCCTCAGGTATAACTTCCTTTGAAACCGTCCTTGCTCTACTTCCCGAGCTCCTGACGTCGCTTCATTTGTATCTTTTACTATTTCCCTGGCCCCCTCATAGATACTCCCTCCATTCCAAAATAGATGACCCAACTTTGTATTAACTTTGTACTAAAGTTAGTACAAAGTCGAGTCATCTATTTTGGAACGGAGGGAGTAGGATCGATCGGCTGTTCAAAAGCCACCTAAATATTTACTGTTAAGAGGTAAAACTAGTTCATGCACTCGAATCTAGTACTACTTGGTTCATACAAAGAAGAAAGGGGGTGGGGAAGATTTACCTGAATCTAGGACTTGGTCGAAAGAGGAAATAATGGGGGCGAAATGTAGGAGAGACTGGCTATCCAACTAGTCTCTAGGTCTAATAGGTAAATAAAGGGAAACGCAGTACAAACTCAATATAAACCCGATCTATTGGTTGAAAAAGGAAAGGAAGTGGGGACTGGGGGACAAGTCAATAGAGTAAGTCCATCACTAGATTTGCTAGCGTCACACAGTATAAGGTGGCTATACCGAACAAAAATGGGACCAACCCAGATATCTTGTTCTGATGTTTGTTCCCCCGAGCCACTCTTATGTAATGCCACTGGTAAAATGTAGCAGTCGCACTGCTAAAAGTAAGGACACGTTAAACCAATGTTGCTGGTAAAATGAAGCAATGGCACCATTAAAGTAATGTCCTATTTAACGGTTGTCATAGTTAATCCTAATGCCCACACTAATATCTAGCAATGTTGCTGCTTTAGAAATTGCTACTGTCCTTGTAGGATTGCCATTCAGATAAGGAACATGCTTATTTTCATTTGATGTATGTTTCATCACTTGTTTGTCACCCTCCTTTCCACCTTTTTTGTGCAAACAAAGACATACATTTCACGCTTGATCTTTGTTCAACTAGACAAATGATATCCAAATTATAGTTGAACATTCCAAGAGATTCACAACCAACCTTGTTGTTGCTCAATTTTATTGCAACTAATGAAGAAGAAGCTCTGTGGGTTTCGTTTTCTGATGGAAATGGAACCGGGGCTGGAAGCATTTTCTTAAAAAAATGAAGAAGCTGCTAGCTCATGGGACATTGCTTCATTTTAGGTGAACTGCACCAAAATGTCCCATGAATTGAATCATCCATGTTGGTGACTGGTGTCATCCCTTCTATGATGGTGTTGACTGTAGACATGTTTCCCATCACGAGGTATGTTCCTTTTTGGTCTGGCCGTTTGCCAAAGATCGTGCATGTTGAGTCTGCTCTTGTGCTACTGTTTTGGCACTGCCATGATAAAGCAGTAATGTTATTATTTTGCACCTTAATCTAGTGGCACTATTAATTTGAGGCAATTTTTTGGCACCGCTAGTGGCACTAATTTTTTTATATATCGAAAGAGGGGGTTTCCTTCGATTTCATTAAAGAAATCCAACCATAGATAACCATTATCCGACAACATCTCAGTGTAAACGGGCAGTTATGCAACTACTACTAGAACAGACTAAGTACTAGCAGGAGACAAGTTCGCCACATAAGCTAGGCAGGTAGGGGGACGCAGCACCAGCTCGACCAAGTTTGGATTCCAACCCAAATGCTACCATAGAAACATCAGAGGGGAAGATAGGGACTGAAAGAGCACCCCCGGCCTCCATCCTTGCAACACACGATTTCCAGTATAAGGCTTACCGTATGAGGCGTCGCAAGGCCCATCTTGCCCTCGCAGCATGGCATACTATGATACTATCACAATATTTTCTTCTATTTATTAGTGTATGTTTCATCAACTAGTGCCACTATAATGTAATCACGCCTTTTCAGTATATGTGCAAACAGGGTTATTCAGCTGCATTTTGGTGGAACTGCACAAATGTACGGATGCAACCGGCATATATGCATAGTGCGAGGTGGCAAGTAAAAATTACCGACACCAACCCTGCTCCATCTAAGCATTGGCATCCACCACCATCAGTGGGATGTGTGGCGCTCACTATGGACAGATATTTCTCGGCAGCAAATCCTCTAACCAAATACTAGTAGCTTAGACTTCAAAAAAATACTAGTAGCTTATATTGGCAGTTTTCTAGGGTGTACTCTTTTCTAAAAGAAGCACCAATCTATTTTTCTTTATTTGTACACAATGTCACAACTTTGACCCAAAGGTCCAGAGCTATTTTAGGGTGATTGGCGTAGTACTCGGAGACTAATTGTAAGCATGATTTTTATTAGCTGTCACGCTGATTGTAAGCATGAGCAGATGGAAGATTAGGTTAGTGCGACGCTTACCTTAAACCCTACCGACATTGTTGAAACGAGGCGAGCATCATGGGAACCGTGGAGAATGGTGGGGAAGCGACGTCGCACCATCCGGCCTCCTCTTGCGGTGGGAGAATGAATTCTCATGTGGCTCCGGCTGGCTCTACACCCTCACGAAGGACACATCGTACTCGATCGATTCGTTATCCTCTAGGTGCTCGACCTTCGACCTGTATGCCCACCACCTCCACCTGACTTTCGCCTCGGGCGAATCTGTCAGCTCCATCTCCCAAAGGAGATACTCGATTAACTCGAAGGACTGCGGCAGGACTGCCACCGAGGAGTACATCGCCGCCATCTCTCTCTTTCGCATACATTGCCATATGGCCCTCACCATCCACGAAATATCCCACTCATTGTCAAACCAACTAAGGATCTCCTTCAACCTGGCTAACTTTGCCTGGTCGCCGCCAGTGATCTGCCTGATTCGCTGCTGCATCCTCTCCATAGATGCCCTTCTGAGTGGTCCGGTTCTAGCTTTGGAAGATGAGAGGAGAGACGGTGGTCTTGCAATAGAGAAGAGGGAGAGGCGAGACGGTGGTTTTGGAATGGAGATGATGGAGAGGGGGTGGTTTTGAAATGGAGAAGAGGGAGAGGCAAGACAGTGGTTTTGGAATGGAGATGATGGAGAGGAGAGGTTTCCCTGCCTTTCGGTGACTGACAGGTGGGCCCCGCACTTGGTGGAACCCATGTGTCAGTGTCTCAATGGTAGGATGGGCTACGTCAGGGGATCCTCGTCCACGGAGAGAGGAGGTGGTTTTGCAATGGAGAAGAGGGAGAGGCGAGACGGTGGCGTTGGAATGGAGATGATGGAGAGGAGAGGAGGTGGTTTTGCAATGGAGAAGAGGGAGAGGAGCATGCGACAACGATTTAGGTTTGGACGAGAGGGCCGGCGCACTGTGACTGGATCAAAATCAAAATCAATTCACCCTTCAATTAAGAAAGCGACCCCACATTAACTAGTCTCCCTTTTATTCTGGGTCATAATTGACCATGATTTTCACAAATGAAATATATGTTATACGTTGCAAAAATAATATAATTTGAAAGTACATTCAGATACGAACCAAATGATACAATTTTTGGTGACCTGCATTCACATTTTGCTTGTCAAATACAGTACGTGGTCAAACTTTGACCCAAAATATGCAAAACAAAAAAATACTTCCAACACCAGCGCCGCTTCTCTCCTCTTAAACCACCGCCGCTCCTCTCATGTTCTAATCTAAACCCAGCGCTGCTCCTCCCCTCTTCCATTTCAAAACCACCGCCCCTCCTCTCCTGTTCCAATCCAAAATTAGCATCGCTCCTCTCCCGTTCTAACCCAAAACCAGTGCTGCTCCTCTCCTCTTCCATTCAGAAACCACCTCCGCCGAGTGAAGGTGCTGTGGAGAAGTAGATCATTGGAGGAGTACAACCGATATGTGAGGATCGCAGACGGCGACCCTATGAAGCTAGCTAGGATGTTGGAGATACAGTCTTGGTTTGACAACAAGGACCAACTAGCGGCGATGGCAACATCCATGGCCAAATATCTGCAACAGAGCGAAAAGGCGGCGATACTCCCGAAGGGAGTCACGCGGGAGTCCATAGAGCTGCTCCTTTGGGCCATGGAGAAAACAGATTCACCAAATCTAATCGTCAGGGAGCGGTGGTGGGAGTATCGATCCCAGACGGAGCATCCACAAGAGATCGAGGGATCGAGCATCTACATGGTGTCGTTTGTCAGGGTGTCGTGCCAGAGCAAGCCTGTGGAGTCTTCGTCGACCAAACCCGCTGCAAGAGGAGAAAAACAGTTGGCTCAATGACGCTTCCCCACCATCCTCTCCCACGCCATTCACATCGTCTCACGGGGCAGCTGTATGCCGCAGAGGAATAGGAGGGGACTGCCCCCCAGCCCAATAGTCGGGCAGGTTGTGAATTGTCAGGAGGAGCTTAGGGTTGTCAGTATTTGTAGCTTGTGAATTGTGTTTTGTGTTGTGTATTTTGAGAGTACTTTCAGATATGAATGTCTTTTGAATTTCAGATTTGCAGTATTGAGCATATGAAGTATTTTATGAATTCTAGAGATCTATTTTTAGCACTTCAAAAAATGTAGTTTCATAGGATTATAAAAGTGCAGACAATGTGATTCTCAGAGAAGAAACTGCAAGTTTCAGTTTCAGATAAGAAACTCCAAGTTCAGTTTTAGATAAGAAACTGCAACTTTTAGAGGCAGAGCATTTATATTAACACGGCCTTTTCAAACAGTGTTAACATCATGCTGGAAGTTTTATTCATGGTCGAAACTGGAACTACCAGCCAGTTAACATCATGCTAATCAAAATTCATGCATAGCACATCTTCATATGATGCACAGTCAAAAAGATATGCTATTTTCAAAATGCCCACACAATGTCGAGTGTGCGAAAAACAGAGAAAACGAGGGACGAAGTTTTGGAAAGTGTAGGACGTGGTGTGCGTATATAAAAATTGGGACCCACATGTCAATAAAGGTAGAGGCAAAAAATTTGGAGATATTTTCTCTGCACAGGTGGAATCGAACCCGGGCGGAACAGCTGTCGGGCAGTGTCACTCGGCCACTGGGCTAGTTCAGTTGTTTCGTTAGTAATAAGGCACTTCCTCAGGTTGTCGGATCTTCTCCAGCGCCTTTGTGCACTCGCCGCGACGCTGCTGTCTGCCGTTGTGAACATGCTGAACAAACGAGAGGAATCTGGAGAGGACTGTACGTGGAGAGGCGGACAGTCGGGACCCACCAGGTCTATGGCTGTACGCAAGCAAGTGCCTCATCAAAAAATAAATGGGCCGCATGGACGCTACATTATTTGTTCACCCAGCCCGGCAAATGGACTGTAATTCTAAAAAAAGATATCAAATTGACTGTAAATTCTAAAAAAAATGGGTTGATTGCGTGCCACATTTTTAGAGGCTGAAATGTGGGCGAATAGGTTGAAGCCAACGCAAGTCATTGTCAACTTAGTCAACAAATGATTCTGACATTGTTAGCCGTTGGATTAACATCCAACGACCGGCATCCATCTTCAATCTCTCGTCTTCTTCCTCCAGCGCCGCCGGGACCACCTGCTCCCACCTCCTGCTGCCAGCAGCTCTGCTTAGCACGCTTCGTTGTGAAGCGCTACCCACCGTTGGCCAGGCCATCCCTCCACCCCTCCACACCTCCTGTTCTTCTCCACCGACTGCCGAACCACACCACACTAGAACCAGTTAACCCTCGTAT
Organism: Triticum urartu; assembly: GCF_056163025.1. Classification (NCBI taxonomy): domain Eukaryota; kingdom Viridiplantae; phylum Streptophyta; class Magnoliopsida; order Poales; family Poaceae; genus Triticum; species Triticum urartu. The sequence continues at coordinate 92,528,628 of NC_141877.1, forward strand.
ACCTCTCTGTCTGCGACTCTACTCCCGCATCTTCCCATCTCCAGCTCTTTGCTATCCGGGGCCTAGCCGTCGTCCACCACCTTGGATGCTCGGCGCGGAGTAGTCAACATGGTCAACGAACGACATCCATCGGAACTAGACTATGCATGGAGAGGCTGACAGCTGGGTCCACGGCCGCACACAAGGAAATGCCTCCTTATTATGCGAAAAAACGTTCCCCCCCCCTCCGCTGACAGGTCGAACCCACCAGCTATATCTTCGCACGCAAGGAAGTGCCTCCTTATTACGCACAAAATAATGAATAACCCCTGCTAGCTGGGACCCACCATAGTGGGAGGCTGACTTGTGGGTCTACTAAGTTGACGGGGACGGAGGGCTTTGTCAACTTAGTCAATATGAACGATTCTAGCTCCGGTGACCGTACGATGTCCATCCAATGGTGGTAGTGCTTCTTCAACCTCTGGTCTTGTTGCTCCAGCCGCCCAAACCAGTGCCGGTCATGCTACGTGCTCCTGCTTCCCGTGGCCGGCTGTGATGCCGCGGAGGCCTCACCGCCTCTACTACTCCCACCGCTGGCTAGGCCCTGCGGGGACGTTAGCCTCACATGGCTGCAGCAAGGAAGTGCCTCCTTATTTCATGGAAAATAATGATTCCTCCACCTGATAGCAGGGACCCACTCGACGGGCCACCATATTTCACGAAAAAATGTTTCCCCCTGACTGTTGGGACCCACCAGCTACATCTTCGCATGCAAGGAAGTGGGTCCATATTACGGGCAAAAAAAAATATTCGCCCCTGACTACTGGGACCCACCAGCTACATCTTCGCACGCAAGGAAGTGCTTGACAGCCGGGACCCACCCAGTCGAAGCATATGTAGCATTGTCATTCTGGTCGCGAACGTGTATATACATACTGGTCGATGTAGAGGCACGCACGTGTGGTAGTAGAGGCGCGCATGTAGCATGTACACGTACGTACAGTGGCTAGGGTGCAAGAAAGTAAATACGGCCACGTACGTACACACGGGAGGGGTCTCGAACGCCAACTCGCGCATACGTACGTCCAGGGCTCGTGTACATGGCTGTGGCTGGGTCGGAACGGAGAAACTGCGTCGTCATCGTGTTCATGGGGAGGCAACAGAATGTGTTGTGTTCATCGGGAGGCAACGGAACACGTGTTGTTCATCGGGAGCTAACCGGCTTGGACGGAACAGCCGATGGAAACGAGGCCTGGCGTACCGCAGAACAGAGGAAAAGGCCTTGTGTTCGACCGCCACGGTGGAAACGGGATCCTATTCATCGGGAGGGTCTGGCGTACCGCAAAACGGAGGAAACGGACTTCTATTGGACCTCCTACGGTCGATACGGGGTCTTGTTGACCGGGAGGGTTGTGGCGTACCGCAAAGCGGAGGAAACGGACTTGTGTTGGAGCACTACGGTCAAAACGGGGGTCCTGTTCATCGGGAGGGGTGTGGCGTACCACAAAACGGGACTCCACGGGATACTGTTCATCTCCACCGTCGACCTCCTCCAGCCTCCATAGGGTACTGTTCATCCACCGTCGACCTCCTCCAGCCTCCACCTACGACTATTCATCCACGGGCTCCTATTCATCCAGCCTCCACCGGCTATTCTTCAACCAACACTCTCCATGGGGTCCTGTTCAACCACCCCTCCATGGGCTACTGTTCATCTAGCCCTCCACCGGCTACTGTTCAACCAGCCCTCCATGGAGTCCTGTTCATCCAGCCCTCCACGGTGTCCTGTTCACCCACCGACTCGATCGATCGGGGTACTGTTCATCCAGCGGCAACGACCTCTACTACCACGGGTTCCTGTTCATCCAACCCCCACCAGGAACTGTTCATCCAAACCCCCCAACAACGCTCACTGTTCATCCAGAGGCAGCATCGATCGGCTTCAGTTAGCAACAGTAGCGAAGGAATTGCTCGATCGGGTTCAGTTAACAGCCATCGATCGATCGCTTGGGTTCAGTGTAACGCGTAGCCTGCAAAGCAACCGCTCGGGTTCAGTTAGAGCCCAACGCCTCGCTCGGGTTCAGTTAGAGCGCAACGCCTCACACACACGCGCGTACGTATGTGACAAACGCGCATCGCTCGGCCCCCGACCAGCCACCGTAACCGGGAACTCCCCGATATTTTCCGCGCCCTCGCTTCTACCATGGTTTTTTCCGTCATCGACGGCCCAAAGAATGTCATGCAGCTACATCTCCGACCTGCCCAGGACGAAAAGCCCATCTTCTGTCATGATTTTTTGTCATAATAGTAGGACCCCACCACATCTATGATGATACTGGGTTTTGTCCCAATTATTGTCATAGAAGTGTCATAAGTATGACAGAAAAAATTGTTCGGCCCAAAAAGTCACGGATGTGTCTTTTTTTTGTAGTTCTTCTCGACTGGGGATAATACCTCGAAAGGTGGTACTGCTTTGCTTGATGCGACTCTTGTCCATTTGCATTTTGTCGACCGTATCTTTGTATATGAGGTTAAGTCCGCTTCTGCCGTCCATGACCACCTTGGTGAGTCGAAAGCCATCCATAATTGGATTTAAGACCAAGGCGGCGGGTGCTCGGACTGATCGGGCCCTTGGTTCATCGTCATCGGCGAAAGTTATGCCCGTATCGCTCCAAGGGTTCATTGCGGTTATTTGATTGACTTCAGCGAGGTCGCAGAGTGCCCGTTTATGCTGATTGTTTGAAGAAAAGGTCTCAAAGACTGTAAATACGTTGAAATCGTAATCCTCTGAAGAACGCTTCTCTGGAGTAGTGTTGGTGAGGATAGCCTCACCGCTCTTAGCCACTTGCCGGAGTACCCAACATGCCCGAAGGCTATGTGTTGGTTCGGTGCTCGGCGTCGTATGTATCTGACAGGGATTGTTGAGCAGTTCATCAAGGATAGTTTTATGTCCCGCGAAGGGCTTGTTTTTCTTGTCACTTGGCTTATGATCGGATGCCTCGTAAGGGTGCATCCGTTTTGCCCATCTGGGGGTTGTTTAAAGGCGGGAGGTTCCCATCAGGTCGTCTGGGCTTCCCAGGCGCTCTCCATCCCGCAGTACTTCTGTACTATGTGCGTCAGGTCTGCAAAGTCCTGTATGCTGCGGCGGATGAGGGCATTGAGAATTCCCTCATCCGTACAGTTGCGGCAAAAACCTGAAACTGCGTCGTCATCGCAGCAATCTTTAATCTTGTTTTTTACAAGGAGGAATCTGGCCCAGAAGTGATGGACCGTTTCCTTAGGCTGCTGCCATATGTACATTAGGTTACATATGTCTAGAGGTCCTGAATTGCTTGGGGAATATTGATTGTGGTGGGTGGGTGGAACAAAATCCAAATCCCGACCCATAATTGGATCTAGAGCTTGAAGGATCTCCGAGGTCACCGGTTCAGGACCGGGAAGCTCTTGACGATTTCTGGGCTCGATGCCTGGTCCTATGTTTGGACGACATGAAGTCTCTTCCCGAGGATGGGTATCCGGCTCACAGGGCTCGGAAATCCGAATATAGCTGGTCCTTAATTTAGGGGAAGAAGTGTTCTTGGCTCGGTCCTCCACGGCCGCTACCAAGTGGATGATCAATGGGGAATTGATCTCCCTCTGATCAGGTTTGAGCACAATCCGATCATAGTCTGTTGCGACCCCCAGGGCGGCAATGCGATCTAGCAGCTCATTCAAGGACGAGATATCTGCCGGGTCCATCTTTTAGGCGTGTTCAAGGCTGATATGGAGATGATGTTTGGCGATTGTGGGTGGCGCCCTTGGCTTAACGGCCGGGCGAGCGCCCATGGTAAAACTGCCAAGCTAGATGAGCTGTCCTGGAGCTAGGGTCCTTCCAGAAGTAATGTCATCATTAATGGCAAGGCGAGCGATACGTCTCCAACGTATCTATAATTGATGAAGTATTCATGCTATTATGTTATCAACCTTGGATATTTTATATGCTATTTTATATTATTTTTGGGACTAACCTATTAACCTAGAGCCCAGTGCCAGTTTCTGGTTTTTCCATGTTTTTGAGTTTTGCAGAAAAGGAATATCAAACGGAGTCCAATTGATGTGCCAATTTTTGACGATTTTTTATGGACCAAAAGAAGACCCCAGAGTAAAAGAGTTGGGCCAGGAGAGTCCCGGGGCGTCCACGAGGGTGGGGGCGCCCCCCAGGCGTGTGGGCCTACCTTGTGGACGCCTCGGGAACCTCCTTGACGTGAGACCGACGCCAAAAATTCCTATAAATACAGAAACCTCAGAAAATTAACCTAGATCGGGAGTTCCACTGCCAGAAGCCTCTGTAGCCACCGAAAACCAATCTAGACCGTCTCTGGCACCCTGCCGGAGGGGGCCATCATCACCGGAGGGCATGGAGGAGGATCTCGAAGGGGCCATCATCACCATGAAGGCCAAGGACTAGAGGGAGAACCTCTCCCCATCTAGGGGGGAGGCCATGGAGGAGGAAGCACAAGGTGGAGAACCTCTCCTCCTCTCTCTCGGTGGCACCGAAGTGCCATCGGGAGGGGAATCGTCGTCGCGGTGATCATCTTCATCAACATCACCATCATCATCACCATCCTCATCTCTTTTACGCGGTCCACTCTCCCGCACCCCGCTGTAATCCCTACTTGAACATGGTGCTTTATGCCACATATTATGATCCAATGATGTGTTGCCATCCTATGATGTTTTGAGTAGATATCCTTTGTCTTTGGGTTGATTGATGATCTAGATTGGTATGAGTTGTATGTTTTTCTTTGGTGCTGTCCTATGGTGCCCTCCATGTCGCGCAAGCGTGAGGTATTCCCACTGTAGGGTGTTGCAATACGTTCATGATTCTCTTATAGTGGGTTGGTGAGTGACTGAAACACAAACCCGAGTAAGGAGGTTGTTGCGTATGGGAATAAAGAGGACTTGATGCTTTAATGCTATGGTTAGGTTTTACCTTAATGATCTTTAGTAGTTGCGGATGCTTGCTAGAGTTCCAATCATAAGTGCATATGATCCAAGTAGAGAAAGTATGTTAGCTTATCCCTCTCCCTCATATGAAACTGCAATAGTGATTACCGGTCTTCTTAACAATTGCCTAGGACAATTCCGCACACCGATCCACCATTATTCCACACTCGCTATTTTGTAATATTTAGTAATATATTCTAACTTTATGATAACAACATCTACGTTTATATTTTAGCTCTCCGATATCATACAAAGTTATCCACTTCATACCCACAACGTAGTTTCATTTATCGTTTCTAGTTGGAAGCAAACGTTCAGCGTACGTAGAGTCGTATCAGTGGCAAATAGGGCTTGAGAGAATATTGATCTTACCTTTAGATCCTTGTGGGTTTGACACTCCATAGTTATCGCTTCCACCTTTGTAAATTGCTATGATGATTCCCTGCACTTGGGGATTATCAAGCTCTTTTCTGGTGCCGTTGCCGGGGAGCAATAGCGTGGGGTTGATATTCTCGTGTATGCTTGTTTGCTTTCTTCACTAAGTAGATTTTGTTTTTTTGTCCTTTTTGTTTCTGTTTAGTTGTGGGTGAAACATACAAAAAAATTAAGAATGAAAATACCAAAAAAAATTACTTGCCTCTCATGCCTAAAAAGTTTTTCAAAAAGAGAAGTGATTGGAAAGTTATGCATTGAAGAAGTGAGGGTCGACCTTGAGCACTTGTGTTCATGCTCACGGAAACAATGTAGAATTTTTCATGGAATTTTCTCTGTAAATAATTATCCCCTTATATATATCCATTGTATTATAAAAATAATGTGCCAAGCTTTGGTTTTAAGATGATTAGAGTGCTTGTTTACTATGTGCAGAACAAGAACGGAAACTTTGGCTGTAGCGCATGATTTTACATTTTTTACTGGAAAGTAAAATGGGTATGAAACATTTTGAAAATTACTTCTTTATAAATTGTTGAAATTTTAAAATTTATTTCATAATTTTTGGAGTTACATAAGTTTACTAAACCTTCAGATTTCTACAAACTGTCCTGTTTTAGACAGATTCTGTTTTTCGTGTGTTGTTTGCTTATTTTGATGAATATATGTGTAGTATTGGGGGTATGAACCATGGTGAAGTTCAAATACAGTATATATAGTTCTAATATGAAAATGGAATGAGTTTGCAACAGTACCTAAAGGTAGTGATTTGCTTTATTATACTAACGGATCTCACAAAGTTTTTGATAAATTTTTTTGTGGATGAAGTGTTCGAAGAACGAGGAGTTACCAATGTGAGAAGAATAAAGAGAGGAAAGAGCTCAAGCTTGGGGATGCCCAAGGCACCCCAAGTAAATATTCTAAGGATACTCTAGCATCTAAGGTTGGGGATGCCCCGGTTGGCATCCCATCTTTCTTCTTCAACAATTATTGGTATACCTCGGTTTTTGTTTCATTCACATGATTTGTGTCCTTTGTGTTTTTTAGTTTTTCCTTTATGAACCATGCTAGTATGAGATAGCTCTTCATTGATTTATAGAATTCTTCATGTGATTCACTTATATCTTTTAAGTATGATCTTATAGAATTGCTCTTTGTGCTTCACTTAAATCTTTTGAGTATGGTTTTATAGAATGCTTTGTGTGCTTCACTCATACATTTGGAGCTTGGACATTGGTTAGTTTATATTAATTGTAGAGTGCTCCATGAACTTCACCTATATCTTTTGGATTATGAATAATACTATCATCTAAAGCAGGTTTGGAAGAGTGTCAACTTTAGGAACTAGTGATCCCGCTATTCCGAATGAGAAGAATTTTGCTTATGTGGAGAGTAGAAAAATTTCTATGCTTGTAGATCATGAAAAGAATGCTTTATGTGATGGTTATTTTGTTGAATTCATTCATGATGATACTGAAAATTATTATGAGGGAGGAATATATGCTTGTAGGAGTTGCAATAATATCAAGTTTCCTCTCTATGTTCTTAAAGTTTTGAAGTTATACTTGTTTTGCCTTCCTATGCTAGTTGATTCTTATTCCGATAAATTGTGTGCTCACAAAATCCCTAGGAACAGGAAGTGGGTTAGGTTTAAATGTGCTAGTCATATTCTTCATGATGCTCTCTTTATGTTCAATTCTTATCTTTTATGTGAGCATCATTGAAATCATCATGCCTAGCTAAAAGGCATTAAAGAAAAGCGCTTGTTGGGAGACAACCCAATATTTACCCTTACTGTTTTTGTGTGTTTACATGATTAAGCTACTGTACTAATCATGTCTTGTAGCTTTTGTTTCAATGAAGTGCCAAGTAAGACTTTTGGGAAGACTTGGGTGAAAGTTAATGTGATCTTGCTGTAAAAAACAAAAACTTTGCACTCACGAGATTAGCTGCCATTTTTTTTACAGAAGAGTGCTTTGGTACTGATTCTTTTTGAAGAAGATTAATAGGCAAATTCCTCACGTCCACCAATTTATTTCATAATTTTTTGAGTAGCATAAGTATGGTTAGTGTTCAGATCATTACAGACTGTTTTGTTTCTGACAGGTTCTGTTTTCATTGCATAGTTTGCTTGTTTTCTAGTTTCTATGACTTATATACCTCAATATAAATTGTAGAAATGATATGGTACAGTAGGCATTGCGTGAGAACAATTATGATCTTTGTCTTTGACAGTACCAAGGTGAATGGTTTACTCGTTATCATACTAGCCTATCTCACGAAGTTCCGTTAAGTTTTGTGTGATTGAAGTTTTCAAGCTTTGGGTGAGATATCGATATGAGGAGAATAAGGAGTGGAAAGACCCTAAGCTTGGGGATTCCCAAGGCACCCCAAGGTAATATTCAAGGAAGACTCAAGCGCCTAAGCTTGCGGATGCCCCGGAAGGTATCCCCTCTTTCATCTTCAAAACTATCGGTATACCTTACTCGGAGCTATATTTTTATTCGTCACATGACATGTTGCTCGGAGCGTAATTTCAATTTTACTTGATGTTTGAATAAAATCATTGGATCTGAAATATTAAATGAAAAATAATCCTCCCATGGCTAGTTAATTATTTGACTACTCAGTGTCCTTCACTATTATCTTTTGGAGTAGTTTGTCATTTACTCACGTGCTTCGTGTATATCCTATGAGTAAATGGTTGAATAATTGAATATCATAAATCAGGATTTATATATGTTTCATATGCTTATACCATGAGCAGTAAAGACTTCACATAGAATAAGTATAAGTAGTAAACTTATTGAAAGTTAGCAAACGTAGAATTGGTCACTTGAACAATTCATGAAAGAATAATGAAGGAAGAGAGATTTCACATATAAATATACTATCTTGGACATCTTTTGTAATTGTGAGCACTCATTAAAATATGACATGCTAAAAGGTTGATGTCGGACAAGGAAGACAACGTAATGGGTTATGTTTTCTTATATCCGCAATAAAGTATATTGTCTTGGATCATCCAACATGTTGAGCTTGCTTTTTCCCCCTCGTGCTAGCCAAATTATTTGCACCAAGTAGAGATACTACTTGTGCTTCCAAACGTTCCTTAAACCAGTTTTGCCATGAGAGCCCACCATACCTACCTATGGATTGGGTAAGATCCTTCAAGTAAGTTGTCATCGGTGCACACAATAAAAATTTCTCTCTAAATATGTATGATCTATTAATGTGGAGAAAATAAGCTTTATACGATCTTGTGATGTGGAAGAAATAAAAGTGACGGACTGCATAATAAAGGTCCATATCACAAGTGGCAATATAAAGTGACGTTCTTTTGCATTAAGATTTTGTGCATCCAACCATAAAACCGCATGACAACCTCTACTTCCCTCTACGAAGGGCCTATCTTTTACTTTTATCTTCTACCCTTATGCAAGAGTCATGGTGATCTTCACCTTTCCTTTTTACATTTTATCCTTTGGCAAGCACATTGTGTTTGAAAGATCCTGATATATTCATCCAATTGGATTTCAGTTATCATGAACAATTATTGTTCACATTACCCTTGAGGTAAAAGGTTGGGAGGCGAATCTATAAGCCCCTATATTTCTTTGTGTCCGATTAAAACTTTGAACCCATAAATATCACGTGAGTGTTACCAATTGTGAAAGACTAAATGATAGTTCAGTATGTGGAGTCTGCTAAATCAAAGCTCTGACATAGACCCTTCCTGAAAATAAGATGAATTGCAATTGTTTGATGACTGAGAATATAGTTTGTTAGTTTCAAGAGAGTTTATGATCTATACTTTAACATGTGAATAGCTTGTTACTTGCTCATGAAAACTTTTATGAAAATGAGCTACTGTTATGATATATAATGATGCTAGAAAAAGTGATTGGAACTATCATTGATGAAACTTATGCACTTGCTAGCATTCACACTTCATAAATTATTTCTTTTATCATTTACCTATTCGAGGATGAGCAGTAATTAAGCTTGGGGATGCTGATACATCTCCAACGTATCTATAATTTATGAAGTATTCATGCTATTATATTATCAACCTTGGATGTTTTATATGCATTTATATGCTATTTTATATGATTTTTGGGACTAACCTATTAACCTAGAGCCCAGTGCCAGTTTCTGTTTTTTCCTTCTTTTTGAGTTTTGCAGAAAAGGAATATCAAACAGAGTCCAATTGATGTGCCAATTTTTGACGATTTTTTATGGACCAAAAGAAGACCCCGGAGTAAAAGAGTTGGGCCAGGAGAGTCCCAGGGCGTCCATGAGGGTGGGGGCCGCCCCCCCCCCCCCAAGCGCGTGTGCCTGCCTCATGGATGCCTCAGGTACCTCCTTGATGTGAGACCGACGCCAAAAATTCCTATAAATACAGAAACCTCGGAAAAATAACCTAGATCGGAGTTCCACCGCCAGAAGCCTCCATAGCCACCAAAAACCAATCTAGGCTCTCTCTGGCACCCTGCCGGAGGGGGCCATCATCACCGGAGGGCATGGAGGAGGATCCAGGAGGGGCCATCATCACCATGAAGGCCAAGGACCAAAGGGAGTACCTCTCCCCATCTATGGGGGGGCATGGAGGAGGAAGCACAAGGGGGAGAACCTCTCCTCCTCTCTCTCGGTGGCACCGGAGTGCCATCAGGAGGGGAATGATCGCCGCGGTGATTGTCTTCATCAACATCACCATCCTCAACTCTTTTACGCGGTCCACTCTCCCGCACCCCGCTGTAATCCCTACTTGAACATGGGGCTTTATGCCACATATTATGATCCAATGATGTGTTGCCATCCTATGATGTTTTGAGTAGATATCCTTTGTCTTTGGGTTGATTGATGATCTAGATTAGTATGAGTTGTATGTTTTACTTTGGTGCTATCCTATGGTGCCCTCCGTGTCGCGCAAGTGTGAGGGATTCCCGTTGTAGGTTGTTGCAATACGTTCATGATTCGCTTATAGTGGGTTGGTGAGTGACTGAAACACAAACCCGAGTAAGGGGGTCGTTGCGTATGGGAATAAAGAGGACTTGATGCTTTAATCCTATGGTTGGGTTTTACCTTAATGATCTTTAGTAGTTGCGGATGCTTTCTAGAGTTCCAATCATAAGTGCATATGATCCAAGTAGAGAAAGTATGTTAGCTTATGCCTCTCCCTCATATGAAACTGCAATAGTGATTACCGGTCTTGTTAACAATTGCCTAGGACAATTCCGCACACAGATCCACCATTATTCCACACTCGCTATTTATAGTATTTAGTAATATATTCTAACTTTGTGATAACATCACCTACTTTTATATTTCAGCTCTCCGATATCATACAAAGTTATCCACTTCATACCCACAACATAGTTTCATTTATCGTTTCTAGTTGGAAGCAAACGTTCGGTGTACGTAGAGTCGTATCACTGGCAGATAGGGCTTGAGAGAATATTGATCTTACCTTTAGCTCCTTGTGGGTTCGACACTCCATACTTATCACTTCCACCTTTGGAAATTGCTACGATGATTCCCTGCACTTGGGGATTATCAACGAGCCATCGTTCCTTCTATCGACAACACAAAGGAACTCTCAATGAAAGCGCCAATGTCGGTGTCAAAACTGGCCGATCTTGGGTAGGGGGTCCCGAGCTATGTGTCTGAGGATCAAAGGTAACACAGGACAAGGGGAACACGATGTTTACCCAGGTTTGGGCCCTCTTAATGGAGGTAAAACCCTACGTCCTTCTTGATTGTATTTGATGAGTATAGGGGTTACAAGAGTTGATCTACCTCGAGATTGAATTGGCTAAACCCTATATGTCTAGCCTGTATGAATGCTGTTGATCTCCATGGACTAAACCCTCTAGTTTATATACACATCGGAGGGGCCTAGGGTTGTACAGAGTCGGTTCGTGGAAGAAGGAAATTACATATCCTGACACCAGTCTTGCTATCCACGCATAGGAGAGTCCTACCCGAACACGGGGGAGAGCATTCTGCTTTGTATCTTCACAGCCCATCAGTTCGGCCCACATCCAGTAGTCCGGACACCCGAGGACCCCCTAATCCAGGAGTCCCTCACCCACCAGGTGGGCACAACCCACTTGGGCGCACCAGGGATCTCAGGCACGCCCTAGTGGGTTGTACCCTCCTCGGCCCACCTTTGGTGCCTCTCTTCTGGTATATAAGTCATTTTGACCTAGAAAAAATGAGGAGAGGACTTTCGGGGTGAAGCGCCGCCGTATCGAGGCGGAACTTGGGCAGGAGCACTTTTGCCTTCCGGAGGAGCGATTCCGCCGGGGGAACTTCCCTCTCGGAGGGGGAAATCATCGTCAACATCAACTCTCCCATCTTGGGGAGGGCAATCTTCACCAACATCTTCAACAACACCATCTCCTCTCAAACCCTAGTTCATCTCTTGTGTTCAATCTTTGCACCAGAACCTTAGATTGGTGTTTGTGGGTGACTAGTAGTGTTGATTACATCTTGTAGTTGATTACTATATGGTTTATTTAGCGGAAGATTATATGTTCAGATCCATTTTGCTATTTAATACCCCTATGATCTTGAGCATGATGATCATTTGTGAGTAGTTACTTTTGTTCTTGAGGTCACGTGAGAAATCTTGTTGCAAGTAATCACGTGAACTTGATATGTGTTCGATATTTTGATGGTATGTATGTAATATTGTTGCCTACACCCACTTCGCCGGGGGCTGCCCAGAGCCCAAATGCGGCCCGCCCCTAGGCCGTCATCGGTTTCCTCTCCAAGTTTGTTCATGCATACCAAAATGATGGTTCTGGATGTCATTGTGAAGATGAGCGACTATACTTTTCTGGCTGCTCTATTGGTCCTAGGAAATTCTAATATTGATTTCTTTCTCCGCATTGATTGGCTTTCTAAGCGCAAGGCTTTTCTTGATTGTGCTGCCAAGGAAGTTAAATTGACTCATCCGTCCAAGGATGTGATTATCTTTGCGGCTCGTGATGACACCATTCGGTTGTTCTCTCTCAATGAGAAAGGCGAGATCAACGCTATTTCTCATATTCCAGTCATTTGTGAGTATCAAGATGTCTTTGCAGAAGAGCTTCCGGGAATGCTGCTACCTCTTGAGCATGCGTTGGTTTTCCCTTGAAGAGGGAAGGGTGATGCAGCAAAGTAGCATAAGTATTTCCCTCAGTTTTTGAGAACCAAGGTATCAATCTAGTAGGAGGTAACACGCAAGTCCCTAGTACCTGCACAAACAAACAAGAACCTTGCAACCAACGCGATAAAGGGGTTGTCAATCCCTTCACGGTCACTTACGAAAGTGAGATATGATAGAGATAATCAGATAAACATTTTGGGTATTTTTATTGTATAGATTGGAAAATAACGATTGCAAAATAAACATTGATAGAAATAGCAAGTTTATAGGAAAATAATATAATGGAAAATAGACCCGGGGGCCATAGGTTTCACTAGTGGCTTCTCTCAAGATAGCAAATTCTACGATGGGTGGACAAATTATTGTCGAGCAATTGATAGAAAAGTGCATAGTTATGAGAATATCTAGGCATGATCATGTATATAGGCATCACGTCCGCGACAAGTAGACCGAAACGATTCTGCATCTACTACTATTACTAAACACATCGACCGCTATCCAACATGCATCTAGAGTATTAAGTTCATAAGAACAGAGTAATGCATTAGGCAGGATGACATGATGTAGAGGGATAAACTCAAGCAATATGAAATAAACCCCATCTTTTTATCCTTGATGGCAACAATACAATACGTGCCTTGCTTCCCCTACTGTCACTAGGAAAGGAGACCGCAAGATTGAACCCAAAGCTAAGCACTTCTCCCATTGCAAGAAAGATCAATCTAGTAGGCCATACCAAACTGATAATTCGAAGAGACTTGCAAAGATATTAAATCATGCATAAAATATTTCAGAGAAGAATCAAATGTTGTTCATAGTTAATCTTGATCATAAACCCACAATTCATCGGATCTCGACAAACACACCGCAAAAAGAATTACACCGAATAGATCTCCAAGAGAATCGAGGAGAACTTTGTATTGAGATACAAAGAGAGAGAAGAAGCCATAGCTAATAACTATGGACCCGAAGGTTTGTGGTAAACTACTCACACATCATCGAAGAGGCTATGGTATTGATGTAGAAGCCCTCCATGATTGATTCCCCCTCCAGCGGAGCGACAAAAAAGGCCCCAAGATGGGATCTCACGGGTACAGAAGGTTGCGGTGGTGGAAATAGGGTTTCGTCGTGCTCTCGGATGTTTTCAGTGTATATGAGTATATATAGGTGAAAGAAGTAGGTCAGCGGAGCCACGAGGGGCCCACGAGGGTGGGGGCGCGCTCTCCTACCCCATAGTCACCTCGTTTCTTCCTTGACGTCCACTCTAAGTCTCCTGGATTGCGTTTGTTCCAAAAATAACTCTTCTGAAAGTTCCATTCCATTTGAATTTCATTTGATATTTTATTTGTAAAAATCATGGTCAATTATGACCCACAATAAAATGGAGACTAGTTAATGTGGGGTCGCTTTCTTAATTGAAGGGTAAATTGATTTTGATTTTGATGCAGTCACAGCGCGTCGGCCCTCTCGTCCAAACCTAAATCGTTGCCGCACGCTCCTCTCCCTCTTATCCATTGCAAAACCACCTCCTCTCCTCTCCATCATCTCCATTCCAAAACCACTGTCTCGCCTCTCCCTCTTCTCCATTGCAAAACCACCGTCTCGCCTCCTACCATTGAAACACTGACACATGGGTCCCACCAAGCGCGGAGCCCACCTGTCAGTGACTGAAAGGCAGGGAAACCTCTCCTCTCCATCATCTCCATTCCAAAACCACCGTCTCACCTCTCCCTCTTCTCCATTTCAAAACCACCCCTCTCCTCTCCATCATCTCCCTTCCAATACCACCGTCTCGCCTCTCCCTCTTCTCTATTGCAAGACCACCGTCTCTCCTCCCATCTTCCAAAGCTAGCACCGGACCACTCAGAGGGACATGTATGGAGAGGATGCAGCAGTGAATCAGGCAGATCGCCAGCGGCGACCAGGCAAAGTTAGCCAGGTTGAAGGAGATCCTTACTTGGTTTGACAATGAGTTGGAGATTTCGAGGACGGTGAGGGCCATGTGGCAATGTATGCGAAAGAGTGAGACGACGGCGATGTTGGCGGCGATGTACTCCTCGGCGGTAGTCACGCCGCAGTCCTTCGAGTTCATCGAGTATCTCCTCTGGGTGATGGAGCAGACAGATTTGCCTGAGGAGAAAGTCAGGCGGAGGTGGTGGGCATACAGGTCGAAGGTCGAGAACCCATAGGATAACGAATCGATCAAGTACGGTGTGCCGTTTGTGAGGGTGCAGAGCCAGCCGGAGCCACAGGAGAATCTGTTCTCCCACCGCAAGAGGAGGCCGGATGGCGCGACGTCGCTTCCCTCCCATTCTCCACGGTTCCCTCGACGTTCGCCTCGTTTCAACGGCGTCGGTAGGGTTTAAGGTAAGCTTCGCACTAACCTAATCTTCCATCTGCTCATGCTTACAATCAGTGTGGCAGCTAATAAAAATCATGCTTACAATAAGTCTCTGAGTACTATGCCAATCACGCTAAAATAGCTCTGGACCTTTGGGTCAAAGTTGTGACACTGTGTACAAATAAAGAAAAATAGATTGGTGCTTCTTTTAGAAAAGAGTACACCCTAGAAAAATGCCAATATAAGCTACTAGTATTTTTTTGAAGTCTAAGCTACTAGTATTTGGTTAGAGGATTTGCTCCCGAGAAAGATCCATCAACAGTGAGCGCCACACATCCCACTGATGGTGGTGGATGCCAATGCTTAGATGGAGCAGGGGTGGTGTCGGTAAGTTTTTACTTGGCACCTCGCACTCTGCATATATGCCGGTTCCATCCGTACATTTGTGCAGTTCCACAAAAATGCAGCTGAATAACCCTGTTTGCACATATACTGAAAAGCCGTGATTACATTATAGTGGCACTAGTTGATGAAACATACACTAATAAATAGAAGAAAATATGGCGATAGTATCATAGTATGCCATGCTGCGAGGGTGAGATGGGCCCTGCGACGCCTCATACGGTACGCCTCATACTGGAAATCGACCCAAGTCTCCCTGATACACCTTCTGCCAGTGATGAACATCTGTGTACAGTGGTAGTACAAGGAGGGGCCTTGAGACATTCCAATCTCTATTTTTGTGCAGGTCAACTAAAATTAAGCACCCCAGTTTGTAGAAACACTTAAACATTAACAATGGGACTAGTTGATGAAACATATACAAACAAAGAGAAGCACTTTCTTTATCTGTATTGGAAATGAAATGACAAAGAGGACACTCGCTCTATTTTAACTGTATTATTACTTCATTTTATAAGTGGCACTAGGGTCGAGTAGGTGGCAAACAAGGTGTACCGTGCGTCACAAGGATGGAGGCCTGGGGTGATTTGACTGGGATGCTGAAGCTGGCTCTTTCAGTCCCTATCTTCCCCTCTGATGTTTCTGTGGTAGCATTTGGGTTGTAATCCAAACTTGGTCGAGCTAGTGCTGCGTCCCCCTACCTGCCTAGCTTATGTGGCGAACTTGTCTCCTGCTAGTACTCAGTCCATTCTAGTAGTAGTTGCATAACTGCCCGTTTACACTAAGATGTTGTCAGATAATGGTTCTCTATGGTTGGATTTCTTTAATGAAATCGAAGGAAACCCCCTCTTTCGATATATAAGTAAAATTAGTGCCACTAGTGGTGCCAAAACATTTCCTCAAATTAATAGTGCCACTAGATTAAGGTGCAAACTAATAACATTACTGCTTTATCATGGCAGTGCCAAAACAGTAGCACAAGAGCAGACTCAACATGAAGGATCTTTGGCAAACGGTCAGACCAAAAAGGAACATACCTCATGATGGGAACCATGTCTGTAGTCAACGCCATCGTAGTAGGGATGACACCAGTCACCAACATGGATGATTCAATTCATCGGACCTTTTGGTGCAGTTCACCTAAAATGAAGCAATGCCCCAAGAGCTAGCAGCTTCTTCTTCATTTTTTAAGAAAAGGGCTCCAGCCCCGGTTCCATTTCCATCAGAAAACGAAACCCACAGAGCTTCTTCTTCATTAGTTGCAATAAAATTGAGCAACATCAAGGTTGGTTGTGAAGCTCTTGGAATGTTCAACTATAATTTGGAAGTTATACCTGAGGGTCGCCGGGATGTCGCTAGGTGGGAGGCCGGATCTGCCCACACTACGGCAGCGAGGAAGAAGGGGTTGGAGGCCCTCCCTAGCCAGCGATGCTTGGGAGAGAACATCAAGGCACGCTGATTGGGACGCGCCGGTACTGGTAAGAGCCGTCGCCGAGGACGACTGCGTGAATGTTGCACCTTCTCACCTTCCCCAGCGGAGAGGATCCCGTTGGATCTGTGACCAGCAGTGAGCAGAGAGAGAGATGTGGCCACCGCTGTCGTGTTTAGATCTGGAGAGGACGGGACAATGTGAAGAGAGCAACACTAGCAAGCAAGCGCGGAGGCTCCTGCCTATATAGTGGAGTACTACTAGTTTTCTTTTGTCTAACGGAGCCGGCTTGACCTCGTCAATGACTGTCTTCATGCACGTATCCTTGAGGTGTAGTTGTCCTCATTATGATCTGAAGCATCGGATTATAACATGACAAGAAACCATAACCTCATTGCCCAAAGGAGACAACATGAATCCCGGCAGACATACTAGACGAGGATCAAAGCTCAAATTAAAGATAAAATCGTAGAAAAGGGGTCCATCGATAGATGCCCTAATTAACATAGCCGGCTTGACACAGATGGCAGCCGAGTAGTCTTCGTGCATGTGGCCCCATGACTAGCGCCTTGAAGGAACTCAGATGTCACTGTTTAACCCTCGCAGTGATCCGAAGCACATGACACCTAATATTGCATGATATGTAGACTATAGCCAATCTAGGTGTGTCTGCTGGAGTCTGGTCAGATGCATGGACGAACTGATCTTCCGTGTCATGCAGGGATCGTCCAGGCACAAACGTCGAGGCCTCCACCAACGTATGTACAACACTTCTCTAGTACTATTGCCCATCTGTCTATTCTATTAACTCACCTGACTTGTGGGGCCGGGGAGTGTGCCTATGGTCGGTTCTCAATTGCGGTCCCACATGTGTGTGCAAACACTATATGACGCGCGTTCCATTCGGGGAGCGGCATGCCAGACCGACCAACCGTCTAGGGTGCGATGCGAACGCGAAGGGGCATGTTGTATACTGTACTCCGTAAATGTGTACCACCGTTTTCTTGAGGCTTTGCTCCATGGCGCAATCCATGGATACAAAATTAGTATACTGTACTATTTAAAAGCCGAGGGTTGGGCTTTTCCCGCGCGGTAGGTGGGGCAATTCCGCCTAGTCGGTTCGACAGAGACGCGAGAAGATGAGGGAGTAGGCTGCTGCAAACGTAGGGCTATGTGATTTGACAGCGAGTTACTGCTGGACAGGTGGGGCCCGGTGGTTTGACTTGCCATTATCATTTTAACTACGACGCTATGACCGGCGTGAGTCTCCCGATTCCTGACCACCTCCATACAGGTGCCTCTCCCGATGCTCCACCATGTAGAGGCTGGCTCTTGCTTGAGAGCCCACTCCGCCACTTTTTCCTTGCCTCTTTCCCCCACATATGCAAAAATGCCATGTAAAGCAGGCTTATAGACCACTATTGTACTTGATCCTACAGGTGCTAAGCCTGCCACATAAGCATAAAGTCTGATGTGGCAAGTTAATTAAGAAGAGAGAGACTAGTTTGGTGACCCCAGGAAGAAACGGTGCTAAGCGCGTGTACCTAGATGAAGCAAACTTAGCAACAAAAAACTAAGCACCTATGCATTGGGGACTTGAGTTGCTAAGCCATTTAATGCACATAGCACCTCATCTAAGCACCATTTCATTGGAAGAGGTCACTCTTTGGCAAATGCAATAAATACTATGAAGAAAGAGATAGAGAGAAGTAAACAAAAAAATACTCTTATAGCCAACCTTATAGCTAACCTTGTTGTAGTATGAGTGACTAAGTGATGACTATGTATGACATGCCAACATTAGATTGCCTAACGCACCGTGTTATATCTCCAAGGGCGCGACCGCGCGAGCGAGGTGACGGTCGTGGTAGGCGCGACCATGATACGGGCTGCTGGCAACCCTTGGATCTGAGATCAAACGGTTTCATGCTAAGTTGCTGAAAATTTTCAGAATAACCGTCCAGGATAGGATATTCACCCATAGGTCTAGAATCATGGCATGCAACCATTTGATCTTAGATCCAAGGGTTCTCGGAAGCTTTGTATCACGTGTAATTTTCCTGACGCTTGACATGACATCGAAAGCCATGTAATTGGGCGTCGAGTAGACATGACATCCAATTGGGCCCCCATAGTACTGTGCATGAATCCATTTATCCACCAGGCAAGTCACTACCCTGCCGTTCGCACGCAGCCCTCACTCGGCATTTTTACAATCGATAAACCGCTCCTAGTCATCCCGTCCTTTCACATTACGGCAATTCCACTAATCCTAAACCTCCTCCCAAATCCATGGCGTCCCAAATCTTCATGGTCGGTGGTGAGTACAAGGTTAGAACCATCACCGATGATGAGTTCGATGTCATCTACACCCGTTCTTCCACGACGGTGAAAGGATGCCTTGATCGCTTCAAGCACATGTTCGAAAACTCAAATGATGAGTGGGTCACTGGGCTAGATGTTGAGTACACCACAGTCTTGGGAAAAGAGAAGAATCTAAAGGAGGAAGAGAGGAAGAAGCCCGTCGTGATCCAGGTTTGTGTGCATGACTTATGCTTGGTATGCCACACATGCCATGCCGGCGTTGAGTGTGAGGAATTTAAGAAGTTCCTCAAGGGCGGCCGAGTCAAATTCGTTACTATAGACTTTACGGACGACAAAAGAGTCCTGCAACGGATAGGTCTCCTTGTAGGCAAACCCTTCGACCTCCAGAAAAATGGGTTGGTGTCCTCCCGTGATAAGCCTTCAATGCTGACCCTGGCAGGAGCCATGGTTCATCCTTCGTACGGTGAACTAAAGAGACCTCCGCACATATTCATCGTGCATGGCAGTGGAATGTACTAGATATAGACCACATCCACTATGTTGCAATGGATGGCTACCTTTGTTTCAATATCTACAAGGGTTGGATGAAGAGCAAGAGCCAAGTGTACGGTTCAAGCAAAGAAGTATTGGCCAAGAAGAAGAGGGACAAGGACAAAGTCGAGGACGTGGACGAGGACTCCGAGTAAGGTGGCAGTGTCGTTGCTCATGGTGGTTCTAATGTAGTGTCTACCGGATTAGTTGCTTAGTTTAATTTCTGGTGTGCTTAGTTTTATATGAGGGGTGTGTTGTGCTGAGCCCCCAGCAGAACTATGTTATGTTTCTAGTCGTTACTTTAACTCTTCAGTACGTACATACTAGTATTTCTTACAGTTCATCTTTTAGTTGGTAAAGTACTACGACTACCACTCGTTTCTTCACATTATATATGTACAATATATATGGCCAACATCATATAGCCAGCAGTTTAGTTGTCAAAGAATTTTAGGGGGCTTAGTTTTGTCAAAGAATTTCAGGGTGCTTAGTTTTATTTGACAGGTGTGTTGTGCTGGACACCATTATTGTGACTCAAATCTCTTTTACCATGTTATAATGACATAAATACCGATGGACCAACATGCCAGCTCTCCCTCTACCTCACTACAGTAAAATAAAGTGTGGGGCCTACTTGATTCCAACAACGTTCTTATTTTCCTATAAAATTGTTCGTTTGGTCACTCCTGACAAGCGGGGCCACACTTATCATTGCGAGAATTGGCTTATTTTTGTCATGTAACATGGTCAACGGGTTTGACGTGAAAATCACAATGTCTAATGGTATTTTTGAGCGAACATCTAACTTAACGATGGCATTTTTGAGATATCTAATTGCATTTTTGAGCAGGCATCTCACGGATCGATGGCATTTTTGAGTAGTTGTAACTTCTAATGGAAAAACTAAGTAGTGATACACAAACTAGTGGCATAAATAATAAGAACTCAAGAATTAAATAGGTATGCTAATTTCTTTAATAGAATTTAGCACCCCATTTAAGCACGTACTAGCTTTTTTAATAGTACTATATGCATAATCTGGCAACGACTGTCGGTGTCAAAACCGGCGGATCTCAGGTAGGGGGTCCCGAACTGTGTGTCTAAGGTCGATGGTAACAGGAGACAGAGGACACAATGTTTACCCAGGTTTGGGCCCTCTCTATGGAGGTAATACCCTACTTCCTGCTTGATTGATCTTGATGAATATGAGTATTACAAGAGTTGGTCTACCACGAGATCGTAATGGCTAAACCCTAAAAGTCTAGCCTCTCTGACTATGATTACGAGGATATATCTATGGGCCTAGCCCTCCGGTTTATATAGACACAGGAGGGATCTAGGGTTACATAAGGTCGGTTACAGAGAAAGGAATCTTCATATTTGGTCGCCAAGCTTGCCTTCCATGCCAAGGAGAGTCCCATCCGGAAATAGGTTGGACGCCCGAGGACCCCTTAGTCCAGGACTCCCTCAGTAGCCCCTGAACCAGGCTTCAATGACGAGGTGCCCGACGCGCAGATTGTCTTCGGCATTGCAAGGCGGGTTCCCCCTTCCGAATACTTTAAGATAGTTTTCGGACGTAATGAACGTGTCCGTATATGCAATACAAGCACCACACACATCCGTAGAGAATGTAATATTGCACGAGTCCAATCCGCTGACAACTTTTTGTAATGTGACATCACGTCCGCTTGGTCATCATTTCGAACTGTTTTCTGTTCCACATCTCGAGATGTGGTTTTAATAGGCACATCTTGTCGAAGTAGAGATCGTGTCCCCTTATTGCGGGGTTTTCATCAATACGAACGTGGGTAATATAACTGTACCATTTACGCAGCCCTTGGGAACAGGCAAGTTTTAAGGCTAGTGGGGAGGCGCTTGATTTTCACTACCTTTATAAGGAGATAAGGACTCCCTTTCTTCACCCACGCCTTCTCTCTTTCTCTGCCCTTCCGTTCTCGAGCTCCAGCGCCCAAGTTCTCATTCTTTCCGCCTCAAGGAAGCCCTCATCCATGTCCGGATCTGGAGGGCAAGGCAAGTGGATGGCCTCCTCCGTTAGGAAGAAGGACATCACCAAGCTTCGGGAGGCCAGGTATCTGGTGAAAGAAATCGCCCACCGGCTTCCACCTAAGGGGCAAATCGTCCCCACCCCGAAGCCCGACGAGAGGGTGGTGTTCATCCCTCATTTAGTCTGTGGGTTACGGTTTCCTCTCCACCCTTTTGTCTGCGGGCTTATGTTCTAATACGGGCTAGATTTCCATGATCTAGCCCCGAACTCCTTCCTTAACATCTCGGCATTCATTGTCGTGTGTGAGGCCTTCCTCCACATCCAACCCCACTTCGGACTGTGGCTCAAGATCTTCAACGCGAAGCCGAAGTTGGTGGACGGTCAGCACGCGGAGTGCGGAGGCGCCATGGTGAGCAAGATGCCCAATGTCACGTGGCCCCAGGGTACTTTTGTGGATATTGTCAAGGAGTGGCAAAGATTGTAGTTTTAAATCACAGAGCCCCGCGACGCCACCTGGGCCGCGGCTCCCGAATTCAACTCCGGAGCTCCAATGCGGCTCACCTCCTGGATAGAGAAGGGCCCAAATTGGTCTTCATCGGACGAACTGACAGCACTGCAAACGTGCATCCAAAGCATGGTGGATAAAAACATCAAGCTCGTCGACGTCATCCAGTTGATGCTGGTACGCCAGATCCACCCATGCCAAAGCCGAACCTGCCCCTTATGGGAGTTCGATCTGAAGAAGCACCAAACCTTGAAAACGCTCTTCGGAACCACTCACGAAGATGCCTGGAAGTTTCTCTTCAAAGGTAACGAGACGCCGCCTGCCATGGACTCGGACCGCGGGCACGAAATTACTCATTATGGTAAGTCTTTCACGTCTCAAGGTGCATCCTCGACTTGCTTGTTTCAAGGAGGATATCCAAACTTTATTATTATTGCTTTTTCAGGTATGGACGGAGAGGGCGGAGCGGATTCACTGTTCGGCTCCGCTGTCCGAAGAACTAGTCATCCGCTCCAGGAGAAGATGCTGGTGCCGGCGCCCTATAAGGTGCCGGAGAAGAAGGCCAAGGGGGTCCGGAGTGGCCTCCGCCGCAAGGGAGTTTCGGACATGTCGTCCGAAGACAAGACTCTCTCCTCCGCCGCTGAAGACGATGACGAGGAGGAGGAAGGAAGCACCTCTCCCCCTGATGGGGGGAGGAAGAAGAGGGCGGCCTCCACAAATGTAGAGGCGGAGGCGCCCAAGAGGGGGAAGGGTCCCCCTGCGGATAACTCCGCGTAGGACGTTGACAGCAGCCCGGAGCGACGCCCCCGAAACAAGCCTCTGGCCGCGTCATAGGAACTAAAAACCCGCATACGTGCATACATCCGGCCTCTCATGCTTGATGACATTAATATGTTTAAATGATGCCATTGCAGTCCAGCCCACGACGGCTCCCAGCAATCCTCATTAAGAGGTTCATTGGATTCAAAGGCGATGGCCAGCAAGTCACCGCCAGCTTCTCACTCTCCCACGGCCAAGGGAGACAACGAGGTGCTGCCCCAAAGGACCTTCCCCGGTCAGGAAGAGGTTCAAGAGGCCGCCAAGGTGGCGTCAGAGGGCGAAGCCTCGGCTACCGGACACATGGGGGAGTAGACCCCCATGGCAACTGGGAATGGGGGCCTTGCTCAATTAGGCCCCCACCCGAATACATGTCCTGATACCTATACGGCCCCGGAATTCGGCGAGCAACCTCCTTTGAAAGAAGAGTGTGTGCCTGTTCCACCGGTGACCTCTGTCCAACCAGAGGCACCAGATAATCTGCTGGAAACACTACGAGGCTCTTCCATTGTGGATGAACACCGTATCCTTATGGGTACGGTGATTGAGAGGGTTCAGTCCGTCAAGAGTGGACTAACCAAGGCCTGCAGCAGCCTGCTGACAGGTTTTGAAGTAAGCGACGCAAAAGAGAAAATCTCCATATAGATAGTAGCCCCTGAGACACTATTCGGTGTTCAGAAAGAAAAGCTGGACAGAGGATCAATTTATTTTCGCAAGAGACTAACTAAATATGTCTTATATGAATAAGCAGGCATCGTTGCTGGCCGTGACCGTGCACACTGCCGAAGTCTCCGGACAAGCAGAGGCTAGAGCGGGCCGAGCTGGAGCTCGGGCAAGCGAGAAAGCAGCTGGAAGACCAACAAGGTATGTACTGACTGGCTCTATATTCAGATAGAATGAATAATGCGTATTAACCATAGTGCCATGATATGTGTAGGAGCGGCGACCGAGGTCGAGGTCCTTAA
This sequence comes from Triticum urartu, assembly GCF_056163025.1. Classification (NCBI taxonomy): domain Eukaryota; kingdom Viridiplantae; phylum Streptophyta; class Magnoliopsida; order Poales; family Poaceae; genus Triticum; species Triticum urartu. Next base: position 92,552,500 of record NC_141877.1, read on the forward strand.
ACAGGCCCTGGCTGAAGCCAAGGGGAAGGCCACGAAGGAAAAAATGCTCGAGAGCAGCACGAGGCCAGGCTTGATGAGGTCCAACAAGAGCTCCAGGATGCAGTTAAGAAATGTGAATCCTTGAAGCATGATGTTTCTGCTCGAGTGACCGAACTTGCTAAGGCCCGCCAAAGCAGGGAAGAGGCCCGGGTTGAGACCCAGGGCGCCCTCCAGGAGATCCAGGAGGCCAAGAAAATCGCAGCGGGTAAGGCATTTAGTATGCAAAGCAAGTATGTGAAGAAGTATTTCTTACTAACCCGGATTTGGAGTTCTCCAGGGGCGTTTGCAGATCTACCGCGTAGTGTGTCTGATGTTGTGGAGTTCTTCCGAGCCGAAGAAGGGAGCTCAACGGAGAAGCTGTTCTGGTCGCAATATCTTCCGCTAGAACATCCAGTGCCATTTAGCGATCAGCTGAAACAGCTGGTCGAGCCGCATAGGGTGGCCGAACTGGCCATGAAGGATTTAATAATCTGGTTGTGGCCTACCGAAGCTATGCCCGGCAGCTACTTCGGGGTCGTGAACCGGTTGGTGAACGCATGTCCTCGGCTGGACGTCGTGAAGCGATGGGCCTGCATTGAAGGTGCGCGCATGGCCTTCGCCCGCGTCAAGGTGTGGTGGGCGAAGATGGACGCCGTCAAGCTTACGACCGAAGGACCGCAAGAGGGCAAGGAGCACCGCACACCCGAGCGATATTTTGCAGATGTCTTGGAGGGGTCTCGTATTGTGGCAACGCAATGTGCACAAGACATTATTTTCAAATGAATACATTCATGTTGTCTCTGCCTTGTATGATGAAACAAAGTCGTTATTGTAATATAATGTGTGTTATTTGAAGAATCTCTCCTCCTGTGCGGCCGTGTTGTGTGAAATCTGAGAGTTGGCCAGTTGTCGACTTCTTTCCCCACGTAGGAAGTACGTGGGTGTTCGGGATGTAATCTAAACAATCTTGATCCAATTGTTTGGTCCTTGAAGGAGGAATTTAGCGCGACAAACTAGGCAATCGGACTATGCGGCTTTAGCACCCTCACTTAGCCATAGGAGTTTGACAATAAAATATAGGCGCAGCCCCTAGTATCTGAACTAGGATGCTATAAACACTTGATCGGGTAAGTACCAATCCCTCGTGTAATGCGGAAAATTCTCTAAGGATTTGAGACCTCCGAAGAGCTGACCAGCTCTCGCCGCATCATGACAGTCAGTTTTTGGCTTTCTCTACTAAGATGCTCATCTGGGTAAACCAGGGCACAATCGTAGTAGTTCTCCCTTTAGTACCCTAGCCGATACAGCGGAACGTAAGGTAGTAAGCACAGGAGCCGGGCAACCCAACTATTGACCGAAGACATGATTCGGAGCCAATGCATATAGTGCTAAATACGGGGTGCCAAACTATACTGTAAAAGGTGTTCGGACTTTGTTGCCGTGTTGTGGGGCGCTATAGAGCCCCTGGCAAATTGAAACGTACCATAGTGTACGGGTGCTATTTGATAAAGTTATCAAAAAAGAAAAAGAAGAAAGAGTAGTAAGCTAAAAGCTGTAAAATTTGGGCTGCAAACTGTTTCCATTATTCATTGGTGCGTTAAAGCGCATTTATACAAGTAGTGCAATAAGCAGAAAGCTATTTGATATGCCTTAACCAAGGGAGAGCTGCGTGTGGGTCCTGAAAACAGGTAAAGGGATCATTAAATAAACCACCTAAAATTTCCCCCGTACGTCCATGCTTCTTGTTGTCTGGGTGTATTTATCCTTCAAAAAAGAACCGATGGTTAGGCCGTCATGGAAGGCCTGTGAAAAAGAGACTTGAAAAAGGAGGAAAAAAGGAAACAGTGAAAGTATGTGTGTGTCCGGGGGCGGTCGAGCCGTATTTTGGATCACAACCTAGTTATGCCTCCATCCATGGCCATGGTATTTTGAGTGTGTAGTTATGTATGCGCGGTACAATTGCCGCCACTTGGTCGGGACTGGGATGGAGGCTGAAATGCTAGTCGAGCTCTTGACGAGCCGAGCTGTCCTACTACAGAATAGTTCGGACTCTCTTGATAGTGTCCGGGAGCTCGGCCGCCGAATTAAGGTTCTGTTTGAAAAGGCCGCTTTGTACTTCTGCTGCTAAGGCAGCGGTATAGTCCTCGGTGCGGAGGGAGTGTTTCGTGTTTCCATCAACTGTTATGACACCGCGTGGTTCGGGCATCTTGAGCTTGAGATAAGCGTAGTGTGGCACCATGTTGAATCGAACAAATGCGGTTCGTCCAAGCAGTGCATGATAGCCACTACGAAAGGGGACGATATCGAAGATTAACTCCTCGCTTCGGAAGTTATCCGGAGATCCGAAGACAACCTCTAGTGTGATTGAACCCGTACAGCTGGCCTCTACACCTGGTATGACTCCTTTAAAGGTAGTCTTGGTGGGCTTGATCTGTGATGGATTAATGCCCATTTTGCGGATTGTATCCTGATAGAGCAAGTTGAGGCTGCTGCCACCGTCCATCAGGACTCGCGTCAGGTGGAACCCATCAATTATTGGGTCCAGGACCAGTGTGGCTGAACCACCGTGACGGATACTGGTTGGATGATCCCGGCGATCAAAAGTGATTGGGTATGATGACCATGGATTAAATTTTGGGGCGGCTGGCTCTATCGCGTAGACGTCCCTGAGCACGTGCTTGCGCTCCCTCTTGGGGATGTGTGTAGCATATATCATGATCACCATTTTGACCTGAGGGGGGAACTTCTTCTGTCCCCCTATGTTCGGTGGCCGGGGCTCCTCCTCACCGTCTTCGCTTTGCGATCCCTTCTCCTTGATTTCAGCATTTAACATGCCGGCCTATTTAAAAACCCAACAATATCTGTTGGTATGATTGGGTGGTTTGTATGGCGTGCCATGAATCTGGCACAAATGATCGAGTATGCGGTCCAAGCTAGATGAGCCCGAATTGTTCTTTTTGAACGGCTTCTTTCGCTGACCGGACTTAGAGCCATTGAATCCGGCATTGACCGCCGTATCATCGGCGTTGTCATTGTTGTTTCGACGCTTGTATCTGTTGCGTCGGGACTTGTCGTTGCTATTTTTGGCTTCAGGGGTGTCGGTGTCGCTTGCATTGTTTTTGCTACGGGCCAGCCAACTATCCTCACCCACACAAAAGCGGGTCATGAGTGCCATGAGGGCTGCCATGGACTTCAGCTTTTCTTGGCCAAGGTGGCGGGCGAGCCATTCGTCGCGGATGCTGTGTTTAAAGGCCGCTAGGGCTTTGGCATCCGGGCAGTCAACGATACGGTTCTTTTTAGTCAAGAACCTAGTCCAGAATTTCCTAGCAGAATCTCCGGGCTGTTGAACAATATGGCTTAAGTCATCAGTGTCCGGAGGTCAAACATATGTACCTTGGAAGTTGTCAAGGAAGGCTTCTTCCAAGTGCTCCCAGCTGCCGATGGATTTTTCGGGCAGGCTGTTCAGCCAGTGTCGGGCTGGTCCTTTGAGTTTTAGGGGGAGGTATTTAATGGCATGAAGGTCATCTCCGTAGGCCATATGAATATGGAGAATGAATGCTTCGATCCATACCGCGGGATCTGTGGTTCCATCATATGATTCGATATTCATGGGTTTGAACCCTTCTGGGAATTCATGTTCCATGACTTCGTAAGTGGAGCAAAGAGGGTGTGTGGCACCTCTATATTGGGCCGCATCGCGACGTAGCTCCGATGGAGTCCGTCTGCGGCTTTCGGCCCGCACATGACTAGGTTTGTCACGTTCGAATAGATAGTCGTCGTCACGTGTCGAGGCACGTCCTCGCGATCCGTAGATTGATCTGGTATGTCCTTATCTATTGTTCAGGTCCTACCGAAGGTCATATATATGACCGCGAACTGTTTTACCTTTGTATTTGCGATGAGGTGGGGCGGGCTGGTGTTCGGCTTGAGTTGCCGTTTTATCCCGACCATGTGGTGGTCGGTCAGCCGCATTGCGCGATGGTGGTATGTGCTCCGGCACCTCGTCGTCGAACTGAGGTACCAATTTGTGCTTCGGGTAGCTTTTGGCTGGGTGCTTGAGGCCGTATTCTTCAGCTGCTAGGACATCGGTCCATTTCTCGTTGAGCAGATCTTGGTCAGCTTGAAGTTGATGCTGCTTCTTTTTCAGGCTCCTTAAAGTGGCTATTAGCTGGCGCTTGAAGAGCTCCTGCTCAAGAGGTTCCTCAGGCATGATGAAATCTTCAGTGCCGAGGCTCGCCTCATCCTCGGAGAGTGGACCTCCAAGTCTTTGTGCGTGGCCTGTTTACCAGGGCTAACTTGCTCGTCTTCCTGTTCGTCCTTTTCGGCAGTTGCACCAACGGGGTCTTTGTTGTCTTCGGCACCTTCTAGAGTGTTATCTTCTCCTATGCCGGTGTTGCTGTCTTTGCTGCGGCGTGAGTTAGAGCGGCGCCGCTGACACCGGCGCTTTGACTGTATCTCAGGAGGTTTATCCCCAACTAGATCTTCCTTGTCATTGCCGCTATTCTCTTTTGGTGCATCCACCAAGTATACATCTTACGAGGAAGTGACTGTCCAACATTCGGTAAACGGCGGGTTTTGAGCCTCTTCTTCTCCGGCATCCTTGTTCATACCATCGATGTCATCGGAGCCGTAATTGAGTATGTCAGTTAAGTCTTCGATAGTGGCTACGAAGTGGGCGGTGGGTGGGAAGCGAAATTCTCCGTCATCAGCCTCCGGTTCAAACCGGATACAATTTGGCTGTGGGCCCCCTGCTAAGGACAGTGCTCTTAATGAGTTTAACACGTCGCCCAAGGGCGAGTGTCGGAAGATGTCCGCGGAGCTGAATTTGACGATCGATGGCTGATCAAGCTCGACGTACGCGGACACGCAAGTTTCGGAACCTGTAGCCGGAGACGAGTCCATGGTTCCGGTGACATTGATGTCACTTGAAGTTAAGTCTGTGTGCGGCTCCAACACCGCTGAGTCTGTGGCTTCCGCGGCGGGGTTGAGCTTCCCGTCTTGGGCCAGAGCAGCTACAGGTACTATCTCCTGCATATGGACCGATGACAGATTTATGTCATGTTCATCCTGGTGGCAGGGACACTACAAAAAAATACACTTCCGTGATGATACGTGTTTGTCACAGTAGGTCTCTTTTTTTGTCATGCATGTACATCCATGACAAATTTATGACAGAATCAAGATAGTCATACCTGTGCCGTCGTAGAAGTTTTCCATGACATTACCAAAATTATCATCATGGAAGTGTCCACTTCCATGACGATAAATCACGCGTCACAGAAGTGCTTTCGTCAAGGGTGACCGACACGTGGCATCCACCGTAACGGAACGCCGTTAAGCTATCGGGTCGGGTTTTGGATCAGATAACCCGTTAACAGCCCCGACCAATGGGGATTTTCCACGTGTAAAATAATCATTGGCTAGAGGAAACACGTGTCGACTCATCGTTGGGACAGATGTCATCCACTCATTGGACAGGAGGCGCCTATGATAGGTCGACACATGGCACGGCCCAATAGTGGCCCATTCCGGTGAAAAAGGCCGGCACAGTAAAAATTAGTAGGCCGGCCCATATAAGGCCTACTTGTGTCAGGTCCATTTAAGCCCACGGCCCATACGAGATGTGCCAATTCGGCCCATTAAAGATTTGACACCATTGCAGCCCATCATCAGTTCGAGCCTGTTAACAGCCCGCTATATATTTGGCTCAATATCAGCCCGATGAGATTTCGGCCTGTTAATGACCCATTTAATGGATGGGCCCATTTTCAAGATGTACATCTTTCGGCCTTTTAGCGACCCATTTAAATGTTGGGCTAATTTCCGGCCCGGTGTGTCTTTCAGCCTGTTGACGGCCCATAAATCTGATGGGCCATTTGTAGTCGGACCTGAGTTTCGGCCTTTCAGCGGCCCATTTAAGTGTTAGGCCAATTTCTGTCCTGGTGTCACTTTCAGCCTGTTGACGGCCCATAAATCAGTTGGGCTAATTGTAGTCGGACCTGAGTTTTGGCCTTTTAGCGACCCATTTAAGTGTTGGGCCCATTCCCGGCCCTGTGTGCCTTTCGGCCTATTAACGGACCATAAATGAGTTGGGCCATTTGTAGTCGGACCTTAGTTTTGGCCTCTTAACGGCCCATGCCCTTCATGGTCCAATACCAGCCCGGTTTCTCTTTCGGCCTGCTAAAGGCCCACAACACAGTTGGGCCATTTACAATACGACCTGACTTTCGGCCTCTTAGCGGCCCATGCTCTTCATGGTCCAATACAAGCCCACTGTCTCTTTCGGCCTGCTAAAGGCCTACAGTATAGTTGGGCCATATGTAGCCCAAACTTAGTAACGGCCCGTTAACGGCCTGTGAAATAAATTGGGGCCACCTGTTGCCCGCTTCGATGTCGGCCTGTTAACGACCCGGGAGGTAAGAGGGCCGACCATTAACTTTCGGCCTATTAACGGCCCATTAACTTAATGGGCCCACTAAAGTTCGTTCATGTCTTTAGGCCAAATTAGATAATTTGAGCCCATTACGACGAGCAAAGGTGCAGCATACAGGGAATAACGTTGCACATCCATAATATATTACAGGAAATTACATCCACTAGGCAATCAAAGATTGGTGCCAGTGCAAATAAATGAGCAGAACCTAACCATCTACAACGTCACAATCTGCAACCTCAGTACAGATGACGCCCATAAGATTCTGGGCAAGTTCTTGCTGCTTTACTACACTGTCTCTGAAAACATTAATCAGTTGTTGTGTCGCACGACTCTGCACCTCTGATTCATCCACCATTTCCATCATTGCTTCAGCCATTAATTGGTTCACAAACATACATTTATTCCGTCGCATTCGATATAGAGGATACTGAACAGATTCAGATGGCGATTTTGGCAGGCTTGTATTATTGATATTGGAGAGTGTCTTGAGCACTGCATCATAACATAAATTAGGACGGGAACCAAACAGATTAATCATGAGTTATTGCCATATTACCTGGCCTAGATTTACTGGAAAGAAACAATGGGGTTGCCTTGCTATTTTCAGAGTTTGTCTTCTTATCTTCAGCAGCCTGCACAAAATTAACACACTAGCACTGCTATCATTGGCCAAGTCAGATAATAGGAAAGCAACATTGACACAGCGAACGTTTGGGCAACTAGCCTACACCAAATTAACACAATATGGCATAGCTATCATCAGCCAGGTAAGGTAATACGAAAGCAACATTGACACAATGAATGAATGGGCAATGAGAGAAGCACTACAATTCAGTAATGTGCGTGATATGAGATAGCACATTCATGCAGCTCAGTACGCAAAACTACCAGGCAGTTTTCCTTACAAAAATCAACATTGGCGCCTTTAACATTTTGCTACAACTAATTTTAGATCAGATAAAGGTTAGATTCAGGCCGATTAACAAAATACGTGGTGATGTAAAAATATAGTGATATACAACAGGTACTTACATCAGCACTGGAGCACAGAGAATTCCCGCAAGATATTTTCCTCGAATACGATCCCAATGGAGGAAGTCTTGTATCGTTTAACCTTATTTTCTAAAAGAGAGACGGGTAAGAAACATGTAGAAAATATAATCAGAATGCTATAAAATTTCATGATGCGAGGATACGCACACGCTTCTTAGAATGGAGTTGACATTCTTTTGCCACTGGAATCTGCTTATTATCAGTGGGAGTTGGGTTTCTCTGTGCTGGAGCAGTATCTATGAAAAATGGAGTTCGTTTATTATCTCCTGGCGTTTGGATCTTTTGCAAAGACCTGGTTTGTAACCCTTCAGATTCTAACATAGCCGTCTTCCCCTTGCATGCCTTATATAGAAGAATGGTGCTTCAATTATAAAACATGCTATAGCAGAGATGGAATAGGTACTGAAGAATAGAAAGGCATGACATATTGACATGTATTCCCTCCATCCGGAAATAAATGGATGGGTCTAGGCGTATTTCAGTTCTAGATACATCCAGTTTGATCCATTTCTGCGGCATGTAATCCGGGCGGAGGGAGTATGACGTAAGAGCTAGGGATACGACAGGAAAACACAGTAAAAAACACTGAAAACCCACTGCAGAACCAAAGTAATCAAACCCACTGATATGAGATAGTACACTCATGCCGCTCAGGATGCAAAACTACCAGGCAGTTTTCCTTACAAAAATCAACATTGTGGCCTTTAATCATACATTTTGCTACAACTAAATTTAGATCGGATAAAGGTTGGATTCACGCCGATTAACAAAATACATGCTGATGTAAAAATATAGTGATATACAATAGGTACTTACATCTGCATTGGAGTACAGAGAATTCCTGCAAGAATCTTTCCTCATAGATGATACCAGTGCAGAAATTCTTCTATATGTTAAGCTTATTTTCTAAAAGAGAGATGGGTAAGAAACATATAGAAAATATGATCAGCATGCTATAATATTTCATGATGCAAGGATACGCACGTGCTTCTTAGAGTTGAGTTGACATATTTTTGCTAGACTGGAGCGGACAAGTTCTTTGGCCACTGGAATCTACTTATTATTAGTAGGAGTTGGGTTTCTCTGTGCTGGAGCAGTATATTTAAAAACTGGAGTTGGTTTATTATCTCCTGGCGTTTGGATCTTTTGCAAAGGCCTTGTTTGTAACCCTTCAGATTCTAACATAGTCGTCTTCCCCTTGCATGCCTTGTATAGAAGAATGGTGCTTTAATTATAAAACATGCGGCAGCAGAGAGATGGAATAGGTATTGAAGAATAGAAAGGCATGACATATTGACATGTATTCCCTCCATCCGGAAAAAAATGGATGGGTCTAGGCGTATTTCAGTTCTAGATACATCCTTTTTTATCCATTTTGGCAACATGTAATCCGGACGAATGGAGTATGGTGTAAGAGCTAGGGATACGACAGGACAACACAGCAAAAAAACACTTGTTGAATGTAAAACTGTATGCTAGCAGAATACATATAGAAATAACTAAGGCAACATACACGTGTATGATTGGGAAAATAAGATGGCATTGCAACAGAGCACTAGAACAGCACTTCAATGTAAAAAACATGGTATGGTAGACAGATGAAGTACATACTGATGAATAACAATGCATAAGATATTCGGAAGCATGATGTCCAAATTAAGCAGATGGCATTGCGATAGAGTAGAATGACAGTACTTAAATTTGAAAACATGTTATCATGAATGGAATAGGTACTGAAAAATAGGAAGGCATGACATATTTACATGCATGATCAGCATGCTAAGCACATGGCATTATAACAGAGTAGATACACTCCAGGACATTATATGCATGTTGTACCCATATCACAGGCCAAGTTAGAGCAAGGACCTTGTGGGGTGAAGAGGATTCATCATCTTTCTGCAAGTCTTCTGAAGAACTTCCTTTACATGTTCCATCATATTGGGTATCATTGACATCAAGTTTATTGGCCTTTACATTGCTCCATGAGGTTCTCATGGATATATCAGTGTGTGCAATTATATCTGACATGCATGGAAGACAACTAGTAGTTAGATTTATGTAATGAGTGCCTGTAGGAGACGACATAAATAGTAGGACCGGGGTTAACTAGCAGCAACAGGTCTCATAAACTAAAGGGAGAACACAGATGAAAGCTACAGAATATGTATTGTTTGTACTCGAGATTAACTAGATGGCACACAAAAGTATTAAAGAACAACATAGGAGATACTAGAAGTGGTATAATACTATAATCACCAGCCTGTGGGATACCATTGGCTGATGGATGATAACTATGGAACAGTGTTACCTAAAGAACAAGTATCTTAGCTGAACTATGGAACAACGTTAACTCCTGAACAAGACCCGTAAGAGATCAGCATGAATATACAGTGAAATGTGATGATCTATTTTCCATGCTTAGATGAATAACAAAGCCATAAATGTTGCACACAAGTAAGATGAGGGTACAACCTATTTGGCTGCCATTCATAGGAGTGAGCATCATGTGTTGACTTGTGGATGGCCCTGCAGTTGTTGTGGCTGTGCATGTCGGGCACGTGCATTCGATGCAGGGAACTGTTGAGTGGGGACTATAGCTCCCTTCTGGTGTATGCTTCCCCTGTTGGAGCAGCTGCGGTGAGTCGGAAGATGGTGTGTCTGAAGATGCAGATAACGCATAATGTTAAGAACGACATATCTCTTTGATCTGAAGAAATACACTAAGAGATCAACAGCAAGGTACGAGAGTGGTCACACATATGTTGACTGAAGACTAAATTGGGGTCACATGATTTTATTTTATTTTGGTACTGTCTGATCTACGCCGGATGGATGGCCGTCTTGTGCCTCCCAACTGACACTGTTCGGAATCTTCCCCGAAGAGCCAGCGACCAACGGCAGAGCAGCCTGCCTCCGCTGTCTGTGGCCCCGGCCAAAACCCCGCTCCCCGCCCCACCGCACTGCCGTGGTTGCACCGCCCCTGGGCCAATCCACAAAGACTCCCCATCATCCAGATCCGGCGGCGGCAGTAACTTCAACCCACGCAAATCTAAAAGATAGCCATCTAAGCGCTGCTTCCGCGGCGAACTTTGCGGCCCCGCACCCTTACGTTAGACACCAGCCAACCGACAGCCTAGGAGCTCCGCCGCCTCGAGGGGTGCTGCTTCCCATTGCAAATCGATTGGCCCAGAATAAAAATTCAGACAACTGACGCCTAAATAAAGTGATTTGAGATGAGGGTGCGACCTATCTGGCGGCATGGTGAAGTAGGCAGGTCCAGCTGCCGAGTCGGTGAGGCCGGCACGGTTGCGGTGGCGACCAGCGGCAGGGAAAGAGCGATGTCACGACGGTCGACGGCTACGCCGAAGCAGCGCCAGGACTCTGGACGGATCCAAAGTTGGAGCCGCTCCAGCGCCGTGAACAACGGCGGGGGTGAATCGGCTCCGGTACGGTTCACGCGGCCGTCGTTGAGGCAGCACCAGCAGCACGGAGTAAGAGGCGCACGGCCCAGTGCACGATGGCAAATGGACAACGTCTTCGGCATTAGGGAGGAGGGTGGCTGTGAAATTGGTGCGGTGGGGGCACCATGGAGGTGGGGCTGAGGTTTCGCGGCTCGGGAGAAGGGAGCTTCCCGGGGAGAAGGTGATTTGGCGCCCATGAGGTATGAATGGGGGCGGGCAGGGGAAATTGGGAGGGGAGTGGAACCATGTCTTACGGACGCATTTGTCTGAAATGTGAGGGGGAGTTACAGTTCTACCCTTGCCTATAGGCTTCTCGGCTTGGGTCTGTGTACTGAGGGTCGGGGATAGTAGAGTAACTTTGCTTCTCTGGGCGGGAGCGATTTCGGGCGAGGAGGGCGTGTTTTGAACTATAGTGGGCGCGAGCGATTTCGGGCAAGGAGAGCGTGTTTTGAAATAGTGGGCGCGAGCTATTTCGGGCGAGGAGAGCGTGTTTTGCCGACCATGGTTTATGAATTATTCGGCACATGTCATTTCGGCCGAGGAGAAGGCGCGCTTGGATGAAGTTACGAACCTACCCTTGATGTACAACGGGCCAATTGATGCGTGTCCCACATAGGACGGTAATTTTGCGTCTCCCATGTATTTGCTCGGGCGAATTCCACCAAGCAGAGAGGATGTTTAACGGTTCATTCAAATTTTGGGAGAACGAGCATCCACGTCTACCTTACCTAGTCGATTCGGATCAAATTTTGAAATATTATATTGCCACTTCTTTTTTAGATGGAGAGATGATGCTCGGGGAGTAATGTGTTTTTACATGCTCGTTGCTAGCCATTTACTATATGACAAATAGTTGACCCACTCAAAAACGCGAATCAAACCCAAAATGAAATATCTTGATTCAATGAAATAGCTCGTTCAGTAGGTCAAAATAGTGAACTAAATCCAAAATTGAACACCTCAATCGAGTAGCATGTTGTACAGTATTATAGTACTCCATGAACATGTTGAAAGTCAAATTAATGAACTTGTTTGATATACGCATATATCTGTTCATGTGTGGATTGCTGACAACATGTTCTCCAATTTAAATATTTGAATGCAAGTTTATATCGAAACATGGTTTATATCAGTCTTTGATGCATAAAACGCGACCTCCCCCTCTCCCGGACTCCTGCTCTCTCTCTCTCGCCAACAATCTTTAATTCTGTCACACGCATCCGACACAAAAACCTTGTTCATCCCTCTCCCTTTCTTTCCATCTCTCTCTCTCTTTGTGTGTGTGTGGGGGGGGGGGTCTTTCTAGTTCGCATGCATATATACACCATCTATAGGTCTCTCTCTCACACTATGTATGATACTCTAGCTAGTCCAAGCTAGATATCTTGGGTGCACTCATCGTACGCACATAGATTCCTTGGCTCTTTGCCTATAACTCTCTCACGCACCACTATGTCGTCTCGGAGCTCTTCCCCCCCTCTCTCAAACTCTCCATCCACCTGGGTCACACATACACATGCATATCTCACTCGCACTCGATAGGCCAATCTAAAACTCTATTTCTCCCCCTTGTTCTCTCTCCATCTCACTCGCGCACACACACAATCTCATGCCCAGCTAGCCAAGTATGATGGTCTCTCACTCAATTGAAGGCACACGCAGTCCCCCCTATATGTATATGACTAGCTAATCTTAGTCTCCATCACAAACATGTGCATGGTCTATCTTGGTTTCTCTCAGGGCATCTTCCTATCGCGGACGCACTCCCTCGATCTCCCACCCATATAGTCCCCTCACGATCTCGACGGGATCTCTCTATCACAAAGACACCCTCTCTCCCTCCTCATGCGTCCATGCCATCCATGTGTCCCTCTCGACCATTGTTCCTTGTTGGCCACACCTCTATTGGACATGTGCTACAGGGGTGTCTCTCTCCGTTGCAAACAATCACACACTAGCTATCTTCGTGTATCTCCTCGCCTCGCTTTTCCATCTCGTAGATGCATGCGTGATATGTTCGCATAAGAAACGAAAAAACACACTCTCTCTCTAATTTATCGTTTGTTGTCACTTTCTCTTTCACACACATACTCTTTTTGCACACTTACTCATTCTCCTTCACACGCACTTGATCTGTCTCGACTGAGGCACTCTCCTCGGTCCATAGCATATAGATTTATTGAAAAGTCAAACATCACAAAGTTTGACCATATACGTGGAGAAAAAGAATTACATCTAGTATGGCAAACATCTGCCATTAGATTCACCATGAGATGTAGTTTTGTATGATGTATCTTTGGTATTGTAGATATAAATAACATTTGCGTAAACCTGATCAAAGTTTCCAAAGTTTGACTTCTAAAAAATTTACATGCATTGCATTATCGAGCGGATGGAATATCTCTTTCCCCCTCTCAGCTATCTGACGCACCACTCAACCTTATCGGGGCTCCTCAATCTCTCTCAAACTTTATTGGTCAGTTTGGTTCGTGACCTGACCCTCATGCCTTGATGGCCGGTACTGCCTGGTGTGGACGTGAGATGTAAAATATTTCTGCCTGGCCAGGCTTGTGTGGTGCTGAAGCGTTTGGTTCATGCTTGGGCCAGGAAAAGCATCAACGTCCCATCAATCAATCCATGCATCAACTATTTAATGCTAATATCCATCCATGTTGCTGTTAGCTTTGTGGCCACACAACCAGGAACAACCAGGCGTTCGAAATCGGTCACCTGGGCCAAGCTACTTGCAGTGTATGGAGTTCATCCAGGCTAATTAAAGTGCAAGGGAACGCAGGCCAGGCGGGCATTCTTTTTCACAGGGTAGCAACCAAACAAGCGTGCATGAAATCCATCCACAACCCCAGGCCAGGCAAAAGATGCTCAGGACGCAAGCCAAACTAGCCTTATATCTCCCTGGTTCACACAAACACATGTCTCGCTCGCGCTATACATATAGACCCATCCAACACTCTCCGCCCTTGTTCTCTCTCCATGTGACACGCACCCCCCTAAGTACCATAATCCCTCAATCCATCATAGGCGCAAGCACTCCCCCCCTCCTAAGTATGATTATCTCTTACTAGCCAACAGGAACACACGTGTTGTCTCCTTCCATCCATACGTCTATCTCGATATCTCTCGGGGCATCTTCTATCGCGCACACACCTTGTCACTCGATCTCCCACCCATGTAGTCCCATCCCGATCTCCAAGGGATCTCTCTATGACAAACATACACTCTCTCCTCCCCATGTCTGCATTTTCTCCGTAAGTCTCTCTCGACCTCTCTCCCTTGTTTGTCAGACCCCTCTTGGCCACGTGCTAGCTTAGGGGTCTTGCTCTCTCGGTTCCAAACAACCACACACTATCTCCTCACCTTGCCTCCGTTCTCGAAGATGCATGTGTGATATGTTTGCATAAGACACACACGCTTTTTCTCTACTTTTATCGTGTGTTGTCCATGTCTCTTTCACACACGCACACACACTTTTTTCACTCTCTCTCTCTCTCTTGTTAGGGACTCTGTCACGTCCATATGCATATGGATGTTTTGAAAAGTCAAACCTCAGAAATGTTTGACCAGGTATATGTGGAGAAAAACATTTACATCTGGAACGATCATTAGATTCATCACAACATGTACTTACTTCATACTATCATTTATCTTTGATATTGTATATATAAGTAATTTCTTTATAAACTTGGTCAAAGTTTCAAAAGTTTGACTTAAAAAATGTTTGAACTACATTATCGAACGGAGGTGAAAGATCGTGGATGTCACCTAGAGGGGGGTGAATAGGCGTTTTAAATAATTACGGTTTAGGCTTGAACAAATGCGGAATAAACCTAGCGGTTAATTTGCCAAGCACAAAGCCGAAAACAACTAGGCTCACCTAAGTGCACCAACAACTTATGCTAAGAAAGATAAGCAACTATGTGATAGCAAGATATATGACAAGAAACAATATGGCTATCACAAAGTAAAGTGCATAAGAAAAGGGCTCGGGTAAGAGATAACCGAGGCACGAGGAGACGACGATGTATCCCGAAGTTCACACCCTTCCGGATGCTAATCTCCGTTTGGAGCGGTGTGGAGGCACAGTGCTCCCCAAGAAGCCACTAGGGCCACCGTAATCTCCTCACGCTCTCGCACAATGCAAGATGCCGTGATTCCACTAAGGGACCCTTGAGGGCAGTCACCGAACCCGTACAAATGGCAACCCTTGGGGGCGGTCACCGAACCCGTACACTTTGGCAACCCTTGGGGGCGGTCACCGGAACCTGTCAAGTTGCTCGGGGCGATCTCCACAACCTAATTGGGGACCCCGACGCTTGCCCGGAGCTTTGCACCACAATGATTGAGCTCTGAACACCAACAACCGTCTAGGGCACCCAAGCACCCAAGAGGAACAAGCTCAAGGGTACCAAGCACCCAAGAGTAATAAGCTTCTCAACTTGTGACTTCCACGTATCACCGTGGAGAACTCAAACCAGTGCACCAAATGCAATGGCAAGGGCACACGGAGTGCCCAAGTCCTTCTCTCTCAAATCCCACCGAAGCAACTAATGCTAGGGAGGAAAATGAGAGGAAGAACAAGAAAGAGAACACAAAGAACTCCAAGAACTAGATCCAAGGAGTTCCCCTCACATAGAGGAGAAAGTGATTGGTGGAAATGTGGATCTAGATCTCCTCTCTCTTTTCCCTCAAAAACTAGCAAGCAACCATGGAGGGATTGAGAGTTAGCAAGATCGAAGAAGGTCAACAATGGGGGAAGAACACGAGCTCGAAGGATAAGGTTCATTGGGGAAGAAGACCCCCTTTTATAGGATGGGGAAAATCCAACCGTTATGTGCTCAGCCCGCACACGAGCGGTACTACCGCTCAGGCAGAAGAAACAGGGAAAAGGAGCAACAAAACATGAACCTTGGGGCGGTAGTACCGCAGGAGACAGCGGTACTACCGCTGGGTTAAGCGGTACTACCGCTCCCTTCGGCGGTAGTGCCGCACAGAACGAAGGGGAAAGGGAAAGAGGGAACTGGGCGGTACTACCGCGGAGGAAGGGTGGTACTGGCGCTAAGGAGCGGTACTGCCGCACTACTGCCGCAGCGAGGTACCGCACAATCCGACACAGAAAAAGACCCCTCGAATCGACGCGGTAGGGACCTGGTAAGCCAACGGTAGTACTGCTGTGGAGTCACCGCTGGTACTACCGCTACGGAGCGGTACTGCCGCTTGTGACTCCTCAGCGGTACTACCGCTGGGTACCACGGTACTACCGCTGGGACCCTGACAAAAACCACACTCAAGAAAACTAGAACTGCCATAACTTCTGCATATGAGCTCCGAATTGAGCAAACTCAAGCTTGTTGGAAACAAGACAACAAGTAGCATCAAAACAGCGACCGAGAAGAGGCAGGGGAGGTATGCCTAACAAAAAGAGGAGTGAAACCTCCAACCGAGAAGAACCAACAAAACCTCCAACATTGAAAACATCATAGAAGATGCAAGCGAACTCCGTTTTCGATGAACTCAAGCTTGTCAACAAGATGACCGTAAGCTCTAAGACTCACAAAGAGAACCAAACAAGAACCAAGAAAGATGATGCAAGGATGCAATGGTTTGAGCTCTCAACGAACGATACGATCAAGCTACTCATTAAGAGCCCCCTTGATAGTATGGCAATCGATCCTATAACCCGGTCTCCCAACTACCATCATGAGATCGGTAAAATAGAAAACCTATCAAGCGCAAACCTTTGCCTTGCACATGGTCCACTTGCGCTAGATGATGACGATCTAGAATCCCTCAAGTTGGACCACCTTTCTTGATTGTGTTGGCTCGATGAAGACTAGTTGATTGCTCCCCCATACTCCACTATGGGTGAGCCTTTCTTCCGCACATCTTCACAAGTACATTGTCACCACAATGGACGGCAAGCTTCAAGCATTTGATCACTTCGTGATGCTCCACTTGAACTTGCACCGCAACCTTTCTTGATTGTGTTGAGTCGATGAAGACTAGTTGATTGCTCCCCCATACTCTACTATGGGCGAGCTACTCTTCCGCACATCTTCACAGGTCCATTGTCACCACAAAGGACAACAAGCTTCAAGCATTTGATCTCTTCGTGGTGCTCCACTTGAACTTGCACATTGCAACCTAACCCCACAAAGAACCTCACAAAGATCATGGGTTAGTACACAAAGCATAATTGACAATGCTTACCATACCATGGGATCACTTGATCCCTCTCGGTACATCTTCTACGCTTTGTGGGTTGATCATCTTGATTCACTCTTTAACTTAGTCTTGATCAACCTCTCATAAGACCAATCTTTAGGTAATTCCTTGAATAGCACCTTGGTCGACACAAACTCTCCTTGAAACCAACACATACTCCAAGAAAAGCATATGGACAAAACCTTCAAATATAACTCAAGGCAACCATTAGTCCATAGAGATTGTCATCAATTACCAAAACCAAACATGGGGGCACTGCATGTTCTTTCCGGAGGGAGTAGATCTTTCTCTCTCTCTCTGCTATCTCTCACGGGCCTCCCCTCTCATTCGAACTCTCTATACCGACGGATTATACGCTCACTGTGTCAGCGTATAGCTCCGTATATTGTTTAGTTGACCGGTCAACGAATCCACATGCTTCCTTGTTAGCTCGTGTTCTGTATCTTCGTGTGCTAGCCCATGTGGCAGTGGGTGAAAATAAGTAAACTAGAGGCCCATCCGACACGCGGTGAAGCAAACAAAGTTGAAACCACTCGGGGTAGCACCCCGCACGCTAGTAAATTGAGGGCGCATTGAGGACAAACTTCTTGCGCTCGAAGGACGCACTCGCGCACAATTCACCACTGCGCGGCGGCATGCACAGAAGGACGCACTCGCGCACACCCAGCACACAACACACACCAGCACACGTGTACACATCTAGGAGTCGAAGGCCATGGAAAAATCTGGCGCGATGGCCGCTGCCGGAGCCGTCCACCCCCAATCTTGGTGTTCAGTGCAATGCACGGGCATCTACGCACGGGAAATTATGTCGAACAGGGCTAGTTGTAAGCAGGCTAGCTCTACAGCCATGATGATAGTGACTGCAGATGGTGAGGCTGACTATGGTATGACAAACACGGCGCCTATACTCAGGTGTCATCTCCAGCGCAGGGTCTTGTCACTTCACTGTGAGGAGCAACACGTAATAATTTGACCAATAGGTAGTACAGTGCTAGTACTCCTCTACTACATTGGTAGTACTACTACTAGTACTAGTAGCACCACTGTCTGGATTTAGGAGTACTACCACGTCCATCGGCACCGAGGAACGTCTCCAGGTAGTATTGCTTGAGGCCGCCACGGCGAGGGGCCGCTTGGATGACAGCTTCGTCTCCTTGTTCGACGAGGTCCTCGTCGGTTTCCTCGACAAGTTCACCGTCGTCAAGAAGCTTGCGGACGACTTTGACGTAAGCCTCCAACCGACACGCCGAGGCTCTGCGATGCCTGCCACCCTCAACGGCCACTATGGTAACAACCTCTTTGACGCACTGGTGGCCCTGCGACTGCCCACCGTCGCACCGGAGAATGTCCACCTCGAGGTCGCGCTCGCCGCGCAGCGCCTGGCGCAGCAAGACACCATCGACATAATCACCCACGTCTACGCGCAAATCGTCCACAAGGACTACAACATGCAAGAGGAGGACGATAGGATGCTGGCCTTTTTGGAGCGCAGGGCAACCTTGGACGGCACTGTTCAGAAGCACGTTGAGCTCGCCGCCAACGCCGCTGCTCCTCACACGTCGGTTGGTGACCCGGCGCACTAGGGCGTGAGGATGTCGTTGAACGTTGATCGATCCGTATGTATTTTTATCTTTCCGTCAAATCCATGTAGTAGTATATGATACTACAGTAATTATCTTACCTTTCGCATCAACTTCATAATTTTCGTACGTAGTCCATGCATGAACGGCGCCAGAACCAAACTTCTCATTACTCTAGGCAAAATCGTTATTTTCTATCTATCGGTCGCGCCATGGAGCAGAACCAAATCTTACAAGTTACGAGTTCAAAAGGAAAAGCCTGCCGTGTTTACGTCACACCCCACACGGTTGGTCCAGCATGCCGCTCAAGCGGGAATGCGTGCGGTGTTGCATTTTCATTTAAAAGTGGGACCGCAGTTGAGCAAACCGACTATCGGCAAACCCCAACCCCGCCCACCACGCGATGGCTGAGAAAACAGGACGGAGAAGAGATGGCTATAGCACAGACTCCAAGAAAATTGTTGGATGGGACTCGTGTGGGTAGCCGGTGGTGTGTGCCGTACTGCTAGACGTGAATGCTAGTTATGGCCCATGCCACCCCACTATATTGAGCCTATATCGAGGTACGTAGAACAAAATTTCCTGCAGTCCGTGCTCAGCCCTCCTCTATCTCTCTTCTCAGCCAGCCAGCGGACGCGCGGAGCCCATCGTTTGTTTGCTCACATGCGGCCCCACATGTCAGGGAAAACGCAAGAGGACCCACTAAACCTGCACATCTTTCACCTCGACGTGCTGGTGATGAAAAACAAATCCAATAAAGATCTTCAGTGGCCACTTTTGGAGTTACTCAAGAGTAGTAAGATTCTATTTACAGTTTAACCCAAGATGCACATCTCGTGGCTTCAACTACCACTCTATTTTCTTTCATGACACGACCTGGATGCTGGATGTCCCACATGTCGGCAAAAGGAGGAAGAACCCGACCAAATCTTCGGTTCTGCTCTTGGATTAGACTAGTTGTGCTAACTTAATTTTTTTATTATGTACTCCCTCCGTTCCAAAATACTTGACTTCCATTTGTCCAAAAATGGATGTACCTATATACTAAGATATGTCTAGATACATATATATTTTGACAAATAGAAGGCATGTATTGTGCAACGGAGGGAGTAGAATGGATGCAAGTTTTTCTATTGGGAAGAAGAGTACATCCATATATTGATAGAGCGCAGTTTAGTAGGTGTTCTATCACTTTTAGCTAGCACAAACGCAAGATCGAGCCTCCGCAGATCAACAATGAATGCATCGAGAAGGCACTAATCCAACTTACAGGAGTAGTAAAATGTATTCTTGTGGTTCTTGTTTTCTTTGGTCTTGCTTTTCTAGTCAAAATTATCGTTGGAGTCCGTGCAAAACAGAGGTGTGTTTGGGGTCGTGCGTTGGAGTTGGCCTTACAAGTGGGACCGCAGTTATGGAAACCGACTATCGGCAAACCCCCACCTCGCCCGCCGCGTGATGGCTGAAGTTAGAGAAACGACGAGGTTGAAGAGATTGCTCTAGCATGGACTCCAAGAAATAATATGGTGTCAGATGGATGTCGTGGTGGTGGCGTGTGCCGTACTCCTGGATGTGAATGCTTGTTCTGGCCCATGCCACCCTACTACTCCCTACTACTTACTCCTACTATATAGTACTAGTATCGAGGATTTGAGGTGCTAGTTACGTACAGCGGACACATGAACATATGGCTACAGTAAAAACACCCACCCGACGCGCGAAGCATGTGAAGCTAGTACAAATAGTGTACTACTATTGTTGATTGGCCTCATCCGATAACCTGTTGCAATGCACGTACAATTATGTATTCGGAAAATGTTTTTCTGCCTCGTCGCACCACTCACTCAGAGAAATAACTCGAAAGCCATTCATAAATTTAGTAAGTTTATCACACGCGTATCATTTTATTACATACAACAGGTCATCAACCCACATCGACAACGAGGATACATTATAAATACTAAAGTTTTCACCACACAACAAATAACAAGCAATGAAATGAACTTCAACTCAACCATTCCTCGGCGTTGGAAACGCTTGCTTTGAACCACAAGTGATTCTCTGGGATGGGCCATCGATTGTCGATCTGGAAACCAACGCAGGACTGATCATCCAGGCTGAAGCGGCCTACTATATCCCTACCAGGGTAGGGAACCACACAAATGTCCGAGATATAGACACAGTTGCTTCTCATAAATGTGTCAACAGCAGTTGGATCGCCTTTCACCATCATCAGATAGTTTTGTCCAAGGAAGAGCGAGTTTTCTCCAAGACTATCAATTCTGTACCAGGGAGAAGGATTTGGCGCTAGCACACTAGTATCCATCCCGAATACCAGGCAACGGGTGTTGGAATAGGTCCGGAGAGTGCGACCATGGGAGACACCTGCTTCCTTACCAGTAACATCATCAGTGGGCTGTATACACACAAGAAGAGGTGATCCATCGGAATTAGTTGCCAGGCGCCACAGAGTATATGGGCGCTGCTCGTCCTCATGCTCGTGATCATCACCATCGTCATCTCCCCCTTGGTTATAAAAATTTTCAAGTATAGGTGGTGGGATGTTCACATGACCTTGGAAACACAAGAAGAAGGTTAATTAGTAAAGGGAAACTTGCTAACCCGCATGCATGTGGATGAAACAATTATAATTATGGCGGAAGAAAAACTTACCGAAACTATGAGGATGCCATGCAAAAACAGTGCCACGAGTGGTGGCAGCAAACACAAGGCGCTCGTATTGAATTGCATCACAGTACTCATCCGTGTACATAAACTGATTTTTGAGCAATATCCATTGAGTGAAACCATCAAGGAAGGCAACAAACTTGTAGAAGATAGCATCAACATCATAGTCGTTATAATTCCAAGAGCGGTTGGGAACTCGACAAATTGCTATCTTCCATAGAATACAATCACCATGATCGTATTTGAACGTGCGTACATTACCGGTGTGCTCAACCTATGGGCAGTGTGCTGAGATTTTTGGAAGTGGAACCCGGTGACGAGTGTACACATTCACAAGTTCCCACTCGCAGTTGGACCCAATGTAAACAACCCAATCTCCATTTGCGCCCGCCCAAGCCTTGCCCTCAAGCGATGGCATCTTAACATCATACGTATCATTATCAAGCGACATCAACTTGCACAGGGCGAGGCCTCCGTCATGCCGGTGCCAGTCATCATTAGGGTCACGGCGAAGAAGATAGGGGAGATCAAACCGCTCCTTGACTCTTGGGTTCTTTGTAATGATGTTATTAGTTGAGTCGAGAATGGTCTTGAACGAACCTGCCATGCTAGCTGAGGTGATGACGTCGCACCGATCAATGAGTTCCTCCACCACGTCATCTTTCAGATCGGGGCAAGAATAACGGGGTCGTTTCCAGCCTGTTCCCTCCATGGAGAAGACGATCGAACAATGGCAGAAGAAAGGGTGAAGGGCTGAAGGAAAATGGAGGAGGGAGAGGAAGAGCATGCGACAGAAGTTCCAAATCGAGAGGGAAAGGCGAAGAGTCGGTGGACGGTTGCAAGTTTGCCATGGTTCATGAAGAGGCGCCCCGGCCTACACGTCCGTTCAGAAATACTCCTACTACTCGCCGTCGTCTCACTTATATGTTGGAACAGGACCACATGTCAACGAAACATGGTGTGTAATTTCTCGTGCAAAATGCGATCTGGCCGCGTTGGCCCGAGGTGCCGCATTAGTTATCGACCTTTATTTTTTTAATGGCCTGCCGATCAGTTTTGAAGCACAACTAACTGGTACTGTATGCAGAGAAAATATAAACTACTCTACCACTACTCCACCTCCAGTACTAGTAGTATAAAAAAGATATATAGGTTGGAGCTTGAGCGCTTTCTTGCTAAGGGCTGCCCACTTGCTTCTCACACTACCACCCTCTCTCCAGATCTAAAAAAGACGGCCCCTCTCTCCCTCCTCACCGGTGGTCAAAGATCCGCCGGGGAAGAAAAGGACATGCAGCGTTGACACACTCGTCGTCGGCGAGCGAGGTCATGCACTAACGACAAGGTCGTCCTCTTAGACCTAGCGCCCGCATGGGATGGCCTCCATCCCCAAGCTCGCTGCCGTAGTGTGTGCGGAGGATGACGACCATGAGCGAAGCCACTTCCCGCCGACCCTCAGGTATGCTACCTCTTTTCGAACCATAACCTTGTTCTATTGCCCCATCTACCACGTCGTTGCATGTGGATCTTTTTCCACTCCACCATATTCCCAATTTGCTATCCTCTACTCTGCTGGCCACGCAGACGAAAACCATAATTTGCACTATTAAAGGAAACCCTACTTCATGCAGACTAATCCATGTCTAGGTTGAATAAGGAAAGGAAGGGAGACTGTACTGTCCAAGAGAGTAGGCATCGAACCCGCATCTAGGTTGAAAAGGGGAAAATCAGTAGCTAAGGAACGAGTCTCGTGTTTCTTGGTTGAAGAAGAGTAGAAAGGCATGACAACACAATGGAGAATGACCAGGTCGATCGGTTTGTTGTCCTCACATAGGAAAAAGGTGGCTAAAGAGAGAAAAAATGGGACGTAATCCACATATGCTGCCTGGATATTTGTTGCTCTGGGCAACCATACCTCCCTCACCACTCTGCGTCCATGGAGGTACATCATACTAGTGCGCCAACTGTCCGAATGGGCCTCCCATGCTCTTACTGCCACTTTTGTTGCTATTAGTATAACGCCAGCAGTCAAGTCAAGCAATGCTACTGCTAAAGTGATGCCACATTTAACTAATGCTGCTCTCAGTCTAATGCCACCGATAAATTTAAGCAATGCTAGCAGTCTAAGGCATTCTAATGTTGTTGCACAGCCAGTATACCAATGATGAAACTTGTTACTACCTTCAGATTTTTGCACTGTTAATGCTTATAGATTACATACCTCACTTTCATGAGATAAGTTAATTTTTTTTACAGTGTCACCAAAATGCCAAGGCGCTGAAGTCATTTTATTTTGGTTAAACTGCACAAACAATTATGAAGACAAGAGGAAAGGTTAAGAGTGGGCACCTCCTCCTCCGGCTGTTTTCTTGATTCATTCGATCAAGTTTTTATGTTTGATCGATTATCAAGATTGGGATATCAATTTTTAAGGTCCCCCCCTCGAGTTCGAAATTATATTTACCTTGGAGGTACATGGTTTGCAATTTTTTTATACTGTCATTAGTTAATAATGCTAGTTACATTCAGACTTTTGTATTTGGTTTAATGGTCATGCAGAGCTAGTATACCAATGCTGAAACTTGCTACCTTTACGTTTTGTATTGTTAATTCTTATAGAAACCTTCCAGTGCTAGAGTTTATTGAAATCTGTTCAGTAAAACCATTGTATTGTAACCTGTAATAAACTAACTACTCTACTGTTGCACTAGCCACTGGATTAGTGTATACTTGTAGTATTCGAATGGTGTTGCATTAGCGTATGGACATAAATAAAGTGTGGCAAGCATTCCCACATATGTGCTCAAGAAAACTACTACCAGTTTTTCTAAATACTAGACGTTTGGGTACTTTAAATTGAACCACGAAAACGTCTTATATTAAGGAACAAAGGGTGTAGAGTTCACTCAAATTATCCCGGTAAAGCTAGTCACAGCTTTGTTAAAATTAATGTTCATTATGTTATCGGAGGAGGTCTGTATGTTTGTCTCTAATGCCTGTGGACTACATAACTGACATCATGATGTAATGTTAAGTCATTTCCTTTTGTACAATGTCACTGAATTGTCAAGGCGGTGATGGCATTTTATTTTAGTAGAACTGCACAAAATTTGCTTAAAAGAAGAGGAAAGGTCAGGAATGGCTCAGATTTTCAGAAAAAACTATGTATGCCTTCCTGACATCAACCGTTGTTGCTTTGTTTATTCCTTCAAACAGGTGGTTAGAAACAATCTTGCTACCTTTTCCCATTATGAAATTGGAATGCATATATTTGTGAGTCTATGCTTCAACTAGTGCCACTTTTAGAGTAATCACACTTTCAATATATATGCAAACATGGATGCTCGATTTTAGTGGAACTACACAAAAAGTCCAACTGGTTCAACATTAGGAGCATGTTTTTTTCCAAACCTTTATATCCAATTGGTGGCACTATGAGCTGTTCATTACGAAGGTACATGGTTTGCTACTATCTTGCTACTCTTTTTGTACTGTCATTAGATAGTAATACTAGTGGTTTGCATGTGAATTTATTGGCAAGGTGGACCTACATTGGAGGTGCTGGACAGGATTCAATGATTGGATGCTCAATTTCGGTTGTATTGAATTCACCTCTTCCATCACTGCGAACATGGATATCCTTGGTCTGATGAAGAATAGGCGCTATATTTCTGCTCTGAACCAGCAAATCAATTCAGTATGAAATTGTCCAGGGAAAAACATAACTGTATCAGATTGTCTAGTGCAGAACATGACAAATGCTAAGCGGAAGAGACATGTTAATCCGAAAATACAAGGTGTGGTATATGTTTACTAGCTGCTTGATATTTGTGCAGACAGAGATGTCTGCCCGTTGCTATATGGCAAACAAACAAAGTGTCCGCAATTTTGGTTGAACTGCACAAGAGAATAGTATAGTCACTGCATGCAGTGCCATTTGAAAATAGACACAGAAAAATTGGATAGTCACTTCATGGACTACAGAAAAGTAGTACTGTACTATTTATTAGCCAACACTAGGTGCTTCATTGCTTTGGTCTGATTATACAATGGGCATCATTTTGCCTAAGTTAAAGTTTGTATTCCGAAAATAGTCTCGCGGTGTGATCGAGAGAAGACCAAATCATATTGCAGTGGATGTTCCTCCATCATGTGTGGTTCATTCTCATGGTTCCAGCTATTGGTGAAACCACTTACGTTTGCAAGAGGAATTGTAGACTTCACAAACAAATTTGTCTTTTAGTCTATACTGAGTCTTGGCCAAGAGAAGCATCCATGTTAGTAGGAAAAACAGATGTTTTTTCTAGATCTATACTGAGTCTTGGCCAAGAGAAGCATCCATTGTATATCTTAATATTTTTGTTGTTGATTTGTTATTGTATATCTTAATATTTTTGTTGTTGATTTGTTATTGTATATCTTAATATTTTTGTATATAAACTTGGTCAAAGTTTGTAAAGCTTGACTTTGACCAGAGCTAATATGCGAACTAAATAAAAATGGAGGGAGTACCTCCTTTCCGGTTTGCAGGCTTGATTCAAACCTCTCACCAACCAAGGTACTCCCTCCGTCCGGGATTTATTAGTCCCGTGAGCAAAGCAGCAAGACCAAGGCATGGCAATAATTACGGCATGCAGAAGTTAAAGCCTAATTAATTCCAGCAATTTAAGTGGCTGCATGCGTGCCCTCGGCCGCGACTCGTTGCATGCTGCTTCGCGTACTGCCTGCGAGCGATTCTGAGTGCATGCATGCAGCCGGCCATAATTAACGCAGCTAACTGATGCGAAAAAAGATACGCTTTAAATCCGTGGAATCATTATTGACAAGGAGGAAGATGATTCGAGTGCACTCGTTTGACCGCCGTGTCGGCGTGCGACCCAGACGGGACGGGACGGGACGACACAGTCATAATTTCAGTTTCTCTAGTTTTCCACGGCAAGCTGGCGCGCTAAGCCATTATGCATTGAATTCCGATGACCGTCGCTCTACCTTCCGCCTATAAGTACTGTTTCCTGGCCTTCTTAGGTGCCACCGTGACCCAACTCGCCATATCCTCATAAGCCCCGACTGGCCCGACATCGCTCGCCACGTCCGCCATGCCCCCGCCCATCCGCGGTAGGCGACGCCGGAGGCGGTCACCGCCGGAACTAGTGTTCGGGTTTTCACCGGAAGGCAGACGGAGGGAGGAGGCATTCTATCTGTCTTTAGATGGCAATGCGGAGATTGAGGAGTTGCTGGAGCGCGACCGCCTGGCGGAGGAGCAGTGTATCGCCGATTTGCGCCGCCAGCGGGACATGGAGCAGCAGCTCACCGACCCTCTGAGTCGCGAGCAGAGCGCCCGCCACAGGGCCGACTATGTGGAGGCCGGCGCCCGGCAAATAGCCCTGGAGGCTGTTGGGCACGCACGCGTTCACGACGCTGATTTTTACTACCAGCTCGTTAAGTGGGTTTCCTGCTTGGAAGTCGAAGCTTCGGTGGACCACGCCGGCATGGAAAGGGCCAACACGCGCGAGCAACGTGCCCTATCGCACCTCTGGCCTCTGGCAAGTCCGAGGCGAGGCGGAGGACGCCGGTACCGGCGTTTAGCATGGACAGCAGATGGTGGCGAGCATCGTCTAGTTAGCTAAGAGTAAGTTAGTACTTGTACGCTACTAGAGTGTTAGTGGGAGTAGATAGTTAACTTGGCTATGATGGTTGTCAACGTGGAAGTTCAGTACTCTATATGTGGATCAGACCTGTTACTTTTGTCTGAATGTTGAACTTTTTTGTTTGAACGTATGGAATGGGCTGTTATTTTTTTTAAATGGGTTGTATTTGTCCTCCACGACTTAGAGGCTGACTTGTGGGCCTAGCAAGTTGACGCGTACACAATCAGGAGATGATTGTACGTGGAGAGGATGACAGCAAGGACCCGCCAAGGTCATGGCAGTACGCAAGCAAGTGCCTCCTTATTTCAAGCCAATAAAAAATGGCTCCTCCTAGTGGATTTCTGACATCTAGGTCCCATGCCATTGTCAACATAGTCAATAAATGATAGAATTGCACAACAAGCGGCTGACACCAGGGACCCAACAGCTCGCCCAGTTATTCTTGTTTTGGGTTAATTTGATAAATGCCACTCCAAATCTGGTGTATCCGAGAAATGCCACTGCAATTCCCAAAGTTTGAAAAGACCATTTCATGCTATTTCTAGTGGCATTTTTCGAAGTCTGGACTGGCGTTTTTCAAAGTTTGCAAACTGCACTGGCGTTTTTCAAAGTTTGCAAAAATTTCAGTGGCATTTTTCAAAGTTTGGAAATTGCAGTGGCATTTTTATGAATCGCCATAATTGGAGTGGCATTTATCTAATTTGTTTTTGAGACGGAAGCAGGGTGTCAACTGGGATGTGCGGGACACTCTGGCCTGTCTAGACAGCCTTTTCTTTTATGTTTACCACAGACTAGCACAGTAGTTTTTTTTCTTTCTGAAAAATGGCTAGCCCAGTTCTTCTGTGATTTGTCAAGTAAGTCGCTTTATCAGGACTATTGGGCTGCAAATCTTTCAAGACGAGGAGAGCTTCATTCGGCTGGCCGAGAAAATGGCCTATCAGTAATGAGAAATGGGCTGTACATTTTTAAAACACATCAAACCGGCAATTATTTTCAAATATCTTTTTTTCATTTCAAGATTTTAAATTGCATTGATTTTTATGCGTGGACAATTTATTGGATTTTATATTGATATAAATTTATTTTTAAAATCAGTCTGAATGTGACTCGAAATTTTGGGATTAAAAACAGTTCAGACCGCACCGTCATATGCAAAATTTCGTATAATTTTTTAACTGTGGCTACAATATGGGCTGTAATGCTAGCATAAAGAATATGGGCTCCAAAAAAACCCGTAAGAATTAGCAAATGGATTGTAAATTATTTGAAATAATGGCAGATGGGTTGTATGATGTTTTCCACAGATTTGAGGCTTTCCACAGATGGCCTGTATACTGTTGGATGTCCATCCAACAGCCATCGTGCTTCTTCAATCTCTGCTCTTCCTGCTCCAGCCGCTCAAACAAGAGCCGGCGGGACTGCCTGCTCCCTCCTCCCCGCGGCCGGCTGTGCTGCGGCTCAGGCCTCACCGCCCCACCGTACTCCCATCGCTGGCCTAGCCATCCCTCTACTCACCCACACCTGCTGTTATTCTCCGGCGACGGCAGACGAACCAGTAAACCCTCGTACAGTCGTACTCCCCTCTGCGTGGGAAACAAAAACAACGACCGAGTCTTCCCTGCCTCCGTGTCGTTCCCTTCCTAGGCCTCGCCGTCGTCCGCCGCCCTGGTGCTCTCGGCGTGGCGTGGTCAGCGTGGTCAACGACTGACATGCATCTGAAGTGGACTATACATGGAGAGGCTGACAGCTGGGTCCACGGCCGCACGCAAGGAAATGCCTCCTTATACGCGCAAAATAATGATTTCCTCCACCTGACATCTGGGACCCACCGAAACGGCCTCTGTATTTCGTGAAAAAAATATTACCGCCACTGACAGCTCGGACCCACCAGCTATATCTTCGCACGCAAGGAAGTGCCTCCTTATTACGCACAAAAAAATGAATACTACCCCTGCTAGCTGGGACCCAGTATAGTGGGCCTACTAAGTTGACGGGGACGAAGGGCTTTGTCAACTTAGTCAATATGCACGATTCTAGCTCGATCGACCGTACGATGTCCATCCAACGGCCGTAGTGCTTCTTCAACCTCTGGTCTTCTTGCTCCAGCCGCCCAAAGCAGCGCCAGTCGTGCCGCCTGCTCCTGCCTCCCGTGGCCGGCTGCGATGCGGCGGAGGGCTCACCGCCCCCATACTACTCCCACCGCTGGCCAGGCCATCCCTCCACTCACCCACACCCCCTGTTATTCTGCGGCGACGGCAGCCTCACACCGCTGCGAACTAGTGAACCCTCGTACTCCTCTACGCGTGGGCATCCACTGCCGCGTCTTCCCCGGCTCCGCGTCGTCCCCTTCCTAGGCCTCGCCGTCGTCCACTGCCATGGTGCTCTCGGTGCGGCGTGGTCAATGGCCGCAACAAGGAAGTGCTCCTTATTACGCGCAAAATAATTATTCCTCCACCTAACAGCGGGGACCCACCGGACGGGCCACCATATTTTGTGAAAAAAACGTTTGCCCCTGACTGCTGGGACCCACTAGCTACATCTTCGCACGCAAGGAAGTGCCTGACAGTCGGAGCGTACGTAGCGTTGTCATTCTGGTCGCGAACGTGTACGTACATATATACTGGTCGATGTAGAGGCGCGCACGTGTCGTAGTAGAGGTGCGCACGTAGCATGTACACGTACGTACAACGGCCAGGGTGCAAGAAAGAAAATACATCCACGTATCTGTACATACGGGCGGGGTCTCGAACGCCTACTCGCGCATACGTATGGCCAGGGCTCGTGTACATGGCTGGGTCGGAACGGAGAAACAGGGTCATCGTCGTGTTCATGGGGAGGCAACGGAATGCGTCGTGTTCATGGGGAGGCAACGGAATGCGTCGTGTTCATGGGGAGGCAACGGAATGCGTCGTGTTCATGGGGAGGCAACGGAATGCATCGTGTTCATGGGGAGGCAACGGAATGCGTCGTGTTCATCAGGAGGGCTTGGACGGAACAGGCGATGGAAACGAGGCCTGGCGTACCGCAGAACGGAGGAAACGACCTTGTGTTCGACCGGCCACGTTCAAAACGGGATCCTGTTGATCGGGAGGGGTCTGGCGTACCGCAAAACGGAGGAAACGGACCTCCTACAATCGAAACGGGGGTCCTGTTGATCGGGAGGGGTGTGGCGTACTGCAAAACGGAGGAAACGGACTTGTGTTGGAGCGTTACGGTCGAAACGGGGGTCCTGTTCATCGGCAGGGGTGTGGCGTACCGCAAAACGGGACTCCATGGGATACTGTTCATCTCCACCGTCGACCCCCTCCAGCCTCCACGAGCTACTTTTCATCCATCGTCGACCTCCTCCAGCCTCCACCTGCGACTGTTCATCCACGGGCTCCTGTTCGTCCAGCCTCCACCGCGCGCTAATCCACCAGCTACTGTTCAACCACCCCTCTCCACGGGCTCCTGTTCAACCACCCCTCCACGGGCTACTGTTCATCCTGCCCTCCACCGTCTACTGTTCATCCTGCCCTCCACGGGGTGGTCCTGTTCATCCAGCCCTCCACGGGGTCCTGTTCATCCAGCCCCAACCGTCTCGATCGATCGGGGTCTTCTTCATCCAGAGGCAACACCACGGGGTCCTGTTCATCCACCCCCACCGGGAACTGTTCATCCACCCCCCCCCCCCCCCGCGCAATGCTCACTGTTCATCCGGAGGCAGCATCGATCGGCTTCAGTTAGCAGTAGTAGCGAAGGAATCGCTCGATCGGGTTTAGTTAACAGCCATCGATCGATCGCTCGGGTTCAGTAACGCGTAGCCTGCAGTGCAATAGCTCGGGTTCAGTTAGATCCCAACGCCTCGCTCGGGTTCAGTTAGAGCCAACGCCTCGCACACATGCGCGTACGTGTACGAGAGAAATGCGCATCGCTCGGCCCCCGACCTCCCACCATAACCGGGAACTCCCAGAAATTTTCCTTCCCCTTGCTTCTACCATGGTTTTTTCCGTCATGGACGGCCCAAAGAATGTCATGCAGTTGCGTCTCTGGCCTGCCCAGGACGAAAAGCCCATTTTCTGTCATGATTTTTTGTCATAGAAGTAGGAGCCCACCACATCTATGATGATACCGGATTTTGTCACAATTATTGTCATAGAAGTGTCATATGTACGACAGAAAAAAATTGTTCGGCCCAAAATGCCACGGATGTGTCTTTCTTGTAGTGGGAGCGGCTGCCGTGGTCTCGAATCCGTCGAAGATCAAGTCTCCATGGATATCCGTGACGTAGTTCATGCTTTCCAATCTGACCTGGTGGCCAGGGGCATAGCTTTCGATCTGCTCCAAATGGCCAAGCAAGTTGGCCCGCAGTGCGAAGCTGTCGAACACGAAGATCTGTCCAGGGAGGAAGACTTCTCCTTGGACAGCGTCATTGTGGATGATTGAAGGAGCCATCAAACCTTTTGACGATGGCACAGTGGAACTCTCAATGAAAGCACCAATGTCGGTGTCAAAACCGGTGGATCTCGGGTAGGGGGTCCCGAACTGTGCGTCTAAGGTCGATGTAACAGGAGATAGGGGACACAGTGTTTACCCAGGTTCAGGCCCTCTCTATGGAGGTAATACCCTACTTCCTTCTTGATTGATCTTGATGAATATGAGTATTACAAGAGTTGATCTACCATGAGATCGTAATGGCTAAACCCTAAAAGTCTAGCCTGTCTGACTATGATTATGAGGATATATCTACGGACCTAGCCCTCTTGTTTATATAGACACAGGAGGGATCTAGGGTTACATAAGGTCGGTTACAGAGAAAGGAATTGTCGGTGTACAACAATAGAGGCGCATCTCTGTACCCCTTTTCCTGTGCACGGGCAGTTAGAGCCGCGCCCGCGGCCACACCAAGCAGAACGAGGGAGGTGAGCCAAGGTAAGATCGAAGCCCAAGACAATCAAAGCAATGCCAAGGCCAAGACCACAAAGAGTAGAGGGACAAAGCAGGTTCCCCTAGCAAGACCCTTGCTGGGTGGCCTCAACGGCCCCGGCAAGACTCTCGCCGGGTGGCCTCAGCGGCCCCGGCAAGACTCTCGCTGGGGCAGCTCCCCCGCACCAACAGAGCGATCCACCCTTGAGCCCATGGCCCCCAGTGTCATCATCAGCATGGGGCCAGGGCTCGGGAAGGCACCCCTGTGGTGGCATGCGGCTCTTTGTGAAGACATATTCAAGATCAGATTAGAAGATGACGATTCACAGCAAGATCCTCGCCAAGGAAGGCCACCAGACCCCCGCAAGATTCTTGCCGGGGATGACAACACACCACGGCAAGACCCTTGCCGGGCCACCCGGCAAGGCCGTCGCCAAAGACGCCGGCAAGGCCACCGCCAAACCCACGTCAACCAGGCTCCCACCGTCGTTCACATGTAGCTGCCAGCCCAACCAACTGGCCGGGCACCTGCGTGGCAACATGCAGCTCCCAGGACAACCCATCAAGCGCATGTGTGGCGGCATCCAGATCTTTGTAAAGGATCCACCACCACGCCAACTCAGCTGCCTGCCTGCCTACATGGCACCGCACGCATCCCTGGCCGAGGCGCATGTCGAAGCGAGGAGGAGCGGCGACGGACGGGACGGGCCTCGCCCCCGTCCCTGATAAAGCAAGAGGACACCTAAGCGGTGCATTAAATGCACCTTGTCATGTAGTACGAGGGATAACCTCGTGCCACTATAGACCTTTCCACCTCCTGTGTGCCACTATGGCAACCCCTTTTTCCTATAAAAGGAGGCCCGAGGCGACAAGGAGAGGGATTCGGCTCTTTCGAACCATACGCTGACCACAGCTAGTTCGAGAGCTCAAGAACTCTCAGAAATACAGCCAAAGCAGGACTAGGGTTTTACGCATCCTTGCGGCCCGAACCTGGGTAAACGATCCTTGTGCTGTCTACTAGCCTTGCTCTTCTCGCAACCCTGCGCCCCGGCAACCGTAGTAGGGATACTCGTGATCCCACAGGTGTCGTTCCACACCGACATCCTTGGCGCGCCAGGTAGGGGGCGCAATTGTGAGAATCTGGTCTAGTAGTTAGCCTAGCAGTTCTTCATCACCATGGCCCCTAAGAAGAGGACAGCCACGGCGGTCGCGTTGGGAGCCGAACGACCCGTGCCAGTGCGGACGAGCAGCGGACTAGTCACAGACAGGACCCGGGCCGTGGCCCGTGGGCACCAGCATCGCCCAGGCAGTCGGAGCCTAGCGAGCGGCGCCGTTTGCACGCTAGACGACCGGCTACACGTCGCCGGGTCTATGGACGGAGCTGGCCCCCCCGCAGGTGGCGCGGGACCCTCCAGGGGCGTCGCTATGCCGACTCCGGGTGGCGCGGCGACCTCCGGGACTCCTACAGCGGCGACCACCGCACGTTCTTCCCATGGTGAGCATGCCGAGCAGCGTCACCCCGATGGTGACCCTAGGCATCGCCATGGGAAGAGCCTTGTGCGTCATCGACAAAATGAGGGCTGTCAGCACGCTCGCCGAAGCGCTGGCGAAAATGGTGCGCAGCCGGTGGGTCATGAAGGAGCTCCTTCTAACATAGTTAGAAGTCGAAGCGCGCCGCGATCCACGAAGCTGTCGCCGCCGCCCACGCCAGTGGAAGCTTTGGCACGTGCACAGCTTCTCCTCGACTTCCTTCCTGCTACGGAAAAGCTTGATGAGTGGAGGGCCACCATCCGGAGCCTCGTCGCCATCGCAAACAAAGACGATCCTTGACCGACTGGGGCCCTCGGGCCGGCGCTCCACCGAGCCACCACATTCTGGCAATGGGAGGACTGGGGGAGCTGCGGCCACGGTGCACTCTCCTCCTCCTCGCCAGCCGCCGCGGGCGTCGGCCCATTGCGACGATGCTTGTGATAACATCTCCATAGCATCGTCCGACCCTCGGACCCTCCGCGACCAGCGCCAGGTCCTTCGGGAGCGAGCTCACAAAGACGCTCGAACCACCGTCGAGCGCCGGCGCGAAACGCGCCGCCAATCGGACAAGCGGGCGGGGCCCGCTATGGACCACCCGACACCGGGGGGCCCCGGCGGCCTATCTTACGAGGTGGGCTGCCCGGCTTTTACCCGTGAGCTGAGGCAGTTCCAGTGGCCGTCCCACCGCACGTTCAAGCCTGACATCAGCGAGAAGTACACCGGCAAGACCCATCCGTCCGAGTTCCTCAGCATCTACACCATCGCGATGCAGGTCGCTAGGGCTCGCGACGACATGGTGCTTGCCAACTATTTCCCGCTGGCGCTCAAGCCCAATGTGATGTCTTGGTTGATGCACTTGCCGGTGGATTCCATTTCTTCCTGGTCAGATCTGTGCCATGAGTTCGTTGGCGCCTTCACAGGAGGCCACCAAGCTCATGGCCAGGCCAGTGATCTGCATATCATTCCCCAGAAGGAAGGGGAGACCCTGCGCAAGTACATCCAGAGATTCAGCTGGGTGCAGTACAACATCCCCAACGTTCATCCCGCCGCTGTGATTAGCATGTTCCACCAGAACATACGCAATCACAAGATGCGCGAGGAGCTGGCGATGACCAAGGTTAAGGATGTGGCCGAGCTCTACATTTTGGCCAATAGGTGCGCCCGGGCTGAAGAGGGAAGGAAGTACCCCGGCGAAGATGCCGGCGTGGAAACCGACTCTACTGATGAAGACGCCGCCACTCCGACGAAGAAGAGCCGGTGTCGCAACAGGAAATGCAAAGGCAAGGTCGTGCTTGCCATTGAGGGATCTGACAATACCAGTGCCAGCAAGAAGGTCAAGGCAGATGCCCCCGACAAGGAGATTGCCGGGTCCGCTGCCTACCAGGCCCTGGCGGCTACCGACAAGCCAAAAAGCTCCGACAAGCAATATTGTAAGATCCACCGCACCAAGGGCCATGACCTCCAGAACTGCCGACAAGTCGAGCTTCTTGCTGAGAAGCAAAAGGCTGAGTACGAAAGGCAGGACAAGGAGAAGGACCAGGACGGTGCTGAGAGATCTGGCAAGAAGCGTGGCGGCCAAGGAGGCCTCCCCGGCAAGGACAACCAGCAAGAGAGGCCCGCCCGGGGCCGCAACAAGAAACAACAATACAACAATCACGACGAGGACGACGAGTCTAGTGACCAAGGGTTCCAGAACGCTACGGAGGCCATGTGCGTCGATGGCAGCGCCTCGCTGCATACCTCTCGCCGCCAGCTCAAGCAGTGGGCGCGAGAGATTATAGCAGCAGAGCCGTCGTTCGACGCTCAGAAGCCACTGAAGTGGTCCAGCACGCCCCTCATCTTTCACGCCGAGGACCACCCTGACCGCACTACCACGGTCGGGTGTTTGCCATTGTTGGTCTCACCAACAATACGCAACCTCAGGGTGAACAAGATGTTGGTTGATGGCGGGGCCAGCCTGAAACTGATCTCGCCTGTCGTGATCAAAAGGTTACAAATCCCTGATGGAGACTTCGAGGAAACGGGCACGTTTCAAGGGGTCAATCTAGGGAGGAGCCAGCCGAAGGGAAAGGTCACACTGCCCGTGACATTTGGAGGACAGTTTAACTACAGGACGGAGAAGATCGTCTTCGACGTGGCCGAGATCCCCTTGCCCTACAACGGGATCCTCGGCCGCCCGACATTGGCCAAGTTCATGGCAGCGTCACACTATTCCTACAACATGCTAAAGATGCCCGGGCCGTTGACCATCATCTCCGTCCCCTCCGACAAGAAGGACGCACTGATCTGCGCCGACCAACTCTACCGGGAGGCAGTTGTAGCAGCTGCCGTCAAGGCACCTGCTCCTGCCGCTGATGGCCCGGGAGGGAAAAAGGAGCCCAGCAAGACCTCTCGCACCCACTCCGGCAAGCGCACCTCCTCGGAGTGTTATGCTACCGTTGAGGACATGCCAGAGAGCTCTACCGACAAGAGCAAGAGATCCAGAGCCGAGCCGCCGTAGACCAAGAAGGTGCCCGTCGAGGAGGATGGCATGGGAGGGGCCTTCATCATAGGATCCACCCTCGACAACAAATAGGAAGGCGCGCTCGTCACCTTCCTGTGGGCAAATTTCAACGTGTTTGCATGGCAAGCGTCTGACATCCCCGGTGTTCCCAGGGAGGTGATTGAGCACCACCTAGCTGTTTGTCCCCACGCGCGGCCCGTCAAGCAGAAGGTCAGAAAGCAGGCTCGGGAAAGGCAGGAGTTCATCACAGAGGAGATCAGGAAGTTGGAAGCGGCAGGTTTGGTGAGAGGGTGCTCCACCCGACGTGGTTGGCCAATCCAGTAGTGGTGCACAAGGCGAATGGGAAGTGGAGGTTGTGTATTGATTACACAGATATTAATAAGGCTTGCCCTAAGGACCCATCTTGTTGCTACGCATCGACCAGATTGTTGACTCCACATCCGGGTGTGATCTGTTATCATTCCTCGACGCCTAATCAGGCTACCACCAAATCTTCATGACAAGAGAGGATGAAGAGAAGACGGCATTCATCACCCCACGTGGTACATATTGTTTTTTACGGATGCCTTTCGGGTTGAAGAGTGCCGGCTCAACGTTTGCAAGAGCGGTCCAAATTGGTTCTGAACCTTAGCTCCATAGAAATATGGAGGCCTGCATGGATAACATAGTGGTCAAAACCAAAGACGGGCCCACTCTTGTGCAAGATCTGGAAGAGACATTT
Source organism: Triticum urartu (assembly GCF_056163025.1). NCBI lineage: Eukaryota > Viridiplantae > Streptophyta > Magnoliopsida > Poales > Poaceae > Triticum > Triticum urartu. Next base: position 92,589,283 of record NC_141877.1, read on the forward strand.
GCTAACCTGCGCAAGATCAACCTCAAGCTGAACCCTGAGAAGTGTGTCTTCGGCGTTTAGTCCGGCAAGCTTCTCGGATTCTTTGTGTCGCAGCGTGGGATCGAGGCAAACCCAGACAAGATCATGGCTATTGAGTAGATCGAGGCACCCAAGCGGATCAAGGATGTGCGCTGGCTCACCGGCTGCGTTGCCGCCATGAGCCGGCTCATCTCCAAGTCCACCGAGCGCGCCCTTCCCTTCTTCAAAATCTTGAAGAAGGCTGGCCCAATAGAGTGGACACCAGAAGCCAAGTGTAACGCCCCGGACACATCCGCCGGTGGTCATTACTCCTGGCGGGATTTAGACGGGCCCCACAGATCAATACTAGTCTTTTCTGCGCACTTTGTCCTCACTCATGTGCACCCGGGAGCAACTTCCCGGTCGGTCACCCATCCTGACACTACTCCAAGCTGAGCACGCTTAACTTTGGATTTCTGTCCGAATGGGCTCCCGGAAAAGAAGGAATTCCTTATTGATATGAGTAGTCTATCATCCCTAATAAGCCAGGCCATCACATACACCCCCACTCAGAGGAACTGACGTCCTCGTCGGGCCACATGAACGTTCCTTCTTGGCACAAACGTCTGTGCTTCCAGTCTGGTACATGTGCCATGCCGGGTGCCACGACGGGTCACAAACGTCATGAACAACATGACCACGCACCTGTCTGCAACCATCCGTGTAACCGCGAGGGTCGGCTCTGATACCAACTTTTAATGCCCCAGACACATCCACCGGTGGTCATTACTCCTGGCGGGATCTAGACTGGCCCCACAGATCAATACTAGTCTTTTCTGCGCACTTTGTCCTCACTCATGCGCACCGGGGAGCAACTTCCCGGTCGGTCACCCATCCTGACACTACTCCAAGCTGAGCACGCTTAACTTTGGAGTTCTGTCCGAATGGGCTCCCGGAAAAGAAGGAATTCCTTATTGATATGAGTAGTCTATCATCCCTAATAAGCCAGGCCATCACACCGAGGCAACACTGCAGGATCTGAAGAAATACCTTTCCTCCACACCAATACTGGTTGCGCCTAAACCACAAGAGTCGTTGCTGCTGTATCTGGCAGCGATGAATCAAGTGGTCAGCGTCCCACTGGTGGCGCAGTGGGGGTCGACGAGGAGGCGGCAGTGACGGCAGAACCAGAGGGTGGCAAGCCAAAGACTCCCCCGGCAGGGCCTGGTGCCGACAAGGCGCGGCCCCCGACAGAGTCTGGTGCCACCAAGGCAATGCCCGTGCAGTCGAGTGAAGTGGTACCGAAGAAGAAGATGGTGCAGCACCCGGTTTACTTTGTCAGCTCCCTCTTGCAGGGGGCCAGGTCGAGGTATTCCGGCGTGCAAAAATTGCTCTTCGGCCTCCTTATGGCCTCGAGGAAGCTGCGTCACTACTTCCAAGCCCACGAGATCACTGTCGTCACCCGCCTCCCGTTGCAACGGATACTGCACAACCCGGACGCAACCGGAAGGATTGTGGAATGGGCCTTGGAGCTGTCAAGTTTCGGTTTAAAGTTCGAAAGTACCTTGAAAATTCAGAGCAGAGTCTTGGCGGAATTAATCGCAGAATGGACCTCGACGCCTGATGAAGAAATCCAGGAGACCACTCTCCCCGGCAAGGAAGCAGATCGCGACTGGATCATGTACTTTGATGGGGCTTTCTCGCTGCAAGGCGCTGGTGCCGGTGTGCTACTCGTCGCACCCACTGGAGAACACCTCAAGTACGTGATACAGATGCACTTCCCTAGGTAGATGTCCACCAACAACACTGCCGAGTACGAGGGATTGCTTGCCGGTCTCAGGATCGCCGCAGACCTCGGGGTTAAGAAGCTCATCGTCAGGGGCGACTCGCAGCTCGTTGTCAGGAAGGTCAACAAGGATTATCAGATCCCATTGATGGAAGCCTACGTAGATGAGATGAGGAAGGTGGAGGAACGCTTTGAACGACATCGCCGATTACCTGTCAAAGCGTGCCGCATTCAAGCTACCTGTGGAACCAGGTACCTTTTTGCTCCGGTTAACTCAACCATCTGTCGATCCATCAGCGGGGCAGAACGGGCGGAGGAAATCAAGTCCCGGCAAGTACTTTCCTACCGAGCCCCCTGGGGCCACCAGCAAGGGTGCTGCCGTGGACGCTGAGCCTGCCCAAGAGCGACTGACTCCAACAGGGCGTCAAGTCCTGGCCATAGAGACAGCCGCTCTCATGGCGGAAGAAATGCCTTTGGTCCTTGCCATCGAGCCCCAGGCTCCGGCATGGGCGCAGCATACCATCCACTTCCTCCAAACAGGGGAGCTTCCTGAGGAGCAGGAAGAGGCAGAGAAAGTAGCCCGTCGGTCCGCCCTGTACCAGTTCGTCGATGACGTCCAGTACCGGAGGAGGCCAAACGGTGTGAGACTCAAGTGCATCCCCCGGGAGGAAGGACTGGAGCTATTGGCAGAGATACATGGATGCATATGTGGCTTCGGCATAGGGTCAAGGGCCCTTGCCAGGAAGGCGTTCCGGCTAGGTTTCTTCTGGCCCACCGCCCTCCAGGATGTGACGGCACTAGTAACCAAGTGTGAAGCGTGCCAGTTCCATTCAAAGAAGCTTCATCAGCCGGCTCAAGCCATTCAAACAATCCCCCTCTCTTGGCCATTCTCGGTCTGGGGGCTCGATATACTGGGCCCTTTCCCCCGCGCTGTCAGGGGCTTTGAGTACTTGTACGTTTCAATCGACAAGTTCACAAAGTGGCCGGAAGTGGAAGCAGTGAGGAAGGTGACTGCTCAGTCAGCCGTCAAAGTTCTTCAAAGGACTGGTCTGCTGTTTTGGTGTGCCAAACAGAATCATCACTGACAATGGCACGCAGTTCACAAGCCACGCCTTCATGCAGTACATCCAAGACCTTGGCAGCAAGGTCTATTTTGCTTCCGTGGCACATCCACGGAGCAACGGCCAAGCGGAGAGGGCGAATGCTGAAGTGTTGTGAGGCTTGAGAACGAAGACCTTTGACAAGCTGCACAAGAGTGGAAGGCGCTGGATTGATGAGTTGCCGGCGGTTCTTTGGTCGATCAGGACGACGCCAAATCGAGGCACCGGCCAGACACCTATTGCCCTGGTATACGGGGCAGAAGCAGTTCTCCCCACGGAACTCATATACAGGTCACCTCGACTGCTCACTTATGATGAGCTTGAGCAAGAGCCGTTGCGCCAAGATGATGTGATGCTCCTTGAGGAAGATCGTCTTCGGGCGGCTGTGAGAGCGGCACGCTACCAACAAACCTTGCGCCGCTATCATAGCCACAAGGTTCATGCCTGAAGCCTTGAGGAAGGCGACCTTGTTCTTCGGCGTGTTCAGTCGGCCAAGAATTCCAACAAGTTGACGCCGAAGTGGGAAGGCCCTTATCAGGTAATGCGAGTCACCAGGCCTGGCGCAGTCCGCTTGGAGAATGAGGATGCCGTCCCAGTGAGAAACTCCTGGAACATCGAGCATCTTCGCAAGTTTTACCCATAAGGCGCGGCTTGCCGGGCCTCCCGGCAAGCCACCTTTTGTACAAGCTTTGCCGACAAGGCATGTGACCCTTTGTACAAAGCCAGGCGCAGACCCTGAGCGAAGATAAATGAAGCGCTGGCGCCCTAAGTTATGGCATGCATGCTAGGTCGAGTCTCTTCCTTGGTTAGGGTTGATAGTGCTTAGCGGCGACTAACCCTAGCCTAGAGGTCGAGTGCGCGTCTGTATGTTCCTTTTTTGTCCTCCTTTGGTTCGCAGGGCACATGAGCACTTCTGCTGAGCCACTCGGAAAGAAGGAAATGGACCGACGCCCCGACCCCGGCAAGCCAGAGTTGCCGGGGGCTGCAAGCACAAGGATCCAACCGCGGTGAGATAAGATCACCAAGGGCTGCGGATCCAGATAAATCTTTTATCCTTTATCATGCATTTCGGAACCGGACTGGGGCATGTGAAACCTCGTTTTTATCTCTAGGCTGCCGTGCTCCCCTTTTAGCTATACCTAGGGATTATTTCCTGGGTCCGGATTAGGTCGTAGCCGCGGCAGCAAGGAGGTGGGACGAGGAGCCTAAAGCCCACTTCTTCCCTGCCTCCGCCAAGAGCGCGAGAATGGTTGAGTGGAGTGGGGCGACGGCAAGGCCTGTTGCCGGGCGAAAAACATTTATCTTAAGACAATAACAAGGATTCGCTCCTTGTCACGGGATTTGCCCGTGAATGAAAAACCCGGCAAGCATCCGTTTTTCATTAAAAACATCCCATACAGGTGCAGTTCGTGCGAGATGAAAAACATGAGCAAGGGGATTACAAGTTTTAAATTTAACAAAGGCCCGCAGGCTTACAAACTAAAAAAGAGATAAGATGCCCGTAATCCCTTTCTTGTCCCTCTCCTCAGGAGGCAGGTCAAGGAGGCAAAAGAGAG